>NC_081345.1:13020847-13074330 GCF_029784015.1 Lycium ferocissimum
ACTCTCTAGTTTTTGAAGGTTCAAACATCAATTCAAGTATTCTCAATTCCTCTTTCATTCCAAAGTAAGCAATTATGAATTCTTCAATTTTTTGTTTCTTGTTCTTTGTCATGAGTAGCTAATTTTCCTTACTAGGGTTGTGAACCCAATTGATGGGTGTTTGGTGATTGGGTTTGTTATTGATATACAAATAATGGATTATTAGGGTTTGTTTATTCTTCATTCTTCATTCATAATTAATGGTTGCAAACATTGATTAAAGCCATAAACCTTGATTTATTTGGGAAGATAATTAGGGTTGGTAAGAATAAACAACAAGAACTCAAAGCTTTAAACTTTGTTTAATAAATTCACTTAGGAATAAGAAGGATTTACTTGGCATGATTAATCGTTCTTCATAGTCACTTTCTTATATTTGGGAAAATCATAGAAAGAAATAATCTTTATTTATTGGGAAATAGTAGAGATTCATGTAGGGATTAAGTGCATTCATAAAATGATCCATTAGAAGTATATCAAGATCAACACCCATGATTATACACTCTATCTAAAGGGGACACAACCTTAGTTTCTTTTACCATAAAGTTACAACCAAAGCAATAGTTAGAAATTAGTTACTAAAAAACCCAACTTTTATCAAAATCATCGGATTAAGACATTAGACCTAAACATAGCAATCTACGATTTTAGTAACCTTTTCACACCCTATTCCCTATGGGATTCGACCCCAACCTTGTTGGGTTACTGTATTTGACAACGTCCGCGTTATACCATTAATAGGTGTAATTTGAGCGTATCAATATGGAATATGGAGGAAGTCGTATAAACAAAGGAAATGCTGCCCAATTTTCTCTAGATTTAGTAAGCACGTTCTTATAATCATTTAGCTAATGTTAATACGAATTCTCTTGAAGGTAGAACGTGAGCATTAAAGGAGAACGAGCAAGCGATAGAATAGTTAAACGGAAAAGGTATGTAAGGCTAGTCTTTTCTTTCTAAGGCATGAATCTTATGGCATGATTTTCCTCCTTCTTCAAGAACTTCCTACCTTCCGGATAACTAAGAGTCTATGATGATGAATAGCTATATGAGATGAGAGATACATTATGAGTCCGATAATGATGATGTCGAGCTTAAGTCTAAAGATTCTAGAGTTCATGATATGATGTTCCTATAAAGCTAATGATGCTATCTATAATCCATTGATGTTATCTATTACATACACTCACCTTATATGCTAATTCCTTCAGGGTGTGGCAGAATGCTTATGAATGCTCCATATAATCAGGGGTTCCCGACCTTATGTCACCCCGATAAAGTATAGTTGTCCTTGAGTTTCCATGCATGCATTATGATGAGTATATTATGATGACTATATGATGATGACATTACACCGCGCCTGTATGGCCGGTCAGACACCGCTAAGGCGGGCAGCGTATACACCATGGCCAGATGGCATGGGCAGACACCACTAGTGGGCGGCATGACATGGTACCCTGGACACGGGAGACCTGGACGCAGGCTAATGCTAATGATTATCACACCGTACCTATATGGTCGGGAAGCTTATACATATATGCATACATGATATGATGATGATTATGAAAGTAAGCCAGCATGCATTATTTCTTTTATAATTCACAATCAGTTACAGATTGCTCCTCATTTGATGCCTCCTCATTTCATTGATGTGTTATTATTGTTGATGCCTTACATACTCAGTACAATGTTCGTACTGACGTCCATTTTCTTTGGACGCTGTGTCCATGCCCACAGGTAGACAGGGAGGTGATCCAGACTCGTAGGAGCTATTAGTTGATTGAGAGCACCCCATTATTCCGGAGGTGCCATTGACTTATTTTTTTGGTGTATATATTCATGTTTTGGGCATGACGGGGTCCTGTCCCGTCCCTATGTCTAGCACTTCAGTAGAGGCTTGTAGATGCGCAGTTATGGGTAGTATGGTCTCACAGTTTATCATCATATGTATATATTATTTTGATAGCCGAAAGGCTTATGTATATAAAGTGAATATGTTTCAAATGAAAAATAGTTTTCTATGATTATGAGCATAAGATGTATAAGTGAACGCAGGATGAGTAACGGAATGAGTGGCGCTCGGTGGTTAGCCCCGGGTGCCCGTCATGGCCCTAGTCGGGTCGTGACACTGGCTGTCTCTGCACCCTACCAGATTGGCCCGTTGTACCATAAGTACCTTCATATTCCGCTGAGTAGGATTCGACAATGGGTTTAAGTCGGTGTTGTGGGCCCGATTCCCTATTTAAAAGGGTTGTTTTCGATTTGAATAGTATTGTAGCATTTCGGGTATCGTTAGTCTTTATTTCTAATGTCGATTATGTTGTTGAATAGACTTCGAACATTCAGAAGCTCTTTGAAAGGGCAAGGCTCAAGTTGGATAGTTCATGGCACCTGCTCGGCAACGAGGTAGGTTACGGTTTACCTTTCGATTAGAGTCCAATTAGTGAAGCATATGTAGGAGTTAGATATTGACAGAGAAAACATGTTAGGCCTTCGGGTATAGTGTGGAGGTGAAATACTATTAGGTTGGTTCTGTTGTTGTTTGTGGGCTTGTCGCCTTCTTGTTATGATTGGGCTTGCAGTCTTATTTGCTATGTTGTGACTTTTTTATGCATTTATCTCTCTCTTGTTATGTCACTGATCATCGGAAAGTGGAAGAAAAATGAGATTAGGGTTGAATCTTGATGTGTACTTATGATAAGACACGAATGATATCTTCTATTCTTGTTGTTTGGGATATCATGCATGGCATACATCCTCATTTCATAGGATGCATTGATATGAACTATGACTTGTACTAAATGATGATAAGTGAGAAAGTGGAACATCCGAGGACTTTGTCGGATCATATAAAGAGAGATGAGAATCTGTGATCCAAGGTTGTTACAGGTGCAGAGTGTGTTATATACTTGTTGCCCTAGGTTTCTGGCCGGAACGAGGGTGTACATGGACATTGTGGGTCCCTCATCGGTCATGACTATTGAGATGTGGAGGTTTCCGTCCTTAGCATGTATGTACGATATGCAAAATTGGCCAGTGCATTGCATCGTATATGCATTCACACTTAAATACATTCTTCATTGCTTGATTTTTGTATGTGACTTGATATTTTAATTGATCCTATGTTGAATTGGTTTATGTATGTGCTTAATTGGTTACATGTCTACTAGTTGATTACTTTCTTCATATATGTGAACTAATTGGTGTCGGCTTATGATACCTACTAGTACTAGTTGTTTGTATTGATACTACCTTGTTGTATTCTTTCTGAGTGCAGAATTCGTCACAGGCTCTACTTCCGGACCCCGCGAGTGATCCTGATGCCTACTTGCTGAGTTTCCAGGGTAAGCTACTTGATGGATTCCGCAGCATGGAGATCCCTCTTTTATTACTTTTCTTCTCTTGCTTTTACGAGACAATATTCGTACAATGAGACTTGTATTTACTCCAGACTTGTTGAGTATTATTAGTGGCTTTTGTATTGTATTTAGACCAGATGATGGGGTTGATATAGTTCTTATTCGGCACTTATTCTATCTTATTTATGCTAAGACTCATTAAATATTTCTATTTCCTTCACGTATGCTTAAAATGAATGTGTTTGGGTTATATGGTGTTTGTTTTGGGTTTCGACACCGTTTTGAGCAAAAAGGGTACCATAATGAGCAATCGAGCTTTGATTTGTGTTTCGATTGAACGGTTAGATCCATGTTGTAATTTCAAAACTGTAGCAACAAGAATCGTCGCGTTTCACCATTGTATGAGGGAGATATGGGCATTTTACTAAAATTTTGCTGTGCGGATTTTCTGGTGTGATTTTTGCTAAAAATTACGAAATTGCTATAGAGATCGTCCTTTAAATTTCTGTGTTCTTTCAGAAATTGAAACCACCTTATCACACTCTTTTTAAGGCCAAATGAGGTGATTCAAAAGCCTAACTTGAGTGAAATTTCGCAAGGAATCTATTGGAGTTATCAAAAGTAAGTTTTGCGATCATTCTAGCACCAAAAAAATGGGTCGGACAGCTGGGCATATTCGTTCTTATTATTTGCTTCGGGTTTCTCACAATATTAGAAGCTCGATTTCGAGAGACTTGAAGAGACTCTTTCAATAATTATCATTTGGGTAAGATTCCAAACACCTTTTTATGTCTATTCCATCGTTTAGTAGGATTTTTCATGCTTATATTCTTGAATTAAGGGAGGTAAATTGGGGATTTGAAACCCTAGGCTTGAACTTGGTTTTTCTTCAATTAAACATGAATTAGTGAATGAATTTCACCCATTTTTGGTATATAGTCTCCATAAGTAATGGGTAAACTGATTTTGAACTAAATTTTCGATTGTGCCCTTCATGGCTCAGATTCCTATTTTTGACAACTTTTTGGGTTTGGTTTTAAAGTATGCCAATATGGGTACCATTGGATTCGTATGACTTCCTAGATTAATAATTTGACCTTATTGAACCAGATTTTGTTATTACATGACCAATTTGCCTCTTGAGGTTGGGAATGGGTTTTTTAACTAACTTTTTTATGGGAAATTCTTCTAAGACTACTATGGGTATCCTCCAAATTCCCTCATATTCCCCATTTCATGATTTAGGGTTTAGGACTTGATTAGGAATATAGTTATTTGGGTATTTTCTTCTTGATTCTAATTTCATATCCGGATATGATTAGACTTTCATTATCACGAGGCACAAAGGAAGGGCAAGACCAAGGTTTGACTGTTGGAGATTTGTTGTTCGGCTTTCCAGTTAAGTTAAGGCTTCCTTATGGTGAGACTTCGATTAGCGAAGTGTATGCTTAGAAGATATCGTCGGAGAATGCATGTAAACCTTTGGGTATGAAGTTTGGGTTGGATACTGTCTTAGGTTAGGCCTTATTGTATGATTTGGGGGCTAGTCACCCCGTTGTGTTGTTGACCTACTTGTTGTATATACTTGTTGGCTCGTTACCAGGTTGAGATAATGGGTATTAATGGTTAGTTATATATCATGATTATGATATTGTGGCACCTTACTTGTTGATATTGAGATTAGAGTTCTGAATCTGTTGTGGCTTATGGTGTACCCTTATTGATGATATTACTTGTAGGCCCATATTATGGCACCTTATTATTGTTACTATTGAGATTAGAGAGGCGACTCTATTGTGGCTTATTTTGTTGCCTTATTGATGATATTCCTTGTGTACCCATGCGTGGCACGATTTTGGATTGATTGATCCATTGATATTACACTTGCATTGCGTTCATACTTCATACTTATTGCATTAGATACTGAGTCATCTCTGGGCTGTGTGCGGAGTGACAGATATGAGACCTATTTGATACAAGTCATTTCTGGCCTGGGTGCGGAGTGACTGATATGAGACATATTTGATACGATTCATCTCTGGGCTACATACGGTGTGACCGATATTCTTTTGAGACATATTTTATATTGAGTCATCTCTCGGCTGTGTGCGGAGTGACTGATATGAGGCATGTTGGTTAGATAGTGAGTCCCCCCTGAACTGTGTGTGGAGTGACTAGTACATGGACTTCGTGGGTTCCCCATGGGTTGTGTTGCCAAGACCTGATGTTCCGTCGTCGAAGTACATATGTACTGAGCATATGCATAGCATGCATATCATATGCATCTTGCATTGTATCTTATCCTCTCTCTTGGTTGTTTATGATATGTATCGTGATTGATGGATTAAGAGTTGATATACTGAGACTTGGCATAATTGGGCTTAGATATGTGATATGTATTAATATTGATGGATTCGGAGTTGTTATACTGATACTTGGCACAATTGGGCTTAGATGCGTTATATGTATTGTGATTGATGGATTTGGATTGATATACAGCGACTTGGCACAATTGGGTTTAGATGCTATAACATAGGCTGTGATTCGTATTGTGGATACTTGTTTGGTGATGACTTGTACCTTACTGCTTATGTGTTTATCTTACATTATTATCTTCATATATGTTAGCTGGTCTTAGTCGGCCTATGGTCGGTCTTACCTACCAGTAATTTTTTGTACTGACCTACACTTGCTGCATTCTTTTATGGATGCAGAGTACTCGTCAGGTTTCGATTCATCTTCTCATGGCTGATTTCCGAGTTTGCTGCCGAGTCTATTCAGGGTGAGCTTCATGATGACCACTGCCCAAAGACTCTTCTTATTAATCATGCCTTATTTCTATTTGGAGACATCATTTGAGACTTATTGCGTTATTCAGACTTGTAGTGTTTAGCAGAGCTCTTGTATGACCAGACCAGATACTGGGGTTGGATTCTCACTACTTCCGCACATATTTATATTATTATTGTGAGACTTACGTTATTCGATTTTCTTTCGGTTACTTATGTTTTATGAATGTTGGGATGAGGGTTCGCCTACTAAGGAGGGAAAGGTAGGTGCCCGGACGACTTAGTAAAATTGGGTCATGACAGCTTGGAATCATTATGAGATGCTTAAAATAATAGTTCCTCAGCAAGATTGCCAAGTGTCGATCCGAATCCTTCTGATTTAGGATCGCGATAGATGAAGAACTAGTCTTTGATTAATATAGGAGGTAAATAACCTTCAAGAAGATAAGAAACTTTGAAACTAAAGATAAATCCTTTCTACCCACATCAAAGATAAAGAATACACCTAATACACATCATTTTTACCTTGAATTTTTTTTAGTTTTATACAAAATCCAATATTTATTTCATTTTGGTTTTTTGAGTAACTATATCAATGCTGATTTACTATATAGAAAGAGTGTATGAATATGATATAAGATTTTAAGTCATGATAACAAATAAAATAAAAGAAGTAACATCTAGTTACGAAAAAAGGAAGTAACATCTTTTCATGCTAATAAAATATATAAAAGAAATGGACAAGATTCTCAATTAATATTTGAAGTCTTCATTATTTCCACCAACGAAAAAATATTGTGATAAATAGTTGTTCTTGTGTACAATCACAATGTCATATTAATTTATACAAGTTTTCTAAAAACTCCAGCTCCACTTTTGCCGATAGCCTCCTCTTTCATATCACAATGGCAATATCCATTGGCGCAATAGTAGATCATGCCATGTTGGCAAGAATGGCGGCAATCCGCAACTGTTGTGCATGGTTCACCTATCAAAACTGAACCTTGTACACTCTGCAAGCCTATAAATAAATAAATAGAAGTCAAATTTTCATTCTAAAGTAGTATAATTATAACTAAAAATAGATAAACTTTAAAAACAAAATAGTTGGTATTAAATATAGAAATAGTTTTTCTACCATTTCATAGATTATATATTGAAATAATTAAAATAGGATTTTGATATACCTTTTGTTAAGGAAGTCCTTGAAATCAAAGATTTTTAGGAATAATATTGTGTGAACATGAATTTGTATTTCAGAATCTCTAACATTATCAATTCATATTACAAAATATTGTTATTTTAAGAACTGAATTGTGTCTTTAGACATAAAACAATATTTGCAATAATAGAATTTTCATTTTAATAAGAAATTTAAAAAATAAGGAGATATACCTATTGTAATAAGCATCATGAAAGCCATGGAGAGCAAAGTGATGAATGTCTTTCTCATTGCTGTTTTGCAAAGTGTACAATAAATCAATGACGATTCTAGCTTGTAAAATATCTATTCCCTTGCTTGCTATATATAGTTTCTAGGACGCTCTAATTTGAGGTTATTGAAATCTAAAATAATTTTTAGAAGATTGGCAAGTAACTTATTATCAATTGTTTTATGAAGTTATAAATTAATTTGCTTCTATAATAAGATACAACAACTTTCCTAGCAGTGATGTCGAAAGATTCAGTTATGATCTAAATATAATCAGTAAAAATCTTACCAAAATAAAGAAAAGGATATAAAGAAAACGTCAAAGATGTATAGCATAATGAATTTCAATGTACAATGTGTATCAACATACACTCAAGTTGTCACGATCCAAATATCACAGTGTGATGGCACCTCCACTACCCCCACCCCCCCCCCACCCCCGGGTGGGCGTACAATCCCCTCAATTCCAATTAGGTAATAAAATTACGATTCAACATAAATAGCAAGAACAATCATTAATAAGTCTAAGTCATAACATAAATACTAAAAGTGCGAAAAAATACTGAGTCATAATGCATCCCCAAGAACTGAAGTCACAGTACAAGAACGATTATCCAGTATGATGTCTTCGAGTAGTACATAAGTCTGAATACTTGAAAACATAGTCAAGAGAAATGAGTAATAGACAATAATAAGATGGACTTCAGGACTGCAGATAGGCAGTTAGCTCACCCTCAGAGTCTCAGCAGTAATAGCCTCAAGGCTAGAAGCAGAGTCTCAACGAAGGTGCTGCCTCAAACTCTACCCTTAGAAAAAGTGCATCAAGAGAAGTATCAGTACACACACTTAACGGTAAGCATCATAGGCTAGCTAAGATTAGTTCACGCATATTAAAACACAGAATCAACAAGTCAACAGTTAGACAAATAATAACCATCAAGAGTTACAAATATCACATAATTAAGAAAAGCCTGTAATGACCCATTCCGTCGTTACGGTGACTTTCGAAATATTCATGACACTGGCTCTCGAAGACATGCTTGAGCCTTCCCTTGCAACTTGGGGACCGTCAATTTGATCGGGAAATCATATGAGTTGCGCGTAAAGAATTAGATCGGGGCCCTCGAGCCCAGCTTTGACCACTTCAACGTCATGCATGTCGCCCCAGCGGTGCCGCAGTAGCGGCTTGTCTGCCGCAAAAGCGGCTGGGCAGAGAATTCTATTCGACCGCCCCAGCGTCACCTTTGACACCGAAGCGGTGACGGGACTGCCCCAATAGTCACGAGTAGTGAATCCACTTACTTAAATGACATTTCGGGATTTGGCTTCATTTCTCAAAACCCTAGAGGTCCAGTCATCTTTAGAGTAATTTTGGAGCAAAAAATGGTACTTCCTTGAGAGAGATTATCCCCCTAACCTCTTCCATCCATTCTCCCAACATTGATTCTCATTAAGGATCTTTGTCTAGAATCACAAATGGGTAGCTCAAATCTCTTGAATTCCAAAATAATAAACCCTTGTCCTTCTTGATATAAAAGTCCTTGGAATATTTCCCTATGCTCATCATCCTAGCATGATTCCCAACCTAATCCTTCACCTATCCCCTTAAAATACATATGGGTCTCTATTTTAGATCTTGGAATGGGTTTCTTGAAATAAGCCTAAAATGGCAATTTGACCAAACTAGTAACTTGAATATGGTCATGAATCTCCTAAATGAAGGTTGATTGTTAAGCGAGGTTGGACATGAAGGTGTCGTAACAATGAGTTCGCTCCTAAAAAACAGACGAGCGATCTGGGAATGGTAAAGATGTTGAGAATCTGTATATGTGTTTAGCCAACTTATAATTTATGACAGATTAGTTGTGACCTAAGTTAGATTGAAATTGTGATCTATTGTTTTGGGATATGTGACTTGATTTAGTGATTATAATCATTATTCGTGAATTCTTTACCAATATGTGTTACTAACCATTGTCGGCCTATGATACCTACTCAGTACGTGTGGTTGTACTGATATTGCACTTGCTACACCCTTTTTGGAGTGTAGATTGTTTCAGGTGATTGATCGAAGTATATGAGGAAGTTATGCGGTGCTTGTCTAGAAGGCCTCCTCCCATTTCATTCTGGGATTGGAGGTTGAGTCTTAGTATATGATGTCACTCTGAAATTTACTTAGTCTCTCTTGTATTAGTCTAGACCAGGTAATGGGAAATTGTATCGAGTCTGTAAAAACATATTGTCAAATCGTGTAACATTCGAGTTTGTATTTATAAATGAAATTCCACTGTTTTTCTTAAGTTCCAAATGCTTTTGAAAGGAAAGTTATGTGATGGAAGGGTTGTACAAACAAGAGGGTTCGCCTACCAAGGTGGGAAGGTAGGTGCCCACACGAGCCCAAAATGGGTTATGACAAAGCCTTAGGTTAAGCTCCTACACCACAAGTCTGCCAAGTCTTCAATAATTTCTCAAGTAACCACAACACGAATTCGTTTCCTTCCTTCTCTGTTTCAAGGACGAGCGGTTATTTAACTGATATCGTAACGACCCGTTTGGTCATTATGTGTGTTTTTAACCTTTTATCCTTGTTAACCCTTCCCTGAGTTCCAATAGAGTGTTTTTGACTCGCAGAAATGGGCGACATGGCTTCGAGGTCATTGGGCGTGTCCTGGTGAGATTTGAGGAATTTGGAACCTTAAAGTGAAGGAGGTTTGACCAATATTTAACTTTTTAGAAATTTCGTCAATTCCATGAGATCCGGAGGGTCGATTCTAATTTGGTGGGACATTGGGTTCAATTCTCGAGGCATTTAAGAGAGTTTTGTACCCTTGGTTGGAAGTCATGTTTTGGTCGTTTAGGGGTTGACCGAGTCAAGGTGACGTCCGTTGGGAATTTCGAGACCACGGTTGAGTTTATGGCGCATTTGTACATATGTCGATATGTCTGGTTTGTATCCAGGAGGTCTCGAATAAATGTCGAGATTTTGGGTGGAACTTGGTAAAAACTAGTGTTTTCTAATATCCCGCTTCTGCGGGAGTGTTTCCGGCTCCGCAGGTCTGCCAACGCGAGACTTGGCTGAAAGACGCGAGAGTATGAGGTGTCAAGTGACTCTGCTTCTGCGGGTCCTTTATGCTCATAAGCGAGTCCACAACTACGGACAAGGTGTCTGCGGATTCAGAAATAGCTGAATCAGTGAGCTTAGATTTCCCAATTTTTGACCATTTTTACCATTCTCAAATTCTAATCCTAGAGAATGTATGTCTGAGCGCTTTGTCGAGATTTGGGGTGAATTCTTCCTTGGATAAGTTCCTAATTCTCCATTTTTGATTAACTTGTGTTTAAGAATGGAATCTATGGCAGTATTAATGAGCTAATTGGGGAAAGGGGTTCATGAAACCTAGGATGATGATTATAAATCTCTTTCAATCTAATTGGATTTTATTGGTGAATTTACTAATTTATACAATATAATCATTGGATAACTAGTTCCTAGGCTTAAATCTTCCTTTTATTTCAAGAATCAAAGTCATGGAAATTATGGTTCCTCTCTAATTTGGGAGTTTTCGATCTAATGTTGAAATTGATGATTAACTGAGTTTAATTAGTAATTGAGGGATAGTATGGGACTTCCTAAGTGTTGATTAACCGATTTTTACTTGAAATTCCTATTTTGCCCTTGTGGGCTCGGTTCCCAATTTAAAAGGGTTGTTTTCGATTTGAATAGTATTGTAGCATTTCGGGTATCGTTAGTCTCCATTTCTAATGTAGATTACATTGTTGAATAGACTTTGAACATTCAGAAGCTCTTCGAGAAGGCAAGGCTCAAGTTGGATAGTTCATGGCACCTGCTCGGCATCGAGGTAGGTTACGGTTTACCTTTCGATTAGACTCCAAATTAGTGAAGCATATGTAGGAGTTAGATATTGACAGGGAAAACATTTTAGGCCTTCAGGTATGGTGTGGAGGTGAAATACTATTAGGTTGGTTCTGTTGTTGTTTGTGGGCTTATTGCCTTGCTGTTATGATTTGGCTTGTCGCCTTATTTGCTATGTTGTGACTTGTGTATGCATTTATCTCTCTCTCTTGTTATGTCACTGATCATCGAAAAGAGGAAAAAAATGAGATTAGGCTTGAATCATGATGTGTACTTATGATAAGACACGAATGAGATCTTGATTATGATTTACTGTTGTTTGAGATACCATGCATGGCATACATCCTTATTTCATATGATGCATTGATATGAACTGTGACTTGGTACTAAATGATGTTAAGTGAGAAAGTGGAACATCCGAGGACTTTGTCGGATCGTGTAAAGAGAGATGAAAATTCGTAATCCGAGGTTATTACAGGTGCGGAGTGTGTTATATACTTGCTGCCCGAGGTTTCTTGCCGGAACGAGGGTGTACATAGAGTTTGCGAGTCCCTCATGGGTCATGACTATTGAGACGCGGAGGTTTCCGTCCTTAGCATGTGTGTACGGTATGGACAATTTGCCAGTGCATTGCATCGTATATGCATTCACACTTAAATCCATTCTTCACTGCTTGATTTTTATATGTCACTTGATATTTTAATTGATCCTATGTTGAATTGATTTGTGTATGTGCTTGATTGGTTACATGTCTACTAGTTGATTACTTTCTTCATATATGTGGACTAATTGGTGTCGGCCTATGATACGTACTAGTACTAGTTGTTTGTATTGATACTACCTTGTTGTCCTCTTTTCTGAGTGTAGAATTCATCACAGGCTTGACTTCTGGACCTCGCGAGTGATCCTGAAGCCTGTTTGCCGAGTTTCCAAGGTGAGATACTTGATGGATTCCGCAGCATGGAGATTCCTCTTTTATTACTATTCTTCTCTTGCCTTCTGAGACAATATTCGTACAATAAGACTTGTATTTACTCCAAGCTTGTTGAGTATTATTAGTAGCTTTTGTACTATATTTAGACCAGATGTTGGGGTTGATATAGTTCTTATTTGGCACTTATTCTATCTTATATATGTTAAGACTGCTTAAATATTTCTATTTCCTTAACGTTTGTTCAAAATGAATGTGTTTCGAATGTGTTTGGGTTATATGGTGTTTGTTTTTGGTTTCAACGCCGTTTTGAGCAAAAGGGTACCCTAATGAGCAAACGAGCTTTGATTTGTGTTTCGATTGAACCGTCAGATCCGTATCGTAATTTCAGACTGTAGCAATGTGAATCGTCGACTTTCACCATCGAATGAGAGAAATATGGCCATTTTACTAAAATTTTGTTGTGCGGATTTTCTGGTGTGATTTTTGCTAAAAATTACGAAATTGCTATAGAGATCGTCCTTTAAATTTCTGTGTTCTTCCAGAAATTGAAACCACCATATCACACTCATTTTAAGGCCAAATGAGGTGATTCAAAAGCCTAACTTGAGTGAAATTTCGCAAGGAATCTATTGGAGTTATCAAAAGTAAGTTTTGCGATCACTCTAGTACCAGAAAAATGGGTCGGACAGCTGGGCATATTCGTTCTTATTATTTGCTTCAGGTTTCTCACAATATTAGAAGCTCGATTTTGGGAGACTTGAAGAGACTCTTTCAATAATTATCATTTGGGTAAGATTCCAAACACCTTTTTATGTCTATTCCATCATTTAGTAGGATTTTTCATGCTAATATTCTTGAATTAAGGGAGGTAAATTGGGGATTTGAAACCCTAGGCTTGAACTTGGTTTTTCTTCAATTAAACATGAATTAGTGGATGGATTTCACCCATTTTTGGTATATAGGCTCCATAAGTAATGGGTAAATTGATTTTGAACTAAATTTTCGATTGTGCCCTTCGTCGCTCGGATTCCTATTTTTGACAACTTTTTGGGTTCGGATTTAAAGTATGCCAATATGGGTACCATTGGATTCGTATGACTTCCTAGATTAATAATTTGACCTTATTGAACCAGATTTTCTTATGACATGACCATTTTGCCTCTTGAGGTTGGGAATGGGTTTTTTAACTAACTTTTTTATCGGAAATTCTTCTAAGACTACTATGGGTATCCTTCAAATTCCCTCATTTTCCCCATTCAATGAGTTAGGGTTTAGGACTTGATTAGGAATATGGTTATTTGGGTATTTTCTTCTTGATTCTAATTTCGTATCCGGATATGATTAGACTTTCATTATCAAGAGGCACAAAGGAAGGGCAAGACCAAGGTTTGACTGTTGGAGATTTGTTGTTCGGCTTTCCAGTTAAGTTAAGGCTTCCTTATGGTGAGACTTCGATTAGCGAAGTGTATGCGTAGATGATATCGTCGGAGAATGCATGTAAACCTTCGGGTATGAAGTTTGGGTTCGATATTGCCTTAGGTTGACCTATTTGTTCTATGTACTTGTTGTCTCGTCGCCAAGTTGAGATATTGGGTATTTATGGTTAGTTGTATATCATGATTATGATATTGTGGCACCTTACTTGTTGATAATGATAAGAGAGCTCTGAATCTGCTTTGGCTTATGGTGTAGCCTTATTGATTATAATACTTGTATACCCATATTGTGGCACCTTATTATTGTTACTATTGATATGAGAGCCATGACTCTATTGTGGCTTATTTTGTTGCCTTATTGATGATATTATTTGTGTGCCCATGCGTGGCACGATTTGGGATTGATTGATCCATTGATATTACACTTGCATTGCATTCATACTTCATACATTATTGCATTGGATACTGAGTCATCTCTGGGTTATGTGCGGAGTGACTGATATGAGACTTATTTGACACGAGTCATTTCTTGGGTGTGTGCAGAGTGACTGATATGAGACATATTTGATACGAGTCATCTCTAGGCTGTGTGCGAAGTGACCGATATTCTTCTGAGACTTATTTTATATTGAGTCATTTCTGGGCTGTGTGTGAAGTGACTGATATGAGCCGTGTTGGTTGGATAGTGAGTCATCTCTGGACTGTGTGTAGAGTGACTAGTACATGACTTCGTGGGTCCCCTATGGGTTGTGCTGTCGAGACGTGATGTTCCGTCATCGGAGTACATGTGTATGAGCATATGCATTACATACATATCATAGATATCTTGCATTGCACCTTATCCTCTCTCTTGGTTGATTATGATATGTGTTGTGATTAATGGATTCAGAGTTGATATACTGAGACTTGGCACAATTGGGCTTAGATGTGTGACATGTATTGACATTGATGGATTGGGAGGTGATATACTGAGGCTTGGATCAATTGGGCTTAGATGTATGATATGTATTGTGATTGATGGATTCGGAGTTGATATACTGCGACTTGGCACAATTGGGTTTAGACGCTATAACATAGGTACGTGATTCGTATTGTGCATACTTATCTAATGATGTCTTGTACCATACTGTCTAGGTGTTTATCTTACTTTATTGTCTTCATATATATTAGCTAGTCTTAGTCGGCCGACGATACCTACCAGTTCTTGTTTGTACTGGCCTAAACTTACTGCATTCTTTTATGGATGCAGAGTACTCGTCAAGTTTCGATTTATCTCCTCGTGGCTGATTTTTGAGTTTGCTGTCGGGTCTATTCAGGGTGAGCATCATGACGACCGCTGCCTGAAAACTCCTCATATTAATCATGTCTTATTTCTATTTTGAGACATCATTTGAGACTTATTGTGTCATTCAGACTTGTAGTGTCTCGTAGAGTTCTTTTACGACTAGACTAGATAATGGGGTAGGATTCTCATTACTTCCGCATTTATTTATATAATTATTGTGAGACATACGTTATTCGATTTTCTTTCGCTTACTTATGTTTTATGAATGTTAGGATGAGAGTTCGCCTACTGAGGAGGGAAAGGTAGGTGCCCGCACGACTCAGTGAAATTTGGTCGTGACAACTTGGAATCATTATGAGATGCTTAAAAGAATAGTTCCACAGCAAGATTGTCAAGTGCCGATCTGGACCCTTCAGATTTAGGATTGTGATAGATGAAGAACTAGTCTTTGATTAATATAGGAGGTCAATAACCTTCAAGAGGATAAGAAACTTTGAAACTAAAGACAAATCCTTTCTACCCACATCAAAGATTAAAAAAAAAAATACACCTAATACACATCATTTTACCTTGAATTTTTTTTAGTTTTATAAAAAATTGAGTGACTATATCAATGCTTATTTACTATATAGAAAGAGTGTATGAATATGATATAAGAATTTAAGTCATGATAACATATAAAATAAAAGAAGTAACATCTAATTACGAAAAAAGGAAGTAACATCTTTTCCTGCTAATAAAGTATATAAAAAAAATGGACAAGATTCTCAATTAATATTTGAAGTCTTCATTATTTCCACCAACGAAAGGATATTGTGATAAATAGTTGTTCTTGTGTACAATCACAATGTCATATTAATTTATACAAGTTTTCTAAAAACTCCCACTGCACTTTTGCCGATAGCCTCCTCCTTCATATCACAATGGCAGTATCCATTGGCGCAATAGTAGATCATGCCGTGTTGGCAGGAATGGCGGCAATCCGCAACTGTTGTGCATGGTTCACCTATCAAAACTGAACCTTGTACACTCTGCAAGCCTATAAATAAATAAATAACTAAATAAATAAATAAATAGAAGTCAAATTTTCATTCTAAAGTAGTATAATTATAACTAAAAATAGATGATCTTTAACATAAAAATAGTTGGTATTAAATATAGAAATAGTTTTGCTACCATTTGATAGATTTTATATTGAAATAATTAAAATAGGATTTTGATATGCCTTTTATTAAGGAAGTCCTTAAAATCAAAGATTTTTAGAAATAATATTGTGTGAACATGAATTTATATTTCAGAATCTCCAACATTATCAATTCATATTACGAAATATTGTTATTTTAAGAACTGAATTGTGTCTTTAGACATAAAACAATTTCTGCAATAATAGAATTTTCATTTTAATAAGTTATTAAAAAAAATAAGGAGATATACCTGCTGTAATAAGCATCATGAAAGCCATGGAGAGCAAAGTGATGAATGTCTTTCTCATTGCTATTTTGAAAAGTGTGCGATAAATCAATGACGATTCTAGCTTGTAAAATATCTATTCCCTTGCTTGCTATATATAGTTTTTAGGACGCTCTAATTTGAGTTATTGAAATCTAAAATAATTTTGAGAATATTGGCAAGTAACCCATTAACAATTGTTTTATGAAGTTATAAATTAATTTGGTTTCTATAATAAGATACAACAACTTTCCTAGTAGTGATGTAGAAAGATTTAGTTATGATCTAAATATAATCAATAAAAATCTTACCAAAATAAAGAAAACGTTAAAGATGTATAGCATAATGAATTTCAATGTACAATATGTATCAACATGACACACAAGTTGTCATGATAAAAATATCACAGTCGTGATGGCAACCCCACTACCCCCCCAACCCCGGTGGGCGTACAATCCCCTTAATTTCAATTACTTAATAAAATTACGATTCGACATAAATAACAAGAACAATCATTAATAAGTCTAAGTCATAACATAAATACTAAAAGTGCGGAAAAATACTAAGTCATAATACATCCCCAAGAACGGAAGTCACAGTACAAGAACGACTATCCAATATGATGAGAGTAGTACATAAGTCTGAATACACGAAAACATAGTCTAGAGAAATGAGTGATAGACAATAATAAGATGGACTCCAGGACTGCAGAAAGGTAGGTAGCTCACCCTAAGAATCTCAGCAGTAATAGCCTCAAGGCAAGAAACGGAGTCTCAACGAAGGTCCTGCCTCAAACTCTGCCCTTAGAAAAAGTGCAGCAAGAGTAGTATCAGTACACACAAGTAACGATAAGCATCATAGGCCGACTAAGATTAGTTTACGTATATGAAAACATAGAATCAACAAGTCAACAGATAGACAAATAATAACCATCAAGAGTTAAAAATATCACATAATCAAGTTAAGCCTTAGGTTAAGCTTCTACACCCCAAGTCTGCTAAGTCTTCAATAATTTCTCAAGTAACCACAACACGAATTCGTTTCCTTCCTCTTCTGTTCAAGGACGAGCGGTTATTTAACTAATATTTGATGTAACGACCCGTTTGGTCGTTATGTGTGTTTTTACCCTTTTACCCTTGTTGACCCTTCCCCGAGTTCCGTTAGAGTGTTTTTGACCAGTCAAAATGGGCGACATGGTTTCTAAGGTCATCAGGCGAGTCCTGGTGAGATTTGAGGAATTTGGAACCTTAAAGTGAAGGAGGTTTGATCGATATTTAACTTTTTAGAAATTTCGTCAATTCCATGAGGTCCGGAGGGTCGATTCTGATTTGGTGGGACATTTGGTTCGGTTCTCGAGGCATTTAGGAGCATTTTGTACCCTTGGTTGGAAGCTATGTTTTGGCCGTTTAGGGGTTGACCGAGTCAAGGTGATGTCCGTTGGGAGTTTCGAGGCCACAGTTGAGTTTGTGGCACGTTTTTACATGTGCCTGCATGTTTGGTTCATATCCAGGAGGTCTCCGATGAATGTCGAGATTTTGGGTGGAACTTGGTGAAAACTAGAATTTTCTGCGGGAGTGTTTCCGCCTCTGCGGGTCCGCCAATGCGAGACTTGGTCGGAAGACGCAAGAGTATGAGGTGTCGAGTGACTCCACTTCTGCGGGTCCCTTATGCTCATAAGCGAGTCCGCAACCGCGGACAAATGCCTGTGGATGTAGAAATAGCTGAATGTCACGATCCAATTTCACTAAGTCATCCGAGAACCTACCTTTTCCACATCGGTAGGCGAACCCTTAACCCAGCATTCACAAATAATAGAAAATAGCAGAAGCCGTAAAATAGCGAAAGTCTCACAATTATAATATATATAACAAAATGCAGAAGTAAATGCAATCCACCCCATTATCTGATCTTGTCATACATGAGTATCTAACTAAAATATACAAGTCTGGAATATCAATAGTACATCAAATCCGAATATGTCTCAGAATAGGAAATAAGACATATATAAGAAGAATCTTCAAGGGGGCGTACGTCTCGTGCTCACTCTGTGGATTCTAAGCAAATCTCGGAGGGACTATCAGCCACGAGAAACAGAGTAGATCCAACCTGGAATTCTGCATTCATAAAAGAATGCAGCAAGTGCGTGTCAGTACAAAACCACAATACTGGTAGGTATCATAGGCCGACTAAGTATAGCTACCATAATTCATACACTAAAGTAAGATAAGCAGATAAATCAACAAGTATAAGTCAACCACAAATAGAACCAAGTACACATCATTACCTAGGTGGAAGCATCTAAACCCAAGTATGCCAAGTCTCAATATATCCAATCCAAAACCAACATCACACGCAAAGCGCCATATCATCACAATATAAGCCATAATGCAATGCAATGAAGTAAGAATGCAAATGCAATGCAATGCAATGCTGTGTACACTTGTACTCCGGACGGAAGTATCGACGTCCCAGTAGCACAACCCATGGGGGACCCGCGAAGTCCATGTACCGTCACTCCGCACACAGCTCAAAGGACTCAACTATCAACCAGTGTTGTAATACCGATGTTCCATATCAGCCCCTCTACACACAGCTAAGAGGTGACTTACCATGTTCCATAATCATCAATGTCCCTTCTCATTTCCATCAATAGTGCCAGTCACACAGTATAATAAGATGATATGAAATGAATATGGAACGATGCAAGGACAGAGAATGAAGAATATCAAGTTCAAGTTGTGCCACACACAGCACACCAATATCATCAACAAGTAATCCACACAATAATCATAATGAATTTCCATTTTCCATAACAATAAGAGGCAACTATCTCACAATGGCTATACCAATAACGAGGCGTACACTAATTACCAATAACAATATCAAGTAATTTCATATTTTCGATTTATTCCCAAATCACAAACAATCCACCAATTTATACACGACGTACCAAATAGGATCCTATGGAGTCTACAGGCCACTAGCCACATCAAACAAGTCACAAGCAATACCAAACCCTAAGGCAACATCTATAATCAGATCGATATCACAAGTACCAAGCATGGGTACGCCAACCATATCATGAAAGACTACACAAGTCATATATCCCCGTATCAATATCAACAAGTGAGGTACCACAATATCACGAACAAGATATATCAATAGGCTCCAATATCTACTATTACCACGCGGCATCAAGCCAATAACAATAGGGCAGTCACAACACAATGGGGTGGCTAGCCCCAATCACACAACAAGGCCCAACCTAAGACAATATCCAACCCAACTTCATACCCGAAGGTTTATATGCTTTCTCCAACAATATCATCTAAATATATGCTTCGCTAAACGAAGTCTCATCAAGGGTAAGTCATAACCTACCTGGAACGCCGAACAACAATATCACCAACAATCACACCTTAGCCTTTCCTTTCCTTGAGCCTCGAGATCAAGAAAGTCTATTCATATTCGAAATCTAGATTACAAATCTTGAAGATTGATACCCATATTGCTATCATTCAAATTGGGTCAAAAATCAACCCTAGAATTTAGGGAAACGGGGCTTACAAGGACAAAACGAGAAATTCGGGGATAAATTATCCAATTAAACACTAGGTGATCGCAACCCATCAACTAATTGCTAAATTAACTCAAGGATTCACCCAATTTTGAAATCCAAGCAAAATCCCTAATTTTGGGTATAAACCCTAACTCTTAAATTCAAGAATTCAACACTAATAATGGAAGGTATATGATTAACAATCTTAGATACATCATAATCTAGCATAAACCCAAGCAATTTCATCATTTAAAGCAACTAAGGAAGTCTAACCAGTTTTATGAACTTCTAAAAAAAGACCCATTAAACCTTCTTCATGAAAAACCCCAATTTCCTACTTTATAAATCATGGATTAAAGCACAAACTAAGGGAATGAATCAAAGGAAAATACTTAGATTATGATTTAGACCTTACCACTTGGAAGAAACTTGAAGAATATCCTTAAATTCTCCCAAACCCAAGCTTTCAAGAGGAGAGAAACCCAAACAAAATTAAATAGCAAAAACTTCCAGCTGTTCTGCCTTATTTCTGGTGCCAAACAATATGAAAACTTGCTTTTGATGCCTGCAATGTATTCCTTGTGAAATTCCAATCAAGTTAGGCTTTTGAATCACTACATTTGACCTTATAATGAAGGAGATATGTTGGTTTCAATATTTGGAATAGTGTAAATTTTTAAATATGAATTCAGTGGCAATTTCATAATTAATCTGAAAAATCTGGCAACTCAATTCTTAGTAAAATGATCATAAATCCCTCATACGATGTCAAAACTTGATGATTTCAATTGCTATGGTTCCGAAATTACGATACGGATATAATGGTTTAGTCGAAACACGATTCAAAGGCCGTTTGCTCAATATGGTACCCCTTATGCTCAAATTGACGTCGAAAATCGAAAAAATCATCATACAACCCAAACTTATCCAAAACTCATCGGAATCTAACCAAACTTTGTGGATATGTCCAAAATCATCATGTAAACTTATTGTAACTTTCAAAACATCGACATGGGATCATCTTGACCCGGTGTTGACCGTGGTCAATTCCAATTCTAAATTAACTAGTTTCTCAACCAATGACCCAAATCACACCCGAACTCTTCGGGAACTAAACCAATGACACCACTAAGTCATAAACCTCCGGACCAAATGGAACTGTCAAAATTTGACTACGGGCACGTTTATCTAAAAGTCAACTTCGAGTCAAACAATTTTCGCTTTAAGGCCAAATTTTCTAAAAGTCATTTCAAAACCCAAAATGATGCCTAGGGAACTGTGCCACCAATCCCCGCGGGTCAAACTTATGCTAACAAGCCTTAGGGATGAGTCAACGGGGGCAAAAACAGTAAAAACACAATAAAGACTAAACGGTTCGGTACACTGAATCAGTGAGCTTAGATTTCCCAATTTTGAACCATTCTTTCCATTCTCAAATTCTAATCCTAGAGAGTGTGTATGTGAGAAATTTGTCGAGCTTTGGGGTGAATTCTTCCATGGGCAAGTTCCTAATTCTCCGTTTTTGATTAACTTATGTTTAAGAATGGAATCCACGGTAGTATTAATGAGCTAATTGGGGAAAATGGGTTCATGAACCCTAGGATGATGATTATAAATCTCTTTCAATCTAATTGGTTTTATTGGTGAATTTACTAATTTATACCATCTAATCATTGGGTAATTAACTCCTAGGCTTAAATCTTCCTTTTATTTCAAGAATCAAAGTCATGGAAATTATGGCTCCTCTCTAATTTGGGGTCTTCGGTCTAATTTTGAAATTGATGATTAACTAAGTTTAATTAGTAATTGAGGGATAGTATGGGACTTCCTAAGTGTTGATTAACCGATTTTTACTTGAAATTCGTATTTTGCCCTTGTAGGCTCGATTCCCTTTTTAAAATGATTTTTTTCGATTCGAATAGTATTGTAGCATTTCGGGTATCGTTAGTCTCTATTTCTAATGTAGATTACGCTGTTGAATAGACATTGAACATTCAGAAGCTCTTCGAAAGGGCAAGGCTCGAGTTGGATAGTTCATGGCATCTGCTCGGCATCAAGGTAGGTTACGGTTTACCTTTCGATTAGACTCAAATTAGTGAAGAATATGTAGGAGTTAGATATTGCCAGGGAAAACATGTTAGGCCTTCGGGTATGGTGCGGAGGTGAAATACTATTTGGCTGGTTCTGTTGTTGTTTGTGGGCTTGTCTCCTTGCTATTATGATAGGGCTTGTCGCCTTATTTCCTATGTTGTGACTCGCGTATGAATTTATATCTCTCTTGTTATGTAAATGATCATCAGAAAGAGGAAGAAAAATGAGATTAGGCTTGAATCGCAATGTGTACTTATGATAAGACACGAATGAGATCTTGATTATGATTTACTGTTGTTTGAGATATCATGCATGATATACATCCTCATTGCATATGATGCATTGATATGAACTGTGACTTGGTACTAAATGATGATAAGTGAGACAGTGAAACATCCGAGGACTCTATCGGATTGTGTAAAGAGAGATGCGAATCCGTGATTCGAGGTTATTACAGGTGCAGAGTGTGTTATATACTTGCTGCCCGAGGTTTCTTGCCAGAACAAGGGTGTACATGGACTTCGCGGGTCCCCCATGGATCATAACTATTGAGACGTGAAGGTTTCCGTCCTTAGCATGTATGTATGGTATGGACAATTGGCCAATGCATTGCATAGCATATGCATTCACACTTAAATGCATTCTTCATTTCTTGATTTTTATATGTCACTTGATATTTTAATTCTTCCTATGTTGAATTGGTTCATGTATGTGCTTTATTGGTTACATGTCTACTAGTTGATTACTTTCTTCATATATGCGAACTAATTGGTATCGACCTATGATACCTACTAGTACTAGTTGTTTGTATTGATACTACCTTACTGTACACTTTTCTAAGTGCAGAATTCGTCACAGGCTCTACTTTCGGACCTCGCGTGTGATCCTGATGCCTGTTTGCTGAGTTTCCAGGGTGAGCTACTTGATGGAATCCGTAGCCTAGAGATTCCTCTTTTATTACTTTTCTTCTCTTGCCTTCTGAGACAATATTCATACTATGAGACTCGTATTTACTCCAGACTTATTGAGTATTATTAGTAGCTCTTGTACAGTATTTAGACCAGATGTTGGGGTTGATATAGTTCTTCTTTGGCACTTATTCTATCTTATATATGCTAAGACTGCTTAAATATTTCTATTTCCCTTACGTATGCTTAAAATGAATGTTGGTTAAGGGAAGGGTTTGCCCAATAGGGGGTTAGCATTGGTGCACGCTCGATCCTTTAGATGGGTTGTGACATGTCTGTTATGACTATTTGTTCAACTGCATAGCCCTTACAATATTGTTTGATTGTATAGACAATGCGACGTTTATTTGATTCTCTGTTCCTCACGGCGTATGCTCGGTTGTATGGTCCTTGAGGCCTTCATTTGATTATATATCCCTTGTGGCATTAGTTTGGTTGTATGACCTTTGCGGGGTTCTTGTGTATGAATGACCGTCGCAATATTGTTTGTATGAATGACACTCGCGATATTGTTTGTATGAATGACACTGGCGGTATTGTTTGTATGAATGGCCCTCGCGATAGTATTTGTATACATAGATCTCATGACATCGTTTATATCAATGGCCCTCGTAGGATTGATTGAATGAATGACCATCGCGGCATTGTTTTATGTGAATGACCCTCACAACATTATTTGTATGAATGGACCTCGTGGCTTTGATTGTATGAATGGACCTCAAAGTTTTGTTTTGTATGAATCTACCTTTCTGCATTATTTTGTATGAATGGCCCTCACGGCTTTATTTTGCATAAAGGGCCCTCGCGGCATTGTTTGTATGAATGGCCTTCACATCTTTGATCGTACAAAGGCCCTAACAGCTTAGTTTTGTATGAATGGCCCTCATGACATTTTTTTGTGTGAATGGACCTCGCGGGATTGTTTTGTATGAATGACCCTCGCGACTTTGATCATATGATTGGCTCTTATGGTTTAGATGCTCCACTGACTCAATTGTTTTAGGTTAGACTTATTATTTCAGTTTTGTACTCATACTTTGATAATATTTGGTTATCTTATTTAGAATATCTTTATTATTCGATTGTATTGTATGCTTGTGTAACGACCCGGTCGGTCGTTCTGAGAGCCGATGCTCTAGTTTACATGTCGTCTTTTCCAGAAGCTCCGTTATAATTATTTTGACTTGCTAGCCAAATTTGAAGTCAAACGAATATCATTTGGTTCACTTCGAGAGAAGGTTTCACTTTGGAAATTTCGGCATTCAATTATTTGGATTAATTGTTTTCATTTGGAAAAAGTGCTTTGATTGTCAATCTGAAGATTCCCTTTGATTTGAGATATCAGTTATGATCTGTGGAAATTGACTGGGCAAATTTTAGAGTTCGTCTGGTTGGTTTTTGACAATTAAGGCGGTTAATGTTTAATATGTTTATTTATGGTGAAAAGATGGTCACCGGAAGAAATTAGACCTGGATCCGAGGTTTGTTGTTTCTGTTAGCTTTGTTGTTATGTTTACGACTTGTGGAGATGGGTGACTCCATTCCTGAGGTGATCGGATGAGAATCGAAGAAAAAAATCTAAGTTTTGGTATTTTGAAGGCTTAAGTTTGACCAAAAGTTGACTTTTGGATAAACGTGCCTGTAATCGAATTCTGAAAATCCATTCGGTCCGGAATGTCATTTATGACTTGGTCGAGTCGTTGGTTCGGTTCCCAAGAGGTTCGGGTGTGATTTGGGTGGTTGGTCAAGAAACTAGCTTTTGGTATGATTTGGAGTTGACCACGGTCAATATCAGGTCAAGACGGTCCCGTTTGGTTGTTTTGAGATTTAGAACAGGATCATATGATTATTTTGGACTTGTCCACAAATTTTGGTTAGATTCCGATGAGTTTCGGATGTGTTTGGGTTATATGGTGTTTGTTTTTTGTTTCGACGCCGTTTTGAGCAAATAGGGTACCATAATGAGCAAACGAGCTTTGATTTTTTTTTTTTTTGATTGAATCGTTAGATCTATATCGTAGTTTCAGAATTGTAGCAACAAGAATCGTCGTCGTATGAGGGAGATATGGGCATTTTACTAAAATTTTGCTTTACTGATTTTCTAGTGTGATTTTTGCTGAAAATTACGAAATTGCTACTGAGATCGTCCTTTAAATTTTTGTCTTCTTCAAGAAATTGAAACCACCATATCACACTCATTTTAAAGGCCCAATGAGGTGATTCAAAAGCCTAACTTGCTTGAAATTTCGCAAGGAATCTATTGGAGTTATCAAAAGTGAGGTTTGTGATCGTTCTAGCACCAGATTTGGGTCGGACAGCTGGGTGTTTTCGTTCTTATTATTTGCTTGGAGTTTCTCACAATCTTAGAACCTCGATTTTGGGAGACATGAAGAGACTCTTTCAAGAATTATCATTTGGGTAAGATTCCAAACACCGTTTTAGGATTATTCCATTGTTTAGTAGGATTTTTCATGCTAAGATTCTTGAATTAAGGGAGGTAAATTGGGAATTTGAAACCCTAGGCTTGAACATGGTTTTTCTTCAATTAAACATGAATTAGTGGTTGGATTTCACTCATTTTTTGTATTTAGGCTCCATAAGTAATGGGTAAACTGATTTTGAACTAAATTTTCGATTTTGCCACTACAACACAGTGTATCTATAGCTACGAAATTTAAGCTATGAATTTAAAAAGCGTAGCTATTGCCTAGTAATAGCCACAAAAATTTGAATTCTATAGCTATCTGCAAATTCGTAAAATTTCATAGCCACGAAAATCAAATTGACAGAGCTAATTTCTCATTTTTGCTATAATTGCTAATAATCGTGACAATATATACCTAAATAGCTACAACTTTATTGCTACGATAAACTTTTATAGCTGATCATAAGTTTTTGCCACACGATAAAAGTTACTGTAGCAATAGTAACCTTTTAGCCACAATAAGTTATTTGAAACAAAATATCGTTGCTAAATAGATATTTTTGCTTCAAGTTATAAAAATTGTGACAATAGTTAAATGATATAGCCACGAATGGTTTGCTAAAAAAATTTTTTGTAGCTAATTATGAGTTTTTGCCACGGGTTAAAACTTACTGTGGTAATAGTAACCTTTTAGCCACAATAAATTATTTGAAACAAAATGTTGTAGCTAAATAAATATATTTGCTTCAAGTTATAAAAGATTGTGGCAATAGTTACATGATATAGCTATAGAATTTTTGCGATAATAAAATTTCGTAGCTAACTATTAATTTTTGCCACGTGTTGACACTTATTGTAGCAATATTAACCTTTTAGCCATAAAAAGCTACTTAAAATAAAATATTACGATACTTAAAATAAAATATTACAGCTAAATAAATATTTTTACTTCGAGTACTAAAAAGTCGTGGCAATAGTTGGCTTAATAGATATAGTTACTTGTCATGACGAAATCATATAGCCACAGATTATTGTTGTGGTTAAATTTCATAGGTAATAATTAGTATTTTTTAACACGAATTGAAATTTGTTGTAGCAATAGCTCCTTTTTATAAAATAGAAAATTTTGTGGGAGAGGGTTACGCCCGGGGGGGGGGGGGGGTGGGGGTGGTGAATGGTTGTGGGGGAGAAAGAATTTCTTTTGTATAAAATAAATAAATAAATAAAGTAGAAAATTCTGTGGGTGGGAGGGGCGGGGGGGGGGGGGGGGGGGGCGATGTGGTGAAAAAAAGTTTTTATTTTTATTTTTTTTTTTTTTTAAAAGAAAGGATGGCGGGGGTGAGTCGGAGGGGGGGAGGGGATGGTTGTTGGGGGTAAAAAAAAAATTTATTTTTTCTAAAAATAAATAAAATAGAAAATTCTGTGAGAGGGAGGGGGTGCACGCCGGGAGGTGGGTGGTGTAAAAAAACATTTAAAAACTTTATTTTAAAAAGGATGGTGGGGTGGGTCGGGGGGAGGGGATAGTGGTTGAGGTTTATGGGTGTTGGGGTAGGGGGGAGGGGGGTTGGGGAATGCGTTTGTGTATTTTTATTAATTCGAAAAATGTTTTCTCAAATTTTTATGGAAACATTTTCTCCTATTTTGAGGAAAACATTTTCCGCCAGACCAAACACACCCTAAGTCTTACTCAAGTTCATCTTCATCAAGTGCTTCGAGAATTCTTATTTGACTCTGACTCGTTCGACCTGGACTGTTACACCTCGGAAAATTTTCTGTTGATGCATAGTGAATAGGCCAACGAAGAGCATGAAGTGTATGGTGTTTCAATAAGTAAATAATGCCAATTGATGACCCTAAGTAAGATTTCAAAGACATTCGATGTTAGACGAGAAAGGTTGCCAAGAGAAGGAAAGGCATATGATATGTATCGAAAAGGATTTGCGAGTAACGAGTTAACGACGATTTAATGAGGCTTTGAAGAAGAGTTATAACGTCCCTTAGAATGTTAATGAGGTGATAAACAAGTGTTAAGAAGGTTCCATAAAGATCGGAGATGAAACGAGTCGACGAGAACAAGTCTCGGATAGCTGGACATTATACGGCCAGACATACTGGCCGTATAAAATACACGGACCGTATGTCCAGCCGTAGGTTCAGCCCAGAATGGCACACCTCACTGGACCAAACATACGGTCTAGACATACGGCCAGTGAAAAATATACGGACCGTATGTTGGTCCGTATGTTCTGGTCGGGACAGATTCAGTGATTATTAATAAGGGACCAAGTCTTATTTCATTTCATTTCCACTTCACTCCGCTTCTCTATAGAATATTTCTCTACACTTCTCCCACAAGATTTCAAGAGAAATTAGTGTTCAACTTCATCAAACCAAGTGAATCAAGTATAAGAAACCCATTAAAGTTCATCCAAGACAAGAATCCAAGTAAAGGTGAAACTAGGGTTTTGCTAAAGTGAGGTGTTTGCACCCAACGTTCATTCCAACACTATCTAAGGTAAGTTTTATGACATTTCCATGCTGTTTAAGGTATTTGAAAGTTGAAACACTTGGATTATATAAGGAAATAGGAATGGGTCATGAATGTGGAAGTAGTGTCACTTTTGAGTAAATGTTTGGATTGAGTTATGATTCTTGATACATTATGATTATAATCATGTTATAAATGATGTTGAGAACATGGAATAGACATTGTATATGAATGAACGTAATCATGTGATATGACCACGAATATGGATGATTGGGAATGAATTGAGGAGTACGGATAAGGTAGGTGATTAAAGGCTATCGTTATGATGTTGTGAATGTTATTAATGATGTTTGGGAGTTGATATATGATATGGAGGAAGTCGTATAAATAAAGGAGATGCTTTGTCCAATTTTCCCTAGCTTTAGTCATGAATGTTAAGCTATCAATTCTCTAATGTTAGTATGCACTCTAATGAAGGTAGAAGCGTAAGCATTGAAGAAGAACGTACAAGTGATAGAATAGTTGAACGGAAAGGTATGTAAGGCTAACCCTTCTTTCATAAGGCATGGTTATTTGGCCAAATATTTATCCTTCTATGAGCCTACGATATTCTTCAATGATTCTATCTCTAAAAGCTACTAAGCTTATGATCCAATATATGATACGATTGTACTAAGTTCCTTATACGACGAGAAATCCTTTAAGGATAGATGTAATGAATGACGATAGTAAAGAGGCTAAAGATACTTATGAGCTTATATGTATTATGTGCCCATGTGTGGCTATTATGAAACCCCGAGCTTGTATGGCCGGGTAGAATATAGTAGATATGTATATATGTAATGCACGCGCACCACTGCAGTTGGGTACGGATAACACTGAGCCTTGGTAGGGCTAGGTATGTATGACACTGAGCCTTGGTAGGGCCAGGTATGTGAAACACCGAACCTTCGTGGTCGGGTATGCTATATAAATGCTATGTATATGACATCAATATGAGTACGAATATGCTAAGTATATGTAAATGCTAAGTAAAGACTATGTATATGCAATGTGTATGATATGAACATGAGTATGGATGGAAATATGAATACGAATACGAAAACTGATACGAAAGGTAAATGAGTACGGATACGCAATAGAAATGGAATGTCCCTACGGAAAGTAAGTAAGTGCTATGACGATGATGCTATTATCTCCCATCTTATGCTATTTCATATG
Organism: Lycium ferocissimum; assembly: GCF_029784015.1. Classification (NCBI taxonomy): domain Eukaryota; kingdom Viridiplantae; phylum Streptophyta; class Magnoliopsida; order Solanales; family Solanaceae; genus Lycium; species Lycium ferocissimum. Next base: position 13,050,197 of record NC_081345.1, read on the forward strand.
TTATCTATTATGCTTTCATATTGATGTTGATCATGCTTTACATACTCAGTACATTCTTCGTACTGACGTCCTTTTATTTGTGGACGCTGCGTCATGCCCGCAGTGGCCGGTGGAGACGTACTTGATCCATAGCCGTATTTCTCGGGGACTAAATAGCGGAGCTCCACTTCATTCGGAGCTACGTACTTTTGGTATAGATTCTTTTTGTGTACATACTTTACGGGCACGGCGGGGTCCTGTCCCGCCCATATGATATGATGTATTCTTCTTAGAGGCTCGTAGACATGTGTATATATATGGTTAGATATGTTTGGCCTCGTCGGCCTATGTTTTGGGATATCATTTTGTCAGCCTCGTCGGCTTATGTACATTTATATGGGCATAGTTGTTAATGTTGATATAACTGAATCGTCGCCCAATGATATTAGAATGATGATGAATGAAAAGCATGATGTAGCGATGTGGCTAACCTAGATGTGATGTGAAAGTATGTTAAGAGGTGCCCGGGTGGGTTAGCACCGGGTGCCCGTCGCGGCCCTCCGGTTGGGTCGTGACAAAAGTGGTATCAGAGCAGTTCAATCCTAGGGTGTGTCTACGAGTCGTGTCTAGTAGAGTCTTGGTTATGGGTGTGTTGCACGCCACATTTATAAATAAGAAGCTGCGGGCATTTTAGGAATGAATGACCTTCTTTCTTCATAAGAATCGTGCGATAGAGCTATGATATAAGAACTTCTTGTTCCTTAACCGTGTGTTATGTATTTCAAAAATGCCTATAAAGAGAAAGGCTACAGCAGTCCAAACGGGCAAGACGGTGGCAGAAAAGCGGGCTGAAAGAGCACCGCCACCGGTAGTAGAGAAAAGTGAGTCCTAGAGTGCGACTCAATCTCAGTCCTCCCGTTCAGTGCCTATATTAGAGGAGCGTGAGGAGCCTCCGCCTGCCCAAAGACCTCCGGTTCCTCCACCGGATGCGTCGCCCAAGATGTAAAAGAGGCCATTCATTTGCTTACTCAATTGGTCGCTGCCCAGACTCAGCGGCAAAGTTCAGGGCAAGGTGATAGGGTTGTTAGTGCAAGGGCCCGTGATTTTATTAGTTTGAACCCTCTGAAATTCTTTGGATCAAAGCCGGATAAGGACCCTCAGAATTTTATTGATGGTATATTGAGGACGCTTCGGTTGATACATGCTTCGGGCACCGAATCGGTAAAGTTAGCATCCTATAGATTGAGGGATATTGCGGTTCATTGGTACACGGTTTGGATGGCTTCACGGGGAGCCAATGCATCTCCTTCGGTATGGCAAGAATTTGTAGATGCTTTTCTCCGACATTATTTGCCTCCGAAAGTTCGGCGAGCTAGAGCCGAAAAGTTTTTAAACTTGAGGCAAGGGAGCATGAGTGCTCTAGATTATAGTCTCCGCTTCAATTCTTTGGCTAGGTATGCTTCAGCCATGGTAGCAGATATGGGTGACCGAGTGCACCGGTTGGTGAAAGGCCTAGGGCCACATTTGATGGATAGGTGCTTGACTGCGTCCCTTCAGGACAATATGAATATTTCACGCATCCAAGCCCATGCTCGTAATTTAGAAGAAAGCCTACAACAACAAAGAAGTGAGCGTGAGCATGATAGAGGGCATAACAAGAGGGCTAGATCTTCGGGTCCGATGAGTGAGTATAGAGGTGGCCACCGACCGCAGTTTTCGAGGCATTCAGGCTATTCTATGACTAGTGCGCCTCCACGATTTTTAGGCCAGAGATTTGATAGATCTACTCATCCCGGGCCGAGTCAGAGCTTTTCGGGATCTCAGTTTAGAGGTGATTCGGGTCAGGCGAGGCCACCCGTACCACGATGTTCCCAGTGTGAAAAGTTACATTGGGGTCAGTGCAGATCGGGTTCAGAGGTTTGCTATTCATGTGGTCGACCAGGTCATATTATGCGAGATTTCCCCTTAGTTGGTGGGAGAGGTAGGACTCAGCCTCCAGGGTCGATAGCCGGATCTTCATCTTCTATACGCCCTATGGGGCCAGGTTCACATGCGCCAGTTGGTCATGGTAGAGGCAGAGGGAGAGTTCCCAGCTCTAGCGGTCCTCAGCACCGTATTTATGCTTTGGCTGGACGCCAAGATCTTGAGTCTTCTCCTGATGTGGTCACAAGTATATTATCGATATTTTCTCATGATGTATATGCTTTGATAGATCCGGGCTTCACATTGTCATATGTTACTCCGTATATTGCGGGTCGATTTAGAGTCAAACCGGAGTCGATCAAACCTTTTGAGCTGTCTCCAACGGATGGTGAATCGGTAATAGCTAGCCGAGTATATAGAAATTGTGTAATTGTGATTTGTGACCGTCGTACTATGATTGACTTGCATGAGTTAAAAATGGTGGATTTTGATGTTATTATGGGCATGGATTGGTTGGCTTCTTGCTATGCTAATGTTGATTGTAGAATGAAAATGGTTCGTTTCCAATTTCCGGGAGAGCCAGTTTTAGAATGGAAAGGAAATACGACATCACTAAAGGGTAGGTTTATTTCCTATCAAAAGGCAAGGAAAATGATCACAAAAGGTTGCATTTATCATCTAGTGCGGGTTCAAGATGTAGAAGCTGAACCGCCGACTCTTCGCCGATTCCTCGTAGTGAATGAATTTCGGATGTGTTCCCCGAAGAGCTCCCGGAGCCTCCTCCCGAGCGGGAGATTGATTTTGCTATTAATGTGTTGCCGTACACTAAGCCTATATCTATTCCTCCTTATAGAATGGCTCCCAGAATGAAAGAGTTGAAGGAGCAATTGAAAGACTTGCTTGAGAAAGGCTTTATTAGGCCTAGTTCATCTCCGTGGGGAGCACCCGTATTGTTTGTCCGAAAGAAATATGGCTCCTTGAGAATGTGCATTGACTATCGGCAATTGAATAAGGTGACGATTAAGAATAAATATCCTCTTCCGAGGATTGATGACTTATTTGATCAATTACAAGGTGCCAAGTGGTTTTCCAAGATAGATTTGAGATCCGGGTATCATCAAGTGAGTGTTAGGGAGAAAGATATCCCTAAGACAGCCTTCAGAACAAGATATGGCCATTTTGAGTTCCGGGTGATGTCATTTGGGCTAACTAATGCACCGGCAGTTTTCATGGATTTGATGAATAATGTGTTCAAGCCCTTCCTAGATATGTTTGTGATTGTATTCATCGACGATATCTTGGTGTATTCTAGATCCGAAGCAGAACATGCGGATCATTTGCGTACTGTCCTTAGAGTTCTTCAAACTCGAGAGTTGTTTGCAAAATTTTCCAAGTGTGAGTTCGTTGAACTCGGTGACATTTAAGGGGCACATTGTTTCGGATGGTATTCGGGTAGATAGCCAAAAGATTGAGGCCGTGAAGACTTGGCCAAGGCCCACAACTCCTACGGAGGTTCGTAGCTTTTTGGGCTTAGCAGGTTATTATAGGAGATTTGTTGAAGGTTTCTCTTCTATTTCTGCACCACTCACAAAGCTGACCCAGAAATCAGCAAAGTTTCAATAGACAGATGCTTGCGAACGTAGCTTCCAAGAGCTAAAAGATAGATTGACTTCTGCACCAGTCCTGACACTTCCAGAGGGATTGGAAGGTTATGTTGTATATTGCGATGCTTCCGGCGATGGGTTGGGATGTGTATTGATGCAACATGGTAAGGTGATTGCATATGCTTCAAGGCAATTACGGAAACACGAAAAGAATTATCCAATTCATGATCTAGAATTGGCTGCAGTGATTCATGCATTAAAGATGTAGAGAAATTATTTATATAGTGTCCATGTAGATATTTACACAGATCATAAGAGCCTTCAATATATCTTCAAGCAGAAAGAGTTGAATTTGCGGCAACGACGATGGTTGGAGTTGCTAAAAGATTATGATATAGACATTCTATATCACCCCGGAAAGGCAAATGTTGTGGCTGATGCTCTTAGCCGCAGGTCTATGGGAAGTTTGTGTGATGTACAACCAGAGAAAAGAGAAATGGCTCGTGAGCTCCAGCAGTTAGCTAGCCTAGGAGTCCGAGTAGTGGACTCAGGTAGCAGGGGAACTACCATTCAGAATTCAGCGGTTTCATCGCTAGTAGTGGAAGTGAAAGAGCGACAATACGAAGATCCCACACTAATGCATTATAGAGATACGCTCCCTCAGAAGGAGGAGTCATCATTTGAGATCTCTAGAGACGGAGTTCTCCAATGCCGAGGTAGATTATGTGTTCCTAATGTGGCAGGTTTATGCCACCAAATATTGAGAGAAGCCCATTGTTCCCGTTATTCTATCCACCCCGGAGCAACGAAAATGTATCATGATCTTAAATCCATGTATTGGTGGAATGGGATGAAGAAAGATATAAGCGTGAATTTGTAGCTCAATGTCCCAACTGTCAACAAGTGAAAATCGAGCACCAAAAGCCGGGCAGGTTGTTGCAAGCTATAGAAATCCCAACTTGGAAGTGGGAAGTAATTAACATGGACTTTATTACAGGCTTACCCCATTCTCGACGTAAGTATGATTCCATATGGGTGATTGTGGATAGACCTACTAAGTCAGCTCATTTCTTACCAGTCAGAACGACGTATGTGGCAGAAGATTATGCAAAGCTTTATGTGAAAGAGATAGTGCGACTTCATGGTGTTCCAGTATCTATTATCTTCGATAGAGGTACTCAGTTTACGACTAATTTCTAGAAGTCCTTCGAAGAGGGTTTGGGGACTCATGTGAGCCTTAGCACGACATTTCATCCTCAGGCTGATGGACAAGCTGAACGTACCATTCAGACTCTTGAGGATATGTTAAGGGCATGTATGTTAGATTTTGGAGGTAATTGGGATGATCACTTACCACTCATTGAGTTTGCTTACAATAATAGTTATCATTCTAGCATTCAAATGGCACCATATGAGGCTTTATATGGGCGAAAGTGTAGATCCCCAATTGGGTGGTTTGAAACAGGAGATGCTAAATTGATAGGGCCATACTTGGTCCAACAAGCCATAGACAAGGTTAAGCTCATACAAGATCGATTGTTAGCAGCCCAAAGTCGTCAAAAGTCCTATGCGGATAATCGTCGAAGGGACTTAGACTTCCAAGTTAAGGATTGGGTATTCTTGAAAGTGTCGCCAATGAAGGGCGTTATGAGATTTGGCAAAAAGGGGAAGTTGAGTCCCCGGTACATTGGGCCTTATGAAATTGTGCACAAGGTAGGCAAGGTGGCTTACGAATTAGATCTACCTCCTGATTTGGAGTCAGTTCATCCAGTTTTTCATGTCTCGATGCTTCGTAAATGTGTTGGAGATCCTACTAGGATCGTCCCAGTATATGATATTCAAATGATAGAAAAGTTAACTTATGAAGAAATACCCATTGCCATATTAGATAGGCAAGTACGGAGGCTTAGAAACAAAGAAGTGGCCTCAGTTAAGATTTTGTGGAGAAATAATAACCGAGAAGAGATGACATGGGAAGCGGAAGAAATCATGAAATCCAAATATCCGCACTTATTTCAGCCCCTGGAAAAGGGCCAAGATGAGACATCAAGATCACAAGGTATGTATGCTTTCCTTTTTATGCATTTGGGTCGTGCGTGGCCAAATTCTATTGCTATTATGTTGTGGCCCTGTGAGGCATTGTTATTATGGGTTGTTGTGACAGAATGGTAGTGCCGTATTATAGGGGAAACTCTGGCGAAATTTTCGTAGAATTCCCGAGTGCTTAACATTCAAGGACGAATGTTCTTAAGGGGGGAAGAATGTTACACCTCGAAAAATTTTCCGTTGATGCACAGAGAATAGGCCAACGAAGAACATAAAGTGTATGGTGTTTCAATAAGTAAATAATGCCATTTGATGACCCTAAGTATGATTTCAAAGACATTCGATGTTAGACGAGAAAGGTTGCCAAGAGAAGGCAAGGCATATGATATGTATCGAAAAGGATTTGCGAGTAACGAGTTAACGACGATTTAATGAGGCTTTGGAGAAGAGTTATAACGTCCCTTAGAATGTTAATGAGGTGATAAACAAGTGTTAAGAAGGTTCCATAAAGATCGAGAGATCAACGAGTCGACGAGAACAAGTCTCGGATAAGGGACATTATACGGCCGGACATATTGGCCGTATAAAATACACGGACCGCATGTCCAGCCGTAGGCTCAGCCCAGAATGGCACACCTCACTGGACCAAACATACGGTCCAGACATACGGCCAGTGAAAAATATACGGACCGTATGTTGGTCCGTATGTTCTGGTCGGGATGTATCAAACATTATTAATAAGGGACCAAGTCTTATTTCATTTCATTTCCACTTCACTCGCTTCTCTATAGAATATTTCTCTACACTTCTCCCACAAGATTTCAAGAGAAATTAGTGTTCAACTTCATCAAACCAAGTGAATCAAGTATAAGAAACCCATTAAAGTTCATCCAAGACAAGAATCCAAGTAAAGGTGAAACTAGGGTTTTGCTAAAGTGAGGTGTTTGCACCCAAGGTTTATTCCTACACCATCTAAGGTAAGTTTTATGACATTTCCATGTTGTTTAAGGTATTTGAAAGTTGAAACACTTGGATTATATAAGGAAATAGGAAATAGGTCATGAATGTGGAAGTAGTGTCACTTTTGAGTAAATGTTTGGATTGAGTTATGATTCTTGATACATTATGATTATAATCATGTTATAAATGATGTTGAGAACATGGAATAGACATTGTATATGAATGAACGTAATCATGTGATATGACCACGAATATGGATGATTGGGAATGAATTGAGGAGTAAGGATAATGTAGGTGATTAAAGGCTATCGTTATGATGTTGTGAATGTTATTAATGATGTTTGGGAGTTGATATATGATATGGAGGAAGTCGTATAAATAAAGGAGATGCTGTCCAATTTTCCCTAGCTTTAGTCATGAATGTTAAGCTATCAATTCTCTAATGTTAGTATGCACTCTAATGAAGGTAGAAGCGTGATCATTGAAGAAGAACGTACAAGTGATAGAATAGTTGAACGGAAAGGTATGTAAGGCTAACCCTTCTTTCATAAGGCATGGTTCTTTGGCCAAATATTTATCCTTCTATGAGCCTACGATATTCTCCAATGATTCTATCTCTAAAAGCTACTAAGCTTATGATCCCAGATATGATACGATTGTGCTAAGTTCCTTATACGACGAGAAATTCTTTAAGGATAGATGTAATGAATGACGATTGTAAAGAGGCTAAAGATACTTATGAGCTTATATGTTTATGTGCCCATGTGTGGCTATTATGAAACCCCGAGCTTGTATGGCCGGGTAGAATATAGTAGATATGTATATATGTAATGTGCGCGCACCACTGTAGTTGGGTACGGATAACACTGAACCTTGGTAGGGCCAGGTATGTATGACACTGAGCCTTAGTAGGGCCAGGTATGTGAAACACCGAACCTTCGTGGTCGGGTATGCTATATAAATGCTATGTATATGACATCAATATGAGTACGAATATGCTAAGTATATGTAAATGCTAAGTAAAGACTATGTATATGCAATGTGTATGATATGAACATGAGTATGGATAGAAATATGAATATGAATACGAATAGGAAAATGGATACGAAAGGTAAATGAGTACGGATATAGATGAATGTACACGGATACGCAATAGAAATGGAATGTCCCTACGGAAAGCAAGTAAGTGCTATGAGGATGATGCTATTATCTCCCATCTTATGCTATTTCATATGTTATCTATTATGCTTTCATATTGATATTGATCATGCTTTACATACTCAGTACATTCTTCGTACTGACGTCCTTTTGTTTGTGGACGCTGCGTCATGCCCGCAGTGGCCGGGGGAGACGTACTTGATCCATAGCTGTATTTCTCAGGGACTACATAGCAGAGCTCCACTTCATTCGGAGCTACAGCTTTTGGTATAGATTCTTTTGTGTACATACTCATGGGCACGGCGGGTCCTGTCCCGCCCATATGATATGACGTATTCTTCTTAGAGCCTCGTAGACATGTGTATATGGTTAGATATGTTTGGCCTCGGCGGCCTATGTTTTGGGATATCATTTTGTCAGCCTCGTCGGCTTATGTACATTTATATGGGCATAGTTGTTAATGTTGATATAACTGAATCGTCGCCCAATGATATTAGAATGATGATGAATGAAAAGCATGATATAGTGATGTGGCTCACCTAGATGTGATGTGAAAGTATGTTAAGAGGTGCCCGGGTGGGTTAGCACCGGGTGCCCGTCGCGGCCCTCCGGTTGGGTCGTGACATGGACAATGTACCTTTATCGATTTAGTGTAATTAGTTGTTGATCGTTCTATTTAATTCAATTTTACATGTTTTACATGTAATTTTTAAATATAATTTAAATAAACATTTAGATTATCGATCTAATGTTATTAGATGTTCATATAGTTCCATTCAGTTTAACTTTCCGTGATCTTACTTGTAATTGTAAGTTTTAAATATAATTAAAATAAATAGGTAACATCTAAGTATAATTTAAGCCCAACTCAAGTTTCATACATATCTAGCACTTCAAGAATTGTTATTTGACTTGAACTTATTCTATCAATATAATACATTTTAGTGTAATTAGAGATATTTATCATTCGATACGTTTCAAATTTTACAGGCATACTTGTAAGTTTCAAATCAAATTTAATAAGTTGTGATTATGTCTAATTACCTTTGATTAAGTAATTATATCGAATTTAAAGTACAAATTGTTACCAAATCTCACTCAGGTTCATCTTGATCAAGTGTTTCGAGAATTATTATTTGAGCCGGACATGTTCGATCGAGACAATATTTTATCGATCTGATTTAATTAGGTGTTGATCATTCAATTTAATTCAATTTAACATGGTCTTAATTGTAAGTTTTAAATATAATTTAAATAAATTAAATAGTTAAATTATATCTAACTAAATTGAATGACAATTTACTTTTGATTTAAACAAAACTTCATTAAGGCTTGCTCATGTTTCATCCTCAATGTACAAGTGCTTTCAAGAATTGTCATTTCATTGGGACCTCTACTATTGAAACAATACCTTTATCGATCTAATTTAAAAATTAGATGTTCACATTTAGTTCGATTTGATTTGATTATACGAGATTTTACTTGTAACTATAAGTTTAAATATTATTTAAATAAATAGATAATTGTGTCTAAATATCTAACTCCAACTCTAGCTTCATCAAGATCTAGTGCTTCGAGAATTGTTATTTGACTTGGACTTGATCTATCGGGACAATACCTTTATGATGCACTACTAATTCAATTACTTAATGATTATTACAATTTAATTATAATTTGTTGTCTTAATATTAATAATTTAATATAGCTAATATAGAAGTGAATCTATATCACAATTTATATCAAATAAGTATTAACTTCAAACAATGTCCAATAATTAATAAGTTATCAACTAAACTGGATGAATCTAATTACTTTATATCAAATTGCAATGTATTCTCATAATGAAAATTCTTAGCTAACGTTTTTTTATTGTTTAGACTATTAGGAGGGAAACATGATGAATTCACAATAAGTTCCCTCTAATTTACTAAATTAAGAAGAAAGAGTTGTGCTGAAATTTGAAAACAACAATAAAAACAAAAAAAGTTCCCTCCAAATTATTTCCCTCTAAATATTTTATCCCTAAATCATAGCTTTCTTTTCCTATTAAAGAGTCTAAAACCCTCAAAGACTAATCACTTAAGAAAGAAAAAAGAGTGCCGTCACTTTTCATCTCTAATATCCCTAGTTTCAACAGATATTTTCAAGACATAGTTAAGAGGTAAATTTTATATTATTTTCTTTATTTCTTGTCTCATTCACAATTTGTTTAAAGAGTTTTCTAATCAATGCGTTAGAATCACTAAAAATATTGAATATAGTACCTTTTGCTATTGAATTAGGTGAGGCTCCATTCTTGTTCTAAGTTTTGGTTGTTCGTCAAAGCATTATTTTTTTGCTGTATTGGTTTGTAGTGTATAACTTTTTTTTTTTTTTTTTTTTTTGTGTGTGTGATTTTTTATTGTAATTTATTGAAGTTTAGTAAAGAGTCTATCTCAGTCACATTTCTTAAAAAGAATTTTTCTAATCGAGGTGCTTACTGCAATTTTATTTTATTTTTAAAACAAAAGTATCAATTTTTGGTTCTGAATTGTATGTATATTTTTTTATTTATTTATAAATCTTATGTATCTCAAAAAAGCTTTCCCTTATAAGTAATTGTGGCTTGATAAAACTTATATCGTGACGTTGCGCCTCACAAATGCTTGTTTGCAATCAGACATGGCTGGGAATGGTTTTCGCAAAAAAACTAATTGTTTGATTGATAATCACGATATGGAAGCTTATAAGAGTTCTAAGACGGCACCGGTTAAAGAAAATTTGCCCACACAACGTGTAGAAGAACTAATTTATCCGGGTAATATAATTTTTACACAATATTGAATTCATTATTATTATTATTATTATTATTATTATTATTATTATTATTATTATTATTATTATTATTATTATTATTATTATTATTATTATTATTATTATTATTAGCTACCGTTATGATGGTTATTTTATGTTCTCGCCTTCTAGAAAATATGTAAGTGGGGATTTGATGAAAACAAACATGGACATTGATTTTATTAGTAACTTTGATTTATTGGATGATTTAAAGAAATACTGTAAATTCGATATTTTTGAGGGAGATAAGTTCTTTTACTTAGGAGGTGATAAAGTTAATAGCGATTACGATGGGTTATTAGAATGCCGTGATGATTTAGATGTTAGGAAAATGCTTGTTAGTTATAAGACACATAAGGAGAAGTCTATCCAGATTTATACGCTCCCGAAAAATTGTGATATTTTTATGAATACTTTTCTCGAAGAAAATAGTTATAGCGAAAATGAATCAGAAGAGTGAACGAAGAAGTTAAGGAAGAACACGAATCAAAGAAATTCAACAGGTATTTTTTTATTTTTTATTGATCTTTTTTAATTCTATCATCATTTTTACTTGACGTTATCTATTTAATCTTCAATTTTAGTTTTGAATGTTGCGAAAAGAAAATCCAGAGGACCTACAAGGTGCGTAAAAATGCAATGAGAGAATTGAAGAAATGAAGAAAGAAACGGATAACAAGATAGCAGAGTTGAGCAAGCGATGGGAAGAAAAATTTCAAATGATGCTTGCAAAATTCAAGTTCGACAATCAAATGATGCAACTCTAACCGTAAGTAGTCTGTTATATCTTTTTATATTACTAATCCAAGAATATGTGATTTCCTTAAAAAAATATTCATATTAACAAATACAATTACTTTTTAAAACGAACACTTTATTGTATCATTTTCTAATTTGTTTTTATTGTTATTGCAGCTTGTGAAGGAGTGACTGAAGCATCAAAATCGATAGGGAAATGAATAATTATTTTTCTCTTGTAGAAATATATTGATATGTTTGAATAAAGTGAGGTTTCACTATTTTGAAGTTGTTGGACATTTATTAAGTCTTTTTTCTTCCAAAATTGAAGATAATATTCTTATATGATTGCCTATATCTCATGTCGAAAATGATTTCTCAAATACATTATATGGCTAACAATTTTTGTAGCTATGCAATTTTTGAATTTGTAGCTAAACACACATATAATTGCCACACAAATTAGAACATGAATACACATTTTTATTTCCATAGCAAATTCAAAATCTCTTTTGCTACAAGTTAACCCTCGTGACAAAAAAGCATGGAATTCTAGCTACGAGTTTTTGAATTCGTAGCTAAACATATACTCCTATAATTGCCACGTATTAAGAACATGACTATAAATTTTCACCTTTCGTAGCAAATGAAGACCCCTTTTAGCTATAATTCGGTTTATTTTCATGGCTAAATGCACAGATTCTTAGCTACAATATGAAAATATTTGTGGCAACTACTTTAATTCACAGCTATGAATTTTTTAATTCGTAACTAAATATGAGTACTATTGCCACGAGACTAAGCTATAGAAATAGCCATAAAATTTGAGTTTGCGTGGCAAACATGTTTAAGCTTTTGCTACAATATAACAACTTGTGGATACAATATGAAGATAGCTACAAATTTTTTTCTTCGTGGCAAAAGACTAATATCACTTGCTATAAGTAAATTTTTCGTGGCAGAAATTTTCTACCATTGCAGCTACAACACAAATATTTTGTGGCAATAAGCATAAGTCCTTAGCCACGGACCATATAAAGTTTGTAGTTAACTTTTAGCCACACTACATTTTGCTACGAATGCTACGGAAAAAAATATGTAGCTAAAGTGTTTAGCCACGAAAACTTTCATATTTAGCTACAACGTATTCTGTAGCAATATATGCCTTGTGTTGTAGTGTGCCCTTCGTGGCTGGGATTCCTATTTTTTTAGACTTTTTGGGTTCGGATTTAAAGTATGACAATATGGGTATCATCGGATTCGTATGACTTCCTAGATTAATAATTTGACCTTATTGAACCAGATATTCTCATGAAATGACCACTTTTCCCCTTGAGGTTGGGAATGGGTTTTCGAACTAACTTTTTTATCCGAAATTCTTCTAATACTACTATGGGTATCCTTCGAATTCCCTCATTTTTCCCATTCCATGAGCTAGGGTTTGGGAATTGATTAGGAATATGGTTATTTGGGTGTTTTCTTCTAGATTCTAATTTTTTATCCGGATATGATTAAACTTTCATTATCACGAGGCACAAAGGAAGGGCAAGATCAAGGTTTGACTATTGGAGATTTGTTCTTCGGCTTTCTAGGTAAGTTACGGCTTAACCTTATGGTGAGACATCGATTAGCGAAGCGTATGTTTAGATGATATTATCAGAGAATGCATGTAAATCTTCGAGTATGAAGTTTGGGTTGGATATTGCCTTAGGTTGGGCCTTGTTGTATGATTTGGGGGCTATCCATCCCGTTGCATTATTGACCTATTTGTTCTATGTACATGTTGGCTTGTCGCCACTTGAGATATTGGGTATTGATGGTTAGTTATATATCATGATTATGATATTGTGGCACCTTACTTGGTGATATTAAGATGAGAGTTCTGAATCTGCTGTGGCTCATGGTGTAGCCTTATTGATGATATTAATTGTATGCCCATATTGTGGAACCTTATTATTGCTACTACTGAGATGAGAGCAGTGACTCTATTGTGGCTTATTTTGTTGCCTTATTGATGATATTACTTGAGTGCCCATGCGTGGCACGATTGGGGATTGATTGATTCATTGATGTTACACTTGCATTGCATTCATACTTCATACATTATTGCATTGGATACTGAGTCATCTCTGGGCTGTGTGCAGAGTTACTGATATGAGACCTATTTGGTACGAGTCATTTCTGGGCTGTGTACGGAGTGACTGATATGAGATATATTTGATACGAGTCATCTCTAGACTGTGTGCGGAGTGATTGGTACATAAACTTTGCGGGTCCCTAATGGGTTGTGCGGTCAAGACGTGATGTTCCGTCGTCGGTGTACATGTGTATGAGCATATGCATAGCATACATATCATAGACATCTTGCATTGCATCTTATCCTCTCGCTTGGTTGATTATGATATGTATTATGATTGATGGATTCAGTGTTGATATACTGAGACTTGGTACAATTGGGCTTAGATGTGTGATATGTATTGACATTGATGGATTCAGAGTTGATATACTGAGACTTGGCACAATTGGGCTTAGATGCGTGATAGGTATTGTGATTGATGGATTCGGAGTTGATATATTGAGATTTGGCACAATTGGGTTTAGATGCTATAACATAGGCTGTGATTCGTATTGTGGATACTTGTTTAGTGATGACTTGTATCTTACTGTTTACCTGTTTATCTTACTTTATTGTCTTCATATATGTTAGCTAGTCTTAGTCGGCCTATGATACCTATCAGTACTTGTTTGTACTGACCTGCACTTGCTGCATTCTTTTATGGATGCAGAGTACTCGTCATGTTTCGATTCATCTCCTCATGGATGATTTTCGAGTTTGCCGCCGAGTCTATTCAGGGTGAGCATCATGACGACCGCTACCTGAAGACTCCTCTTATTAATCATGTCTTATTTCTATTTCGAGACATCATTTGAGACTTATCGTGTTATTCAGACTTGTCGTGTTTAGTAGAGCTCTTGTATGACTAGACCAGATACTGGGGTTGGATTCTCATTACTTCCGAACTTATTTATATTATTATTGTGTGACTTACATTATTCGATTTTCTTTCGCTTACCTATGTTTTATGAACGTTGGGATGAGGGTTCGCCTACTGAGGAGGGAAAGGTGGGTGCTCGCACGACTTAGTGAAATTGGGTCGTGACAGCTTGGAATCATTATGAGATGCTTAAAAGAATAGTTTCTCAGCAAGATTGCCAAGTGCCGATCCAGATCCTTTAGATTTATGATCGTGATAGATGAAGAATTAGTCTTTGATTAATATAGGAAGTCAATAACTTTCAAGAAGATAAGAAACTTTGAAACTAAAGATAAATCCATTCTACCCATATCAAAGATAAAAAATGCACCTAATACACATCATTTTTACCTTGATTTTTTTTTAGTTTTATACAAAATCCAATATTTATTTCATTTTGGATTTTTGATTGACTATATCAATGCTTATTTACTATATAGAAAGAGTATGAATATGATATAAGAATTTAAGTCATGATAACAAATAAAATAAAAGAAGTAACATCTAGTTACGAAAAAAGGAAGTAACATCTTTTCATGCTAATAAAATATATAAAAAAAATGGACAAGATTCTCAATTAATATTTGAAGTCTTCATTATTTCCACCAACTAAAGGATATTGTGATAAATATTTGTTCTTGTGTCCAATCATAATGTCATATTAATTTATACAAGTTTTCTAAAAACCCCAGCTGCACTTTTGCCGATAGCCTTCTCCTTCATATCACAATGGCAGTATCCATTGGCGCAATAGTAGATCATGCCATGTTGGCAAGAATGGCGGCAATCCGCAACTGTTGTGCATGGTTCACCTATCAAAACTGAACCTCGTATAGTCTGCAAGCCTATAAATAAATAAATAGAAGTCAAATTTTCATTCTAAAGTAGTATAATTATAACTAAAAAATAGATAAACTTTAACATAAAAATAGTTGGTATTGAATATAGAAATAGTTTTGGTACCATTTGATAGATTATATATAGAAATAATTAAAATAGGATTTTGACATGCCTTTTATTAAGGAAGTCCTTGAAATCAAAGATTTTTAGGAATAATATTGTGTGAACATGTATTTGTATTTCAGAATCTCCAACATTAGCAATTCATATTACAAAATATTGTTATTTTAAGAATTGAATTGTGTCTTTAGACATAAAACAATATCTGAATAGAATTTTCATTTTAATAAGATATTAAAAAATAAGGAGATATACCGGTTGTTATAAGCATCATGAAAGTCATGGAGAGCAAAGTGATGAATGTCTTTGTCATTGCTGTTTTTAAAAGTGTGCGATAAATCAATAATGATTCTAGCTTGTAAATATCTATTCCCTTGCTTGCTATATATAGTTTTTAGGACGCTCTTATTTGAGGTTATTGAAATCCAAAATAATTTTGAGAAGATTGGCAAGTAACTTGTTAACAATAGTTTTATGAAGTTATTAATTAATTTGGTTGCTATAATAAGATACAACAACTTTCCCAGTAGTGATGTAAAAACATTTAGTTATGATCTAAATATAATCAGTAAAAATCTTACCAAAATAAAGAAAAGGAAATAAAGAAAACGTCTAAGATGTATAGCATAATGAATTTCAATGTACAATGTGTATCAACATGACACTCAAGTTGTCACGATCCAAATATCAGAGTCGTGATGCACCCCCACTACCCCCCCCCCCCCCCCAAGTGGACGTGCAATCCCCTTAATTCTAATTACTTAATAAAATTATGATTCAACATAAATAACAAGAACAATCATTAATAAGTCTAAGTCATAACATAATACATCCTCAAGAACGGAAGTCACAGTACAAGAACGACTATCTAATGTGCCGTGAAATTACGGGATATTCGATGCTAATTTCTTAATCTTTTGTAACTCTTCAAGCACTTTTGTTGTTACTTTTTGTGTATTTATGTCGTTTTGTTGAATAAGATGCCCGGAGAGCATAACGGAGCAAAATGGAGCAAAATAGAGCAAAAATAGAACAAGCAGCACTTTCTGGCAGCACATGCTAGCAAAGACTTGCTGCAGCATGTTGTGCATGAAGGGTTTTTTTTTCCACAATTTGTTCCCATTTTTGAATGTTGTAAATACTCTTTTAGGGTTTGTAAAACATTATCTTTGGCCATTTCATACAAGTTTTGGAGACTAGGTTCCTGCACCACACTTTGGGGTTGAAGATTTGAAGATTTGGTTGAGCATTTCTTAAAACTTTAATTCATTTCTTCAATTCCTTACTTTGTTTGTATATCTAAGTGTGTAGTATTTATTTTCTTCACTTGAATCTTGTTTATGGAAATATTCTATGATTAAAGTGTTGGATGAAACTCTTGTTTTGCTTATGTATTGAATGATATTTTTATTGCTATTGAAGTGGGTCTTTGTTGATTTAATTAATCTTGTTCTTTAAATTTCTTAAGGGATTAGCTACCCCTAAGACTCGCCCATTTACTTTGATTGAGCTCGGAAGAGGAAATCTAGGTTGGGAAAGATTAATTAACAAGAATTTGGGTCATTAAACCCATCTAATAACTTGCGCTAGGAATAGGAAAGTTACTTGAGATTCAATTGGTTGTGCTTGATATCACACTCTAAGGCTTGGAAAAGCTTAGAGTGAAATTCATTGATTTGGTTGGAAGACTTTCAATGAGATTTTAGAAACCATTATCTATTAACATAAACCCGCTCTTAGTTGTAAAATCATAAAATATATTGGATCGTTACTTGAGAGCTCCATATATCCAAGCTTGTGGCCATTGATCATTTTATTCGCTTTCTAGATTAGTTTATATTTTTGCATTAGTTGTAATTTTATATAAAAAAAACCAAATTATTATCAAGTGTTTGGCTTAGCATAGAAAGTGATAATTCCTTACTTGTTTAAATCGCCTAGCATATTGTTCCCTGTGGGATCGACCCTGACTCATAGTTGGGTAAATTATATTGCATACAACCGTGTACACTTTCTCTTTGAGGAGTGGGTTTGGACGTTATCAATTTTGGCGCCGTTGCCGGGTAACAATTTGGCGTATTTGGGTTAGTTTGAGATTTTAGCTTACTTGCTTTGGTCCAAACTTGTGAATATTTGTGAAAATGTGTTTGTGATTTTTTTTTTTTTTGTGTGTTTTGTGTTTAGTTTTTATTTTATTTGTACTTTTGTCTCTATGGCATCTTGGAATGAAAATGGGTTTGATGGTTGCAATCCATATTTTGATGACCCGTGTCCATATTGTGGAGGACCCCACTTTAGGTAAGATTGTGAAAATGCTCTCGAGAGAGAGAGATGTGCGCATCGTCTCAATCCTATGATGGGAATATTTGTAATATATGTGGTGGTCAAGGTGGACATTGGGGTGATTGTCCCAATTATTTTGCTCCCCCTCCCCCAAGTTGTTCTAACGAAAATGCTAGTTGTGCTTTTGAGTTTGATAGGGACAATGACATGACGAGTGAAGGACGAAGTGCCGGATTTGAAGGCATCATGGCAATGCTCCAAACATACTTAGATCAGGAAGCTAAGATGGAGGAAGAGCAAAAATTCATCCAACAATCCATTTTAGAAAATGGAGAAGCAAATTCCTCAATTGTCAGTTAAGTGTCGACTCCTCAAAATGAAATGGTTGAAGAAGAGATTTCAAATTTAAAAGATGAGCCCGAGAATTCTTGTGACCACAACGAAAGTTGTGAAAGTGAAGAAGTGGTTCAACTTGAAGAAGAGCAAAACCTTGAAGAAGAAATCTCCAATTCTCAAACAGAAGAAGTTGAGGAAATTTTGAAAAGCATAGTGGGGAGGAATGAAAACTATGGGCAAGTCTTGACCAAATTGTGGGAAGAAGTTCAACATGGAGATGATGAAACTATCCAAAAGGTATATCTCACCATGGATGGATTTTTACAAGAGTTGGACGACTCTCACAATCAAGAAAAACTTGACAAGATAGAAATTTTGAGCCAAGATTGGCTAATGAATCAAGCTCAACAACTTGAAGCCTATGGAGATCACCGTGAAGGCATTTCACGGATGATGGAAGAATTTCTAAAAATGCATGTTGAGCAAAGTCAAGAAGTGGAGCTACTTGAAATTGCTATCCAAAAATTGGAGGCCGAATTGAATGCAAAGATTGAGGCATGTGATGCTCAATATCAAAGGACCATGGATTGTAGTTTTGAGTTGGTTTCCAATGAAGAAGAGGTCAAGATTGATTTTCATGAGCTAATGGTAAATTGTCAGCCAACCAACCCAAAAATAGTGAATGATGCCGAAGTTGAAGAAATGATACTAGAGTTGCATAAAAAAGTTCATAAAATAATTTTTGAACACTCTAGTTCATTTTTGGGTGAGGATGTCAAAATTCATGCAGATTTGGAATATGAGCGCGTTAGACCTCATTCTAGCCATTTTTCAACGTTGTGCTTGGTGAATGATATGGAAGTTGAACCAACCAAGCCTATGGAGAATTTTGGAGATGAAGGTCAAAGCGTTTTCATTTTGAAGTTTGCTATGCCAAGAAGACAAAATGGCATGCCTCACTTACGGGCCAAGAAGTGCAAAATGCGACACCCTAGAGTTGGCCTCTTTGCTTTTCTACGACTGCCCCATGAGCGTCATCATAATCTTGATTCAAAGTTGGGGCGAAAATTCATATCCTCCAAGTGGAGGGAAAAGTGGTAAAGGTAACCGTCGTGCCGCGACGTTAACTTAAGCGCTTGGTGGGAGGCAACCCATCGTTTTAAAAATTTTAAATCGTCTTTGAAATTTTATTTTTTAGAATAGTTTATTTTATTGTTTTTGACTAATTTGCAAAGTTTCAGAATTTTTAGAATTGTTTTGAGCAGGTCGGGTTTATAGAGCAGCCACAAACTAGTAGCTGCTGCTGAAATATGTTTTCAGGTGCTAAAAAAATATATCAAGTGACATCACCTACGATTTGCAGGTCATGCCTGCGAGTCGTAGGTGCTGACAGTAAGTAAAAAAAAAAAAAAAAATCAAGTGACATCACCTGCGAATCGCATGTCATACCTGCGAGTCGTAGGTCGTGCCAGTAAAAAAATAATCTTATTTTCCCTCAAACTATTTTATATTTTGTTTTGATTATGTGCAGCGAGGACACTGCAATGTTTGTAGTTAGGGGTGGCATGTGGTAGCACATTATATTTTGGAACTTGCTCAAATTTTTGAAAATTTCGTTCTTTTGACATGTTGTGGATTAGTCACTCTTATTATTTTATTTTCTTTCTTAGCTTCTTTCATTAGTCTTGTAGTTTAGGTGTAAGTGCTCCTTTGAGGAAAAATGCGAAAACTCTTGGCTTGTTTGGTACTAATAGAGTTAGTCTCTTGCATGTGAAATGTTGAAATGCGAATACCCCTCCAAATTGTTTTGTGTTAGTTAAAAAGCAAGGTGCATAGGAAAGAATGATCTTTGTGACAACTTTTGGCTCATTTGGTGACTCTGTACCTACTAGTTGTGTTTGCTTTGGATTATGAGATATTGCTCTAGTTGTTCTTGCTTAGGAAGTAAAATTGATCCATCTTGACTAGTTCATTTGCCATGGGTGGTGAGTGTTTGTTGAATAATTCTTGTGTTTAATTTTATCATGTAGAACTTGCCCGGTTAGTCTTTCAATGCTAAGTTTGATTATATTGGTTGGAGAGATGACCTTGGGCTATCTTTGTGATTTTTGAAAAAGCCTCTTTAGCCTTTCCAGCTTACCATTGCATAAATAGTATCACTAGTAACCCCATTTGAGCCTATGACCTTTTCATTGATTGCCACATTACAAGCCTTTATCCTTTTTGATGAAAAGTCTCTCTTTTGAACCTTTCCCTCCTTGAACATGAAATTGTGAATTTGAAGCCAAAAGCTTAAGTTGGGGGTGTTAGTGTTGCTTGAGAAGTGGTGAAGGTTGGTGTCGTGAAAAAGTCAAAAGAAAGGAAGAAAATTTGAAAAATACAAAAAGGTTGCAAACTTTTTTTGAAAAAAAAAATGTATGTTTGTGAAAAAGGAATTGAAAAAAAAAAACAAAAACATTAGAAATCAAGAAAATGGTTGCACAAAAAGAAGTTGGAATAATTGGGGCAACTATTATGCAAAGGAAGGAGTGATGTTTTGAAATGAAGAGGAAAGTGGACAAAAGGCATTGTGTAGTGTTCGAGGAGGGGGTCACTTGTATCCCAAATACTTATCCTACCCTTCCCTAAGCCTACATAACAAGCTTAAAAAGTCCCAATGGGATCTCCAACCGAATGTTCTTGAGTTAGTGATGATTGAAAATAAGGGCAATCCTATGGTGTGATATTTGTTAGCACTAGAATTTCTTTGTTAAGTGTGAGTGACTTTGTGTATATGTCCCTTGTGTTGTTGTTGTGAATATAGTGATTTTGGGACTTTTTTTCTTGTGAGGGCATGTGGATTACGATAGATCGGCGATGTTGAAAAAAAAAATCCAAGTTAAGTCAAATGAGCATATCTAGTAAGCTAGTGGTTTTGAGTCACTTATTGAGGCTTGAGTGTTGTTGCTTGATTGTTTTAAATCTCTATTGCATTCTTGAAATTGTATTTTGAAATGAGGGAGTTATTTGGTTGAAGTTTCACATGCTTGTAGCCTAATTGTTGGTACCAACCTAAGTCATGTTTTTGTTCTTAAAGTGGATCCTCATTGAGATTTTTGTTTTGATTTGCTTGAGGACAAGCAAAGACTTTAAGTTGGGGGTGTTGACGTGCCGTGAAATTACGGGATAGTTGATGCTAATTTCTTAAGCTTTTGTAACTCTTCAAGCACTTTTGTTGTTACTTTTTGTGTATTTATGTTGTTTTGTAGGATAAGATGCCTGGAGAGCATAACAGAGCAAAATGGAACAAAATGGAGCAAAAATAGAACAAACAGCACTTTCTGGCGACACATGCTAGCAGCACTTGCTGCAGCATGTTGTGAATGCGAGCAGCACTTGCTGCAGCATGTTGTGCATGCGAGCAGCACTTGCTGCAGCATGTTGTGCATGCAGCATCTGCGAGTGGCACTTGCTGCAGCATGTTGTGCATGCGAGCAGCACTTGCTGCAGCATGTTGTGCATGCAGCATCTGCGAGTGGCACTTGCTGCAGCATGTTGTGCACGCAGGGCATTTTTGTCCACAATTTGTTCCCGTTTTTGAATGTTATAAATACTCTTTTAGGGTTTGTAAAACATTATCTTTGGCCATTTCATACAAATTTTGGAGACTAGGTTCCTACACCACACTTTGGGGTTGAAGATTTGAAGATTTGGTTGAGCATTTCTTAAACCTTTAATTCATTTCTTCAATTCCTTGCTTGTATGTATATCTAAGTGTGTAGTATTTATTTTCTTCACTTGAATCTTGTTTATGGAAATATTCTATGATTAAAGTGTTAGATGAAACTCTTGTTTTACTTATGTGTTGAATGATTTTTATTGCTATTGAAGTGGGTCTTTGTTGATTTAATTAATCTTATTCTTTAATGTTTCTTAAGGGATTAGCTAACCCTAAGATTCACCCATTTACTTTGATTGAGCTCGGAAGAGGAAATCTAGGTTGGGAAAGATTAATTAACAAGAATTTGGGTCATTAAACCCATCTAATAACTTGAGCTAGGAATAAGAAAGTTACTTGAGATTCAATTGGTTGTGCTTGATATCACACTCTAAGGCTTGGAAAAGCTTAGAGTGAAATTCATTGATTTGGTTGGAAGACTTTCAATGAGATTTTAGAAACCATTATCCATTAACATAAACCCTCTCTTAGTTATAAAATCATAAAATATATTGGATCGTTACTTGAGAGTTCCTTATATCTAAGCTTGTGGCCATTGATCATTTTATTCGCTTTCTAGATTAGTTTATATTTTTGCATTAGTTATAATTTTATTAAAAAAAAAAAAACGCTAAATTATTATCAAGTGTTTGGCTTAGCGTAGAAATTGATAGTTCCTTACTTGTTTAAATCGCCTAGCATACTGTTCCCTGTGGGATCGATCCCGACTCATAGTTGGGTAAATTATATTATTGCATACGATCGTGTACACTTTCTCTTTGAGGAGTGTATTTGGACGTTATCACTATCCAATATGATGTCTAAGAGTAGTACATAAGTCTGAATACATTAAAACATGGTCTAGAGAAATGAGTGTTAGACAACGATAAGATGGACTCCAGGACTGCAGACAGGCAGGTAGCTTACCCTCAGAATCTCAGCAGTAATAGCCTCAAGGCTAGAAGCGGAGTCTCAATGAAGGTCCTGCCTCAAACTTTGCCCTTAGAAAAAGTGCAGCAAGAGTAGTATCAGACACACACGTAACGGTAAGCATCACAGGCCGGCTAGGATTAGTTCACGCATATGAAAACACAGAATCAACAAGTTAACAGATAGACAAACAATAACCATCAAGAGTTACAAATATCACATAATCAAGTCAAGCCTTAGGTTAAGCTCCTACACCACAAGTCTGCCAAGTCTTCAATAATTTCTCAAGTAACCATACCACGAATTCGGTTCTTTCCTTCTCCGTTGAAGGATGAGCGGTTATTTAACTGATATCTGATGTAATGAACCATTTGGTCGTTATGTATGTTTTTTCCCTTTTACCCTTATTGACCCTTCCCCGAGTTCGGTTAGAGTGTTTTTGACCCGCAGAGATGGGCGACATGGTTTTCGAGGTCATCGGGCGAGTCCTGGTGAGATTTGAGGAATTGGGAACCTTAAAGTGAAGGAGGTTTGACCAATATTTATCTTTTTAGAAATTTTGTCGATTCCATGAGGTCTGGAGGGTCGATTCTGATTTGGTGGGATATTTGGTTCAGTTCTTGACGCATTTAGGAGCGTTTTATACCCTTGGTTGGAAGCCATGTTTTGGCCGTTTGGGGGTTGACCGAGTCAAGGTGATGTCCGTTGGGAATTTTGAGGCCACGGTTGAGTTTGTGTCACGTTTTTACATGTGTCTGCATGTGTGGTTTGTATCCAGGAGGTCTCGGATGAATGTCAAGATTTTGGGTGGAACTTGGTGAAAACTAGAATTTTCTGATGTCCCCTTCTGTGGGAGTGTTTCCGCCTCTGCGGGTCCGCCAAAGCGAGACTTGTCTGGAAGACGCCGGAGTATGAGGTGTGAAGTGACTCCGCTTCTGCGGGTCCTTTATGCTCATAAGCGAGTCCGCAACTGCGGACAAGGTGTCCGCGGATGCAGAAATAGCTGAATCAGTGAGCTTAGATTTCCCAATTTTGAACCATTCTTTCCATTCTCAAATTCTAATCCTAGAGAGTGTATGTGTGAGCGATTTGCCGAGATTTGGGGTGAATTCTTCCTTGGGTAAGTTCCTAATTCTCCATTTTTGATTAACTTATGTTTAAGAATAGAATCCATGGTAGTATTAATGAGCTAATTGGGGAAAATGGGTTCATGAACCCTAGGATGATGGTTATAAATCTCTTTCAATCTAATTGGGTTTTATTGGTGAATTTGCTAATTTATACCATCTAATCATTAGGTAATTAGTGCATAGGCTTAAATCTTCCTTTTATTTCAAGAATCAAAGTCATGGAAATTATGGTTCCTCTCTAAGTTGGGGGTTTTCGATCTAATGTTGAAATTGATGATTAACTGAGTTTAATTAGTAATTGAGGGATAGTATGGGACTTTCTAAGTGTTAGTTAATCAATTTTTACTTAAAATTCCTATTTAGCCCTTGTGGGCTCGATTCCCTGTTTAAAAGGGTTGTTTTCAATTTGAATAGTATTGTTAGCCTCCATTTCTAATGTAGATTACATTGTTGAATAGACTTCGAACATTCAGAAGCTCATCGAAAGGGCAAGGCTCGAGTTGGATAGTTCATGGCACCGGTT
>NC_081345.1:13074430-13220984 GCF_029784015.1 Lycium ferocissimum
CCCTTGGAAGTGAATTGGGTTTTGGTGAAGAAGAGTATTTCCACTCAAGGCTTGTTCCTACACTATCTAAGGTAAGTTTTATGGTATTTTCGTGTTGTTTAAGGTGTTGCGAAGTTGAAACACTTGGATTATAGAAGAATATAGAAAATGGGTCATAAATGTGGGTATAGTGTCATTGTTGAGTACTAGTTTGGAATGAATCATGAAAATGGATATGTTGTGATTGTAAGTAGGTTATGAATGACATTTAGAACATGGAATAAGTATTATATGTGAAAGAACGTGATAGTGAACTTTGATCATGATTATGGAGAATTGAAGTGAAATTGTAAAATGTGGATAATGTGAACGAATGATGATTGTTGCTTATGATATTGTGATTGTTGTTATGGATGGTTGGGAGTTGATATGGAATATGGAGGAAGTTGTATAGACAAAGAAAATACTGCCCAATTTTCTCTAGCTTTAGTAAGCACGTTCTTATAATTGTTTAGCTAATGTCGATACGAACTCTCTTGAAGGTAAAGACGTGAGCATTAAAGGAGAACGATCAAGCGCTAGAATAGTTAAACGACAAAGGTATGTAAGGCTAAACCTTTCTTTCTAAGGCATGAATCCTATGCATGATTTTCCTCCTTCTTCAAGAATTTCCTATATTCCGGAAAACTAAGAGCCTATGTTCATGAATAGCCATATGAGATAAGAGATACATTACGAATACGATAATGATGATGATGAGCTTAAGTCTAAAAATTCCAGAGTTCACGATATGATGTTAACTACGAGCCATTGATTTTTTCCTTATGTGCACTCACCTTAAAGCGTTAGTCCCTCCAAGGTGAGATATAACGACTATGATCACTCCATAACGTAATCGGGGGTTACGACCTTATGTCACCCCGACATAGTTATAGTTGCCTTCAAGTTCTAACGTATGTTTTGATGATAAATGTATAATAATGCTAAGTCATGGTATGCCTATAAGATGAATAATAATGATAAGTCTATGATATGTACAATGATATAATTCCACCGCGCCTAAATGGCAAGACATGTCACCGGGGCGGAACGTGATTCCACCGTGCCCGAATGGCCGGACATGTCGGCTAAGTGGTGCTTATGATTTCACCGCGCCTAGAAAGGCGGACACGATCACCACTGACCATTGAGCGTATGATGGTTACCGGACGCGGGTTAACGATGATGATGTATATCTATGGTAATACATATGATATGCTTATGTATGATACATGTATGAAATGTATCCGCACTTAAAAGTACGCGAGGTTATATCTTCGTCCTATGCCTTATGATTTCTCTTTTGTTCATTTCATTCATGCCTTACATACTCGGTACGATATTACCGTCATCCAGTTTTCTTTGGATTTGTGTTCATGCCTGGGTATACGGGGAGGTGATCCGGACTCGTAGGAGCTATTGGGCGATTTGAGAGAACTCCGGTTTCCCGGAGATGCCACGATTATTCTTTTGTGTATATATATATGTTTGGGCCATGCGAGTCTGTCCCCCGTCTTAATATGTCTAGTACTCTAGTAGAGGCGCGTAGATACATATGTGTGGGTAGTATGGTCGTACAGTTTCTCATCATATGTATTTACTATTTTGATAGCCGAAGGGCTTATGTATATAAAGGTAAATATGTTTTAAATGAAAATAGCTTTTCTATGATTATGAGCATAAGAAATATGAATGAATGCATGATGTGTATGAACGAGTAATAGAATGTGCGGTGCTCGGTGGTTAGCCCCGGGTACCGGTCATGGCCCTAGTCGGGTCGTGACAGGTTTACCTTTCGATTAGACTCCAATTAGTGAACCATATGTGCGAGTTAGATATTGAAAGGGAAAACATGTTAGGCCTTCGAGTATGGTGTAGAGGTGCAATACTATTAGGTTTGTTATGTTGTTATTTGTGGGCTTGTCGCCTTCTTGTTATTATTAGGCTTGTCGCCCTATTTGCCATGTTGTGACTCGCGTATGCATTTATCTCTCTCTTGTTATGTCACTGATCATCAGAAAGAGGAAGAAAAACGAGATTAGGCTTAAATCGTGATGTGTACTTATGATAAGACACGAATGAGATCTTGATTATGATTTACTATTGTTTGAGATATCATGCATGGCATACATCCTGTTTTCATATGATGCATTGATATGAACTGTGACTTGGTACTAAATGATGATAAGTAAGAAAGTTAAACATCCGAGGACTTTGTTGGATCGTGTAAAGAGGGATGAGAATCCGTGATCCGAGGTTGTTACAGGTGCGGAGTGTGTTATATACTTGCTGCCTGAGGTTTCTTGCCGAAACGAGGGTATACATGGACTTTGTGGGCCCCTCATGGTTCATGACTATTGAGACGTGGAGGTTTCCGTCCTTAGCATGTGTGTATAGTATGGACAATTTGCCAATGCATTGCATCGTATATGCATTCACACTTAAATCTATTCTTCATTGCTTGATTTTTGTATGTCACTTGATATTTTAATTCATCCTATGTTGAATTGGTTCGTGTATGTGCTTGATTGGTTACATTCTACTAGTTGATTACTGTCTTCATATATGTGAACTAATTGATTTGACTATGATACCTCTTAGTACTAGTTGTTTGTATTGATACTACCTTGTTGTACTTTCGTTTATGAGTGCAAAAATTCAACACAAGCTCACTTCGGACCTACTTGTGATCAATGCACTTTGTTCTTGAGTTTCCAGGGTGAGCGACTTGATCGATTCCACAGCCTGGAGATTCCTCTTTTATTACTTTTCTTTTCTTGCCTTCTGAGACAATATTCGTACAATGAGACTTGTATTTACTCTAGACTTGTTGAGTATTATTAGTAGCTCTTGTACTATATTTAGACCAGATGTTGGGGTTGATATAGTTCTTATTCAACACTTATTCTATCTTATATATGCTAAGACTGCTTAAATATTTCTATTTCCTTTACGTTTGCTTAAAATGAATGTTGCTTAAGGAAGGGTTCGCCCACTAGGGGTTAGCGTGGGTGTACGCTCGATCCTCTAGATGGGTCGTGACATATCTGTTTTGACTATTTGTTCAACTGCATAGCCCTTACAACATTGTTTGATTGTATAGACAATGCGACGTTCGTTTGATTCTACGTTCCTCATGGTGTATGTTCTTTTGTATGGCCTTTGAGGCCTTCATTTGATTGTACGTCCCTTGTGGCATTAGTTTGGTTGTATGACTTTCGCGGTGTTCTTTTGTATGAATGACCGTCGCAATATTGTTTGTACAAATGACACTCGTGATATTGTTTGTATAAATGAACCTGGTGGTATTGTTTGTATGAATGGCCGTCGCGATATTG
The DNA here is from genome assembly GCF_029784015.1 of Lycium ferocissimum. NCBI lineage: Eukaryota > Viridiplantae > Streptophyta > Magnoliopsida > Solanales > Solanaceae > Lycium > Lycium ferocissimum. The sequence goes on from NC_081345.1 coordinate 13,077,787, forward strand.
TTTTTATAAATAGATCTGACGATATCGTTTATATCAATGGCCCTCGTAGGATTGATTGAATGAATGACCATCGCGGTATTGTTTTGTATGAATGACCCTCACAGCATTGTTTGTATGAATGGACCTCGTGGCGTTGATTGTATGAATGGCCCTTGAAGCTTTGTTTTGTATGAATGTACCTTGCCGCATTATTTTTTATGAATGGCCCTCGCGGTTTTATTTTGCATAAAGGTCCCTCGCGGCATTATTTTGTATGAACTGTCCTCGCGACATTGTTTGTATGAATAGCCTTCGCATCTTTGATTTTACGAATGGCCCTAATAGCTTTGTTTTGTATGAATGGCCCTTATGACATTTTTTTGTGTAAATGGACGTCGCGGGATTATTTTGTTTGTATGATCCTCGCGACTTTGATTGTATGATTGGCTCTCATGGCTTAGATGCTCCACTGAATCAATTGTTCGAGTTTAGACTTGTTATTTTAGTTATGTACTAGTACTTTGCTATTATTTGGTTATCCTATTTAGAATATCTTTATTATTCGGTTCTATTATATGCTTGTGCAACGACCCGGTCGGTCGTTCTGAGAATCGGTGCTCTAGTTTAAGTGTCATCTATTCTAGATGCTCCGCTATAATTATTTTGAAATTTCAAGTCAAACAAATATCATTTGGTCCACTTCGAGAGAAGGTTTCACTTTGGAAATTACGGCATTCAATTGTTTGGATAAATTTTTTACTTTGGGAAAACGTGCTCTGATTGTCAATCTGAAGATTCCGTTAGATTTAAGGCATTAGTTATGATCTGTGGAAATTGAAGGGGCTAATTTTAAAGTCCGTCTGGTTGGTTTTTGATAATTAAGTCGGTTAATGTTTAATATGTCAATTTATGGTGAAAAGATGGTCATGGGAAGAAATTAGACCTGGATCCGAGATTTGTTGCTTCGGTTAGCTTTGTTGTGATGTTTACTGTCACACCTTAACCTGCGATAGGGCGTGATGGGCACCCGACCCTTACGTAGGGCCGAGCGAACCCGCTGACTCTCGTAATACTCATAATCTTACTAGACTTTTAAATCATGAAAAGAATGCATAACAAAAGCTTTTCAAAGAACAACATGCTTCTCATCTTTCTCAGAACAAATAAAATCTGTAATATCTTTGCATAATGATACATCGGCTTACATAGCCGCTTACAAAGCTGACATGCTACATACGTGACTGCGTACGCAAAAGTCTCTAACATAGCTCGAGATACCATGACATAAATACTCGACTCGGCGGCACTCGGAAGGAAATGGAGCTCGCCAAATCCATTTGGAGACATCTTACACTCATACGTATATACTGCGTGGCATGAAACACGACCCCGAAAAGGGGGTCGGTCGAAATATGCGAGCATGTAAAGCATGAAATACGGAAACGGATCATATTGAATAAGGAGTACGGAAAATCATAAGGCTTGACTCACGAAACATAAACAAATAATCATCGTGTACACGTACGTATAAGCGTGTCCGACCTACGGTGAGGGACTCGGTAAGTAAAATCATCATATACATGTACATATAGCGTGTCATAGGCCCTCCCAGTGAGGACTCGGTGAATGAAGTCATCATATGCCATCTGGCCGCCATCCCCGTATCATCGTATACATATATATATATATATATAGCGTGTCCGACCCTACTCGGGGACTCGGTGAACAATACGATGGAGTTGCACGAATGCGTGTCTGGCCGGGACTCGGTGAAAGACATATTGAGCTTTGCATGAGCAGAGTAGTGAGAAATCATATGCACATAAATCATTATTACAGACTCAATGGATAAGTAAGTAGTCGACGCTCGAGAGTTAAAACAGTAATCATGTTAAGTTCTTTCAAAAAAAGTCGTTAGGACTATACAAAGGAAAATCTCGGGGACCACGGATATACATCAAACCAATCCGGGCCCGCCCATGAAAGTTAGAGTCATTATCCGTCATAGAACCTTCTACGAACATATCGAAGCGATCCGAGCCCTTCTATGAAAGTTACGGTCGTTCGTAGTTATAGAATCCTTTACGAATAAAATCTCTTTTTGCAACATTTGAAATCCAATCATACAAAAGACACAAGGACCACAGTATGACTATGTTAAGAATGCGAAAGTCAAGAAGTGAATAAGAATCGTAGACATGCTCGGATCGTAAGAATAGAGTTACCCCAAGGCTCGTATTATATCTACTTGCGTCTAAGGACGTACCAAAAGAAAGAGGGTAAGCTTTACGTACCTCGTCTTCACACAAAGCTATTCGAACTTAAGTCTCGGCTTCTCAAAATCTCTGATAACGTCATTAGGCACCAAACATTAGTCATAAGCACTTTATCTACGAAATTTGGGCGACATTTCCCTATGAACTCAACATCCGAGAATTCAACTCGGCCCGAATCTTCAACAACAATACCAACGAACCGTATTAACAACATCGACAATCGATTATAACGCATTAGCAACTCTTTTCTACATAATTCGACAACATTCCATTTATATTCAATTCAACTACATACATTCAAACCAACATCAACGCTCACAAGTTCAAGTACTAATCCGCATCATTCAAGCAGCAGGTTCAAAACGGCTTAATCCGCGCGATATTTCAAACAACCTTGATCAATATACTACTTCAACCGAAACCCTCCATTTCCAATAGAAACAACAACAACACATTTCTTTCTTTCAAATTCATGAACTACATTAACAATCCACACTTTAACAACATTATCTTCATAAATACAAGAAACTATATTTAATTCACATTAGCTTCCAAAAACAGCCCATACACGATTTTAACTTCAACTTGAATCATTAAATCCTCATTTGCACCATAGAATCCATAACAACAACAACCAAAACACTAAGTAAATTTAGTTCACTCCTTGTCACAAAACAGCCCATACTCACGGCCAAGCACTAACATACAAAGTTTCATGAATTTCATCCATTTCAACGTACTATCGATCGCGTCTATAACACATGAAAAAGAAGATTGAACCTTACCTTTTCACTTAGTTCTTGACTTGGCTAAGGTTGGTGCTTGAATTAGTACTTGTTCTTTCTACTCCAACGACTACTCCACGTTGTTATGCACCTTCTAAGGAGTTGAAAGGCTTGAGGAAAATATTATTTTTTTTTGATCAATTTTCCATGGTCTTGTTCGGTTATTGCCATGGCCGAATAGCTCTCTTGTTTTTCTCCAAGTTTCTTGAATTTTCTAAGGGGTGAAGATGATGAATATAATTAATTTGTCATCTTCACCTACATATATAATTCATCCATGTGGCCCAGGCTCCACTATCTTACACGGCCACTTGGCCATATTTCATGAAATATTAACTTCCCATAATTCACTTTTAACCCCAAATTTTCCTTAATATTCCATACAATAAAATCATAGCAACTTATGGCTTAAAACAAAATCGTGGTTAAAGTCTCTACCTCGTATCCCGAAGTAGCCTTGTGCTTAACTTATCATGGTTAGCTCGGATTATCCCAATGTACAAAATACGGGATATAACATCCTTCCCTCCTTTAGAACATTCGTCCTCGAATGTTAAACTAGTCTCATAAGGTCTTATAAGGGTATCGGGGGGGTTTCCTCTGTTACTATAGCATGCAGTCTCATCTAACAATCATATTCCTTCTTCATCTTCTCTTCAGCTTCTCTAATCATCTCCTTCCATTGTTACGCATGATACCTTAACGAGAACCACGTCCTTAGTACATGACCTTCTTACCTTATGTACAATGTAATAAAGCCCAATATATCTTGGCCTAAGCTTTTTCCTTCTCGTCGAATCTCATTACACCTTTAAATAGGTGACAACAAAAATAAAAAATCGTAGGCACAGGCTGGAGCTCTAAACGTCGACGTCGATTATTTGCTACGACTTCTGTCAACTTTGTTGTTAATAACCTTTCCCGAACAAGTTTTACCTTATCAATGGCTTGAATCATATACGGGCCAATTAACTTAGTTTCGCCCACATCAACCAGCCAATCGGTGACCTGCACTTCTTGCCGTGCAGAGCCTCATGCATTTCTTCTCGACTCCTTTGAAAGACCTTAGCTGTCACTCTACCTTTTGCTCTTAGTCTCTATCCCTGGAGTTAGGCATCAAGTAGCGATGAAGTTCCCTCATATAACAACTTTACCTAGCCGCTCCCGGCTTTAATTATCATCAGCTGGTATAATCCTGAAAGGATTTGACACATAACCTCACCCTCCTTTAGTAGCCAGCCAGTTCTGACTATCTTGCTTAAATCATCTTATAATCTCCCTTTTCTCAACTTGTAACATTCTAGGCACATTATCTCATGTCATTTTTTTTTCTTTAATTCGAACTCTTCTATCATCCCTTTGGTCAGATCTTGCTCTCAACTTTTCGGTCACACATTACCTTGCGATCTTTCCAAGAATATGCGAAGGTGCTCGAATTAGCCCAAAAATACCTTAGCGTGGCTTCACTAATCCTTATGTGTTACTTTGTCTTCGCCTCTCTTCTCTTACGACCGGTATCGAAATAGATCTTTGGTTCAACCATAGCCATGTCCTGTTTGTCCTCAGTACTAATTCTATCTCGGTAATTTAGCTTAAACCATCTTTACATCTTTTCTCAATGCACCCAGAATATGATCATCGTATTGTTATTACTGAATCCAAACTTTTCTCCTTAAATATTTGGTTGGTCTCATCCTTAGCATATGAATGTTCATGGGTAACATAACTGCTCTTGTACGACTTGTATGAAGTATATTCAATCTTAGTCACGGTCTTTCCTCACTCTCAGTTCATTCTTAGCACTTTACGCGCTCCTCCCGTCTTAACATTCGCTTATAGCCTATTTTGTCATCTCCTTTCCCTTCCTTTATTCACTACTTTGGTTTTCTCTCACTTCCTACTATGGAGGTCTTCCATCTTTCTCCTTGCTACTTATAGATCGCGATATCATTAGCGAACAACTCTATTGCCCATCTTAACCTCCCAATCCCGGCATAGCGGTATTTATGCTTTCACAATGTCTTTGTAAGTTACTCGTTACTTTCCTTTGTCGTATTCTCTCCCTTTTTAAGCATCCACTTTCCAATGTCACGTCATTTTAAGATCTCCACAATTAATTCTCGACACTATCGATTATCATCCGAAACACACCCGCTTTATTCTTGACACTTTAAATTTTACTAAACATACCGGCACGGAATCTTACTGTAGCCCAAACATCAGTATCAAATATATTGTAACGTCGATTGTCTCCGTCTTACACTTGCATCTCTCGCACCGCTTCCCCCACAGCAAGGTGCGCTTATACTGTGTATTCGGTTATACTTTGCCCTGCGTCCGCGTTTTCGATCTTAATTAAGTGACAACATTATTCCGACGTTGGGACCCTCACACCATTCATCTGCCTACCGCTTTGTTTTCTTTTCCAAATGTCATTGTGTTAGTACTTTCCAAGCTTATCCTATAGCGAAAACAACATCAGCTTGCCTTGTAACATTCGTGCCTTGTATTTTTCTTCTCACTTGAACTTCGTTGCCCTGTCCGATTAATGCCTTCATATACCGCCCCGTAGGTTACCGGAGTACACGTATCCGCTGATATGGCCCTGTGCGGGATATCTTGTGCATACCTATGTACATATATAATTTCTACTATCTTGCTTACAAAATATTTCCAAGCGCTATTCAACTTACCACCTTACTGTGAGCTATGGTACAACTCTTTTTCTTGGTTCGATGCCACTCGTCACATGTGGACCTTTTAAGATTTCCGCCCACTCTGTATATTCTAATTTCCCTTAGGCTACTCCAGCTTCCCCTTTGGTTCTCCTGTGTCTGACTTTATGGAACTTTAGTACACTTCCCGTGGGTCACCCATCCTGAGAAATTTCTCCCATCCCGACGCTTAACTGGGATTACGATGAAATGCGATGCTCTAATGCTAGTATGATCGCGTCCACCTCACCGCATGACCTTCATCACCTAACCTGGAGCAAATTGGGGTCTTGACAACTTCCGAAACATTCTCGTAACGTGTCTCCCTCCGAACTAGAGAGGGTCTTTTACTCTTCCGATTACACAATTACTATGTTGCCCTTTTTAATCCTCAATATTCATCTTTCACCTATGGATATGACTAGTTCCCATCCTAAACTTTCAGATTCCCAAAGGTGGTGAACACACCTCGATCGTCATTACTTATAAATACTTAGTTATCGGCCTTTGAATTTCTGCTCTCATTTTACCTCGTTCCTCAGCCTTTCTATAACCAGGTCTTTCACGGTCCCGTCACTTATAGTACTCGCATCCTTGGCTACACATTATGCTTTATTACTACTGCTTCGTTATCTCGCTTTCTTCTTATTTCCTTCTTCCAATTACCCTCTCTTTTCTTACACTCGCTATCATTTCCGTTATTATATAACCCTTATTCGCCCTATAGCTCGCTTCTCCGCGTCATACTTGCCTTTATATTCTAGCTACATAAATCACATCGTAGCTTTGGCCACCTTATCACTCGGCCTTACTTATTTTCATAACAATCCTCTTTGTGTTCACATTATATCTTATTCGTAATCAATCCTATTATGTAACACTTCTTAACCCTTTACCCTTTCTGATCAACTTTATCCTTAATATTTCACAAGCTGTCTTATTAATACATTCATATCCGTCACAATTCTTTTCCTCTGTACTCTTGTCGTAATCATACTATTACTTCTTTTAACTATAACCTCATCATATTTTTCTCCTGCTTATCGATTCAGTCGGTACCTTAATATAACTCTCTATCAAGGTTTGCCAGCCTTTTCTAAATCGTCTCTTAGTATCACAAGCCCTTTCCAATTTCTTTTTACCATATCGATATCAACCTTCTAATTATTATTATTCTCACTTCAGCAATTAGCTTCTTTCTCGATGTCCGCCATACTCGCAACTTAGTCAGATCTTACCATTACTGTGGACACGGTTTCTCAAAGTATCTTGCAACCCTTTATTTCATTCCCTTTTTATTTCTAGGAAAATTTGGGCAGATTTTCCTCTGTTTTCTTTACTATCTCAAAACCTGCACGCAGGAAATACCAACAGTGCCTCACAGGGCCAACATATATATGTATACATATCGTATCATATCACGGCCACACAGGGCTCCCATCACAACAACAGTACGAAGATGATAAACTTACCTCGTGTGTCTGACTCGATCGCACCTTTTTGTTACTCTTCCTGTTTACTTTCCTTTTTAGTTTTCAACTTTACATTTCGATCGTACTTCAATATCTTATTCGACATATACCTTTTATACCTTTGCTTACCTGCGTGCTCCGTAACTTCCAATATCGCTAGTCACTTTCTCCTGTCTCTGCCATTCTTCTCTTTGAAATCAAAGGTTAGTGCAAGGAATCTCATTCCCTATGACTTGGCTCTATGGCATGATCGATGCCCCGTAGCCTCCTGTTTATAAATGTGGCGCGCTTCACACCATCGCGAGGACTCTGCGGGACACGACTTTGCGTACAACCCCTAGACGAAGCGCCGACATTTTATTTGTCACACCCTAACTTTGCGATAGGGCGTGATGGGCACCGACCCTTACGTGGGGGCGAGCGAACCCGGCTCGACTCTCGTAATACTTTTCAATCTTCTTCGGACTCTTAAATCATGAAAAGAATGCATAACAAAAGCTTTTCAAAAAACAACACGCTTCTCATCTTTCTCAGAACAAATAAAATATGTAATATAGTGCATAATGATACATCGGCTTACATAGCCGCTTACAAAGCTGACATGCTACATACGTGACTCTATCTGCAAAGTCTCTAACATGACTCAAGATACCATGACATAAATACTCTGACTCGGCAGCACCCCGGAAGGAAACGGAGCTCGCCAATCCCGCTGGAACATCTTCTACTCATCTGTATATACCTGCGTGGCATGAAACGCCCCCGAAGAAAGCGGGGTCGACGGAATATGTACCGAGCATGTAAAGCATGAAATACGATGTGAGGATCGTATTGAATAAGGAGTAAAGAAAATCATAAGGCTTGACTACGAAACATAAACAAATAATCATCATGTACACGTGCATGTATAAGCGCGTGTCCCGACCTACCGGTGAGGGACTGGGTAAAGTAAAATCATCATATACATGTACATATAGCGTGTCCCGACTCTCAGCGAGGGACTCGGTGAATGAAGTCATCATATGCCATCACGGCCGCCATCCCCATATCATATATCATATACATATATATATATATATAGCGTGTCTCGGACCTCGTGGGGACTCGGTGAACAATGCGGTGGAGTTGCACGAATGCGTGTCCGGCCGGGACTCGTTGAAAGACATATTGAGCTTTGCACGAGCGGCAGTAGGCGAGAAACCATATGCACGTAAATCATTATTACGGACTCGATGGATAAGTAAGTAGTCGATTTCGAGAGTTAAAACGATGTCTGCGTTAAGTTCTTTCAAAAAAAAGTCGCTAGGACTATACAAAGGAAAATCTCGGGGGACCACGGATATACATCAATCCCAATCCCCCCCCCATGAAAATTAGAGTCATTATCCGTCATAAAACATACTACTTAACATATCGAGCCGATCCGAGCCTTATGAAAGTTACGGTCGTTCGTAGTTACAGAATCCTTTACGAATAAAATCTCTTTATGCAACATTTGAAATCCAATCATACAAAAGACACAAGGACCATAGTATGACTATGTTAAGAATGCGAAAGTCAAGAAGTGAATAAGAATCGTAGAAATGCTCGGATCGTAAGAATAGAGTTACCCCAAGGCTCGTATTATATCCTACTTGCATCTAAGACATGCCAAAAGAAAGAGAGGGTAAGCTTTACATACCTCGTCCGCTTTCTAAGCCATTCCGAACTTAAGTCTCGGCTTCTCAAAATCTACAACAACGTCATTAGGCACCAAACATTAGTCATAAGCACTTTATCTACAGAAATTTGGGCAGCATTTCCCCTATAAACTCAACATCCCCGAGAATTCAACTCGGCCAAATCTTCAACAACAATACCAACAACCATATTAACAACATCAACAATCAATTCAAAACGCATTATAACGCAAGCAACTCTTTTCTACATAATTCGACAACATTCCATTTATATTCAATTCAACTACATACATTCAAACCAACATCAACGCTCACAAGTTCAAGTACTAATCCGAGATCATTCAAACGAGGTTCAAGAACGCTTCAAACAATCCGCACAATATTTCAAACAACCCAATCAATATACTACTTCAACCGAAACCCTCAATTTCCAATAGAAACAACAACAACGCATTTCTTTCTTTCAAATTCATGAACTACACTAACAATCCACACTTTAACAACATTATCTTCATAAATACGAGAAACTATATTTAATTCACATTAGCTTCCAAAAACAGCCCACACACGATTTTAACTTCAACTTGAATCATTAAATCTTCATTTGCACCATAGAATCCATAACAACAACAACCAAAAAACTAAGTAAATTTAGTTCACTCCTTGTCACAAAACAGCCCATACTCACGGCCAAGCACTAACATACAAAGTTTCATGAATTACATCTATTTCAACGTACTACAATACGCACCACCATCTATAACACATGAAAAAGAAGATTGAACCTTACCTTTTTCACTTAGTTCTTCAACTTGGCTAAGGTTGGTGCTTGAATTAATACTTGTTCTTTCTACTCCAACGACTACTCCACGTTGTTACCGCTAAGGAGTTGAAAGGCTTGAGGAAAATATTTTTTTTTTGATCAATTTTCCATGGTCTTGTTCGGTTATTGCCATGGCCGAATGGCTCTCTTGTTTTTCTCGAGTTTCTTGAATTTTCTAAGGGGTGAAGATGATGAATATAATTAATTTGTCATCTTCACCTACATATATAATTCATCCATGTGGCCCATGGCCCACTCCACTATGCACGGCCACTTGGCCCTTATTTCATGAAATATTAACTTCCCATAATTCACTTTTAACCCCAAATTTTCCTTAATATTCCATACCAATAAAATCATAGCAACTTATGGCTTAAAACAAAATCGTGGTTAAAGTCTCTACCTCGTATCCCGAAGTAGCCTTGTGCTTAACTTATCATGGTTAGCTCGGATTATCCCAATGTACAAAATACGGGATATAACATTTACGACTTGTGGGGATGGGTGACCCCATTCCCGAGGTGAACGGATGAGAATCGAAGAAGAAAAATCTGAGTTTTGGAATTTTGATGGCTTAAGTTTGCGAAGTTTGACCAAAAGTAGACTTTTGGGTAAACGCGCCTATAATCAAATTCCGAAAATTCCATTAGGTCCAGAATGTCATTTATGACTTGGTCGAGTCATTGGTTCGATTCTTGAGAGGTTCGGGTGTGATTTGGGTGGTTCGTTGAGAAACTTGCTTTCGGTATGATTTAGAGTTGACCACAGTCAACATCGGGTTAAGACTGTCCCGTTAGGATATTTTGAATGTTCGAACAGGTTCGTATGATGATTTTGGACTTGTCCACAAATTTTGGTTAGATTCCGATGAGTTTCGGATGTGTTTGGGTTATATGGTGTTTGTTTTTTGTTTTGGCCCCGTTTTGAGAAAATAGGGTACCATAATGAGCAAATGAGCTTTGATTTGTGTTTCGATTGAACCGTTAGATCCGTATCGTAATTTCAGAACTATAGCAACAAAAATTGTCGCGTTTCACCATCGTATGAGGGAGTAAGGGAATTTTACTAAAATGTTGCTATGCTGATTTTCTGGTGTGATTTTTGCTAAAAAATACGAAATTGCTACTGAGATCGTCCTTTAAATATCTGTCTTCTTCTAGAAATTGAAACCACCATGTCACACTCATTTTAAGGCCAAATAAGGTGATTCAAAAGCTTAACTTGAGTGAAATTTCGCAAGGAAACTATTGGAGTTATCAAAAGTGAGATTTGCGATCGTACTAGCACCAGATATGGGTCGGACAGCTGGGTGTTTTCGTTCTTATTATTTACTTGGGGTTTCTCACAATCTTAGAAGCTCGATTTTGGGAGACTTGAAGAGACTCTTTCAAGAATTATCATTTGGATAAGATTCCAAACACCTTTTTATGATTACTCCATCATTTAGTAGGATTTTTCATGCTAAGATTCTTGAATTAAGAGAGGTAAATTGGGAATTTGAAACCTAGGCTTGAACTTGGTTTTTCTTCAATTAAACATGAATTGGTGGATGGATTTCACTCATTTTTGGTATATAGGCTCCATAAGTAATGGGTAAACTGATTTTGAACTAAATGTTTTATTTTGCCCTTCGTTGGTCGGATTCTTATTTTTGGAGACTTTTTGGGTTCGGATTAAAAGTATGTCAATATGGGTACCATTGGATCGTATGACTTCCTAGATTAATAATTTAATCTTATTGAACCCGATTTTCTTATGTAATGAATATTTTACCCCTTGAGGTTGGGAATGGGTTTTTGAACTAACATTTTAACTTAAATTCTTCTAACACTACTATGGGTATCCTTCAAATTCCCACATTTTCCCCATTCCATGAGTTAGGGTTTGGGACTTGATTAGGAATATGGTTATTTGGGTATTTTCTTCTTGATTCTAATTTCATATCCGGATATGATTAGACTTTCATTATCACGAGGCACAAAGGAAGGGCAAGATCAAGGTTTGACTTTCATTATGAATGTTGGGATGAGGGTTCGCCTACTGAGGAGGGAAAGGTAGGGGCCCGCACGACTTAGTGAAATTGGATCGTGACAACTTGGAATCATTATGAGATGCTTAAAAGAATAGTTCCTCAACAAGATTGCGAAGTGCCAATCTGGATCCTTCAGATTTAGGATTGTGATAGATGAAGAACTAGTTTTTGATTAATATAGGAGGTCACTAACCTTCAAGGAGATAAGAAACTTTAAAACTAAAGATAAATCCTTTCTACCCACATCAAAGATAAAAATACACCTAATACACATCATTTTTACCTTGATTTTTTTTTTTTTAGTTTTATACAAAATCCAATATTTATTTCATGTTGGATTTTTGAGTGACTATATCAATGCTTATTTACTATATAGAAAGAGTGTATGAATATGATACAAGAATTTAAGTCATGATAACAAATAAAATAAAAGAAGTAACATCTAGTCATGAAAAAAGGAAGTAACATCTTTTCATGCTAATAAAATATATAAAATATGGACAAGATTCTTAATTAATATTTGAAGTCTTCATTATTACCACCAACGAAAGGATATTGTGATAAATAGTTGTTCTTGTATAAATAAATAAATAGAAGTCAAATTTTCATTCTAAAGTAGTATAATTATAACTAAAAATAGATAAACTATAGCATAAAAATAGTTGGTATTAAATATAGAAATAGTTTTGCAACCATTTGACAGATTATATATTGAAATAATTAAAATAGGATTTTGATATGCCTTTTATTAAGGAAGTCCTTGATAAAATAGGATTTTGATATGCCTTTTATTAAGGAAGTCCTTGAAATCAAAGATTTTTAGAAATAATATTGTGTGAACATGAATTTATATTTCAGAATCTCCAACATTATCAATTCATATTACAAAATATTGTTATTTTAAGAACTAAATTATGTCTTTAGACATAAAATAATATCTGCAATAATAGAATTTTCATTTTAATAAGATATTAAAAAATCAAGGAGATATACATGTTGTAATAAGCATCATGAAAGCCATGGAGAGCAAAGTGATGAATGTCTTTCTCATTGCAATTTTGAAAAGTGTGCGATAAATCAATAACAATTCTAAATTGTAAAATATCTATTCCCTTGCTTGCTACATATAGTTTGTAGGACGCTCTAATTTGAGGTTAGTGAAATCTAAAATAATTTTGAGAACATTGACAAGTAACTTATTAACACTTGTTTTATGAAGTTATAAATTAATTTGGTTTCTATAATAAGATGCAACAACTTTCCTAGTAGTGATGTAGAAAGATTTAGTTATATAATCAATAAAAATCTTACTAAAATAAAGAAAAGGAAATAAAGAAAACGTCAAAGATATATAGCATAATGAATTTCAATGTACAATGTGTATCAACATGAAACTCAAGTTATCACGATCCAAATATCAAAGTCGTGATGGCACCCCCACTACCCCCACCCCCCCGCGGGTGGGCGTACAATTCCCTTAATTCCAATTACTTAATAAAATTATGATTCAACATAAATAACAAGAACAATCATTAATAAGTCTAAGTCATAACATAAATACTAAAAGTGCGGAAAAATACTAAGTCATAATACATCCCAAGAAGCGAAGTCACAGTACAAGAACGATTATCTAAAATGATGTCTAAGAGTAGTATATAAGTCTGAATACATGAAAACATAGTCTAGAGAAATGAGTGATAGACAATAATAAGATGGACTCCAAGACCGCAGACAGGCAGGTAGCTCACTCTCAGAATCTCAGCAGTAATAGCCTGAAGGCAAGAAGCGGAGGCTCAACAAAGGTCTTATCTCAAACTCTACCCTTAGAAAAAGTGCAGCAAGAGTAGTATCAGTACACACACGTAACGGTAAGCATCACAGGCCGACTAAGATTAGTTAACGCATATGAAAGCACAGAATCAACAAGTAAACAGATTGACAAACAATAACCATCAAGAGTTACAAATATCACATAATCAAGTCAAGCCTTAGGTTAAGCTCATACACGACAAGTCTGCCAAGTCTTCAATAATTTCTCAAGTAATCACAACACAAATTCTTTTCCTTCCTTCTCCGTTCAAGGGCAAGCGGTTATTTAACTAATATCTGATGTAATGACCTGTTTGGTCGTTATGTTATGTGTGTTTTTACACTTTTACCCTTGTTGACCCTTCCCCGAGTTCCATTAGAGTGTTTTTGACCCGCAGAAATGGGCGACATAGTTTCCGAGGTGATTTGGCGAGTCCTGGTGAGATTTGAGGAATTGGGAACCTTAAAGTGAAGGAGGTTTGACCAATATTTAACTTCTTAGAAATTTCATCGATTCCATGAGGTCCGGAGGGTCGATTCTAATTCAGTGGGACATTTGGTTCGATTCTCAAGGCATTTAGGAGCGTTTTTTTACCCTTGGTTGGAAGCAATGTTTTGGCTGTTTGGGGGTTGACCGTGTCAAGGTGATGTCCGTTGGGAATTTCGAGGCCACGGTTGAGTTTGTGCCACGTTTTTACATGTGTCTGCATGTTTGGTGTATATCCAGGAGGTCTCGGATGAATGTCGAGATTTTGGGTGGAACTTGGTGAAAAATATAATCTTCTGATGTCCCGCTTCTGCAGGAGTGTTTCCGCTTCTGTGGGTCCGCCAACATGAGACTTGGCCGAAAGACTCGAGAGTATGAGGTGTCAAGTGACTCCGCTTCTACGGGTCCTTTGTGCTCATAAGCGAGTCCGCAACTGCGGACAAGGTGTCCGCGGATGTAAAAATAGCTGAATCAGTGAGCTTAGATTTCCCAATTTTGAACCATTCTTTCCATTCTCAAATTCTAATCCTAGAGAGTGTATGTGTGAGCGATTTGCCAAGCTTTGGGGTGAATTCTTCCTTGGGTAAGTTCCTAATTCTCCGTTTTTGATTAACTTATGTTTATGAATGGAATCCATGGTAGTATTAATGAGCTAATTGGGGAAAATGGGTCCATGAACCCTAGGATGATGATTATAAATCTCTTTCAATCTAATTAGGTTTTATTGGTGAATTTTCTAATTCATACCATCTAATCATTGGATAATTAGTTCCTAGGCTTAAATCTTCCTTTTATTTCAAGAATCAAAGTCATGGAAATTATGGTTCCTCTCTAAGTTGGGGGTTTTCAGTCTAATGTTGAAATTGATGATTAACCAAGTTTAATTTGTAATTGAGGGATAGTATGGGACTTCCTAAGTGTTGATTAACCGATTTGTACTTAAAATTCCTATTTTGCCCTTGTGGGCTCTATTCCCTGTTTAAAAGGGTTGTTTTCAAATCGAATAGTATCATTAGTCTCTACTTCTAAAGTAGATTATATTGTTGAATAGACGTCGAACATTCATAAGCTCTTCGAAAGGGCAAGGCTCGAGTTGGATAGTTCATGGCACCTGCTCGGCATCGAGGTAGGTTACGGTTTACCTTTCGATTAGACTCCAATTAGTGAAGCATATGTAGGAGTTAGATATTGATAGGGAAAACATGTTAGGCCTTCGGGTATGGTGTGGAGGTGAAATACTATTAGGTTGGTTCTATTGTTTGTGGGCTTGTCGCCTTGTTGTTATGATTAGGCTTGTTGCCTTATTTTCTATGTTGTGACTCATGTATGCATTTATCTCTCTCTTGTTATGTTGCTGATCATCGAAAAGAGGAAGAAAAATGAGATTAGACTTGAATCGTGATATGTACTTATGATAAGACACGAATGAGATCTTGATTATGATTTACTGTTGTTTGAGGTATCATGCATGGCATACATCCTCATTTCATATGATCCATTGATATGAACTGTGACTTGGTACTAAATGATGATAAGTGAGAAAGTGAAACATCTGAGAACTTTGTCAGATCGTGTAAAGAGCGATGAGAATCCGTGATCCGAGGTTGTTACAGGCACGGAGTGTGTTATATATGTCACGCCCCGAACTATGGCCTGGGCGAAACACGGCACTCGGTGCCTTACTGCATGTGACCGAGCGAACCACATGGCTTGCTGAATCATCATGAGGCATAACATGAGCGAAAATATAACGTGAATGCATGATGAGCCTTTATAAAACGTAGTAAGTCATAATACTTAATAAAAATACTTGTTTAAACATGAGTGCTTAAATAACATGAATGAGCCAAAATGGCTATACGACTCCGAATGTCTGACATAACATAACTGATTTGTCTAGTCTATGAAACCTCTATCATGAGTCTAACTGGAAAACATACTTACTGGGACAAGGCCCCCAGCATACCTTTAGATGCAAAACTAAATAAAGAAAGACAATGCCTAAACCCCGAATGAGATGGGGCTCACCAATAAGCTGGTACGTGCAGATCCTAATGAGCAGAGGCGTCGTCCTATAAATTCGTACCTGCATCGTGAAATGCAGGCCCCAGGGAAAATAAAAGGGCCGTCAGCACATTGAATGTACTGGTATGTAAAGCAACTGAAAGAAATAACATGGGACATGGAATAACATGATAAGAACTGAAACTGAAAACCTGGACATGAACATGAGCATGAGCATGGGTACATATATATATATATATATATATATATATATATATATATAACATAAGTAAAACACGATAAGTAGGGAGAGCATTTCATAAACCGACCATGTGATATCACCACGTGGGTACATGGAGTCTGGTGCCTCGCCGGACCAGCAGAGGCCCCATACCTTGCTGGGGTATAAGGTGGTAACGTGCCGATGGATCCATTCGGTGTAAAATTAAGGTATCGTCCCACCGCGGGCGGAGCGATCCTTGTCCTACGGTGGCGACGTAGTTTCGAGGCTATCCGAGCCTTCTCAATTCGTGCAACTCCCAAAAACATGAACATAATATAGTTTGCTAAGAAGCCCATGATTTTCGTGAATTAACTTGTACTTGTCTTGTAATCATGATTTCACGAAGTAACTTATAAACATGGTTTCATGAAATAACTTGTAAACATAGTTTCATGAAATAACTTGTATTTAGCATGTATGTATCTTGAGTCATGGCATGAACATAGTTATATAATACAATTGCATGAAAACTTGTAGACATGTAGGATATTCATGAAATAAGCATTTTTATTTTAAAACGTGCATGCAATAACCAATGGAATACAAGATATGGGTTTTCATGGATTACGGACGGATTCTCAATAATCATAAAGAAATATTAAGAACTCAATGATGGAATTATAACAATTTATACATAATATAATCATGGACATGGACCTAGGGTTGTCATGAGCATAGTATAGAATAGAAACCCTAGTTTTTTAAAGTTTCATACTTTATGGATTAGGAGGCGTGGGGAAGAACGATGATGTTCTCACACGTAGATAGTAACTCTACATACCTTAGTCGCTCCAAAACTTGAATTAAAGACTTGAGCTTTGAAGAGGATTTCCAAAATCTTGAATTCTTGAACCTTGAGACGGGTTTTCTTGAGAACCCTAGTTTTAGAAATGATTATTTCTTGTTTAGATTACAAGAATATGTATTAGAATTGACTTGGAATAATTAAAGTAGGCTTACCTTGGTGTTCTTAATGATGGAAGAGGGTAGGAGGTCGTTCTAGGGCTTAAAGGAATGAAAAATAATGATTTAAACTGATATAGACGAATATATAGTGTTCTGGAAAATTGCATTTTACGTCCAGCAAAGTACTGGCCGTATTTTGAAAGACGGGCCCGTATTTTGAAATACGGTCCGTATTCTGTATGGACTGCACTGCGTCTCTTCAGTAAAATAGCCATAACTCTTTGCACAGATGTCCGTTTGACCCCCATAATATACCGTTGGAAAGGTATTTCAAAGCTCTACAAGTTTCATCAAGGAAGTTTTCCCAAATTCCAAATACATTTTGAAATACGGGCCATATTTTGAAATACAATCCGTATTTAACAATGTAACATCCAAATGCCAAATTCCAGAATGCTCAGAAATTCTTGGCACCAGTTTACGACTTGAATTACGGCCCGTATACTGAAATGCAGTCACTGTTCATGGGCGTAAACGCCCATCTTACAACTGAACAGGGAAATTCCAATTCTTACATCCTTTATCTGATTTTCTAAGTCTACGATCATGGTCAGAGCTTAGGTTAAAGATACGAGGTGTTACAATATCTCCCCCTTAGGATCATTCGTCCTCGAATGATGGGTCATGGTTAAGAATATGTCTGGGCATGGATTGAATACACGAATGTGAAGAAAACATGACATGCAACATGAGACATGAAATGATGTGATTACATGAAAACATAGATACTCTGGCATGAGGCATGAAACATGAGCGCTGGGTACATGACATGAGCGTGAAACATGAGACATAACATGACATGGGTTATGGAAAGTTACCTTAAGAGTTCTCTACTTGTTGTTTAAACAAAAATGGGTACTTGGATTTCATATCCTCCTCGGCTTCCTATGTAGCTTCCTCAACCTTCTGGCTCCTCCACAGGACTTTCACTGAGGCTACTTCCTTAGTTCTCAACTTGCGAACCTGATGGTCAAGAATGGCTACGGGGATCTCCTCATAAGTCAACCCATCCTTAATTGTTATAGTATCTGTCACACCCTAATTTTCGATAGGGCGTGATGGGCACCCAACCCTTACTTAGGGCCGAGCGAACCCGCTGACTCTTGCTATACTCATAATTAGGCTGGGCCCTTAAAACATGACAAGAATACATAACAAAAGCTTTTCATCTTTCTCTAAATAAATAAAATCTGTAATCGTATGAAATCTGTAATACAGTACATAATAACACATCGGCTTACATGGCCGCTTACAAAACTGACATCTTACAAACACGACACTGTCTGCAAAGTCTCTAACATAACTCCAAATATCATAACAAAAGCACTCTGACTCGGCAGCACTCCGGAGGAAATGGAGCTCGCCAATCCAGCTGGAATATCATCTGCTAACGTCCTCTACTCATCTGTAGGTACTTGCGTGGCATGAAACGCAGCCCCCGAAGAAAGGGGGTCAGTACGGGATATGTACTGAGCATGTAAAGTATGAAATACAATAACCAGGAACATAACCGAACTGGGATTTACAGAAGCAAGTATAATAACCAGAGGATCAAAGACTTGCCTTTGAATCATATATCATATCATCATATCATTACATATACATGCCGTACCCGGCCCTCCAGTGAGGGACTCGGTGAATGAGATCGTATAATCATCATGCCTAGCCATCATATAATCATATGTGTGTATATATATACCGTACCCGGCCCTCTAGTGAGGGTCTCGGTAAGTAAAGTCATATCATCATCATGTTATCATCATGCATATACATATACCGTACCCGACCCTCTAGTGAGGGACTCGGTGAAGTCATCATATATATACCGTACCCGGCCCTCTAGTGAGGGACTCGGTGAACAATGCAGTGGAATGTGCACGAATACGTACCCGGCCCAGGACTCGGTGAAAGACATATTGAGCTTGCACGAGCAGAGTAGTGAGAAACCATATGCACATACATCATCATTACGGACTCAGCAGATAAGAAGACAAATCATCGTATCAAATATCTTTCGGACGTCATTCGGTAACATATCAAACATCATAAACATATTAGGGAACCGTAGGGATCATAGTCGTATATCAAGCCAATCCGAGCCCGCTCATGAAAGTTACGGGCATTATACGTTATAGAATCATTTGCGAGCATATCAAAGCAATCCGGTTCTGTCTATGAAAGTTATGGACATTTTTAGACATAGGATCTTTTAAGAACGAAAATTCTTTTTGCAACATTTGAAATTCAATCATACATAAGACTTAAGGACCATAGTCCGACCATATGAAGAATATCAACATCAAGAAGCAATTAAGAGTCGTAAACATGCTCGGGCTTTAAGAATAGAGTTACCCCCAAGGCTCATAACATATCATAACTTACTTACGTCTAGGACATGCCAAAAGAAAAGAGGGATAAACTTTACATACCTCGTCCGCTTCCTAAGCTAATCCAAACTTAAGTCTTGGCTTCTCCAGATCTACAATAATGTCATTAAGTACCAAACATTAGCCTTAAGCACTTGAGAATTCAATTCCAAGCTATCACTTTATCTACAGAAATTCGGGCAGCATTTCCCCTGTAAACTCAACATCCCCGAGAATTCCACTCTGCCAATATCATCAACAATAATACCAACAACGATGCCAACAACATCAATAAGTAATTTCAAACGCATTCTAACATTGGTAATTCTTTTACACATAATTCGACGACATTCCATTGGCATTCGACTCAACCACATATAATCAAACCAACATCAATGCTCGCACGTTCAATTACTAATCCGAGATCTTTCACACAATATTCAAGGACACTTTAAACAATTCACATAATATTTTAAACAATCCAACCACTACACTATTCCACCCGAAACTTCCAAATGCCATAAGAGCAACAACAATACATTTCTTTCTTCCAAATTCATGAACTACACCAACAATCCGCACATTAACAACATCATTTTCGAAAATACAAAAATCTATATTAACATCACATTAACTTCTACAATAACCCACAAACGATTCCAACTTCAACTTGTATCATCCAATACCCTCATTTTCATCACATAATCCACAACACAACAACCAAATTACACTAAATAAAATTAGTTCTTCACTCCTATATACACCACATGCACATGGCCACAACACAACACACACGGCCAAGCACTAACAACTATGATTTCATGAATTTCATTCATTTTCACACTCCACAACGTACACAAACGATGCATAACATATGAAAATAAGGGTTAAATCTTACCTCTTCCACTCAACTTCTCCCACGGCTTGAATTGTCCATGGCATCAACGAATGATTTACTTGCTCCAACAACTACTCCACATCGTAGAGGGCCTTCCAATTAGTAGAGAAACTAGAAGAAAATATTTTTTGCTCAATCTTTCTTGGACCTTAATTTTTGGTGGTCATGGCCGAATGGCCTTCTTGTTTTCTCTCCAAGTTTCTTGAAATTTCTTAAGTGAAGATGATGAATAATATGATGACTTAGTCATCTTTTATTTACATGTAGTAGCCATCCATGTGGCCCTTGGCTCATACCCATGTGGCCGGCCACATGGCCTAATATTTCATGAAATATTAACTTCCATTAATTCACTTTTAACCCCAAATTTTCATTAATATTTCCATCCAATAAAATCATAAGCGACTTATGCCTTAAAACACAGTCGAAAAAATAGCCTTATCCTTAACTCGTCGCAACCAACTTAAAAATATTCCAACGTACAAAATGCGGCATATAACAGTATCAGCAGGAACAATCAACGACGGGTCTCCTACACACTTCCTCAACATGGACACATGAAACACGGGATGTACAGCAGTCAAATCTTGTGGCAACTCAAGTTCATAGGCTACTAGACCGATCTTTCGCAGAATTCTATAAGGTCTAATATATCTGGGACTGAGCTTCCCTTTCTTGCCAAATCACATAACACCTTTCATGGGTGAGACTTTAAGGAATACCCAATCATCAACTGAAAATTCTAAGTCCCTTCGCCTCACATCTGTATAAGACTTCTGGCGACTCCGAGCCATTTTCAAACGCTCCTGTATTAATTTGACTTTCTCCATAGCTTGATAAACCAAATCTGGTCCTAACAACTCTGCTTCACTAACTTTGAACCAACCAATTGGTGATCTACACCTTCGCCCATATAGAGCTTCAAATGGTGCCATCCTAATACTGGCATGATAACTGTTATTATAGGAAAACTCGATGAGAGGCAAGTGATCATCCCAACTACCTTTGAAATCCAAGACGCATGCTCTCAATATGTCCTCAGTCCGAATAGTACGCTATGCCCGGCCATCCGTCCGCGGATGAAAAGTCATGGCCGAGGTTCACCTTGGTACCCAATCCCTTTCGAAAGGATTTTAAGTTCGCCGTGAACCGAGCACCACGATCTGAAATAATGGACATTGGGGTTCCATGCAATCCGACAATTTCATTAACATACGACTTGGCATAATCTTCGCCGAATCCGTGGTCTTGACCTGGTAAAAAAAGTGCGCCGACTTAGTAAGCCCGTCAACGATCACCCAAATAGAGTCATGTCTCCGGCCGAGCGAGGTAGACCCGATACAAAGTCCATATTGATCATTTCCCATTTCCACCAGAATATCAATATTCTCGAGCCAAGCCACTGTCAGGCCTCTGGTGTTCGGCTTTCACTTGCTGACAATTCGGACACTTAGCTACAAAATCTGCCACATTCTTCTTCATATCGTTCCACCAGTAAATCTCCTTAAGATCATGATACATCTTAGTGGAACCTGGGTGAATGGAATACCTGGAATTGTGAGCTTCTGACATGATTCGCTCTCTGAGCCCATCTACATCTGGAACACATAATCTGCCTCGGTACCTCAAGGTACCATCATCTCCCCCTTGTCCAAAAGCCGTCGTCTTATGCTTGTGAATCCCCTCTCTCAACTGCAACAAGTAGGGATCACTAAACTGTTTCTCTTTGACTTCAACCACTAATGAGGAAAGGGCTCTATTCTGAACAACCACGCCGCCATTCTCGGAGTCTAAAAGTCGAACTCCAAGACTAGACAAACGGTGAACTTCCTTGGTCATAACTCTCTTATCTACGTCCACGTGGGCTAAACTTCCCATGGAACGCCGACTAAGAGCATTAGCTACAACATTCGCTTTCCCTGGATGATAAAGAATATCCACATCGTAATCCTTAAGCAATTCGAGCCATCTCCTTTGCCTAAGATTCAGCTCCCTTTGCTTGAAGATATCCGCAAGCTTTTATGATCCGTGAAAATATCAACATGCACTCATACAAATAATGACGCCATATCTTAAGTGTGAAAACTACAGCTACCAACTCTAGGTCATGCGTCGGATAATTCTTTTCGTGAACCTTGAGCTGATGAGATGCATAAGCTACAACTTTACCATGCTGCATTAAAACACATCCGAGACCAACTCCCGAAGCATCACAATAAACTACGAACCCTTCAGTTCTCTCTGGCAGCGTCAAAACTGGAGCAGAAGTCAATCTCTTCTTCAACTCTTCAAAGCTTCGCTCACAAGCATCTGACCATTGGAACTTAACTTTCTTCTGAGTCAACTTAGTCAATGGAGCAGAGATAGAAGAAAATCCTTCTACGAAGCATCGATAATAGCCTGCCAGACCCAAGAAACTTCTTATATTAGAAACTGAGGTGGGTCTGGGCCAACTCCTTACGGTATCAATCTTCTGAGAATCAACTTTAACACCTTCACCTGAGATCACATGGCCTAAGAACGCCACTGACTTAAGACAAAACTCACACTTTGAGAACTTTGCAAAAAGTTTGCAATCTTTAAGAGTCTGCAACACTATTCTGAGATGTTCTGCATGATCAGCCTCATTACGGGAATACACCAAAATATCATCAATGAAGACAATGACGAATAAGTCGAGATAAGGCTTGAAGACCCTGTTCATAAGATCCATAAAAGCAGCTGGTGCATTTGTCAACCCAAATGACATAACAAGAAATTCAAAATGGCCATAACGGGTTCTGAAAGCGGTCTTCGAAATATCAACTTCCTTAACCTTTAACTGATGATAGCCTGATCTGAGGTCAATCTTAGAATAACATTAGGCGCCCTAAAGTTGGTCAAATAAGTCATCTATTCTAGGAAGAGGGTACCTGTTCTTAATGGTGACCTTGTTCAACTGACGGTAGTCTATACATATACGTAAAGAACCATCCTTCTTTCGGACAAATAAGACTAGCGCACCCCAAAGCGAAACACTGGGCCTAATAAACCCCTTGTCAAGAAGATCTTTCAACTGGGCTTTTAACTTTTTTAACTCTGCTGGAGCCATTCTGTATAGCGGAATAGATATCGGCTGAGTATCGGGAAGTAGATCAATTTTAAATTCAATCTCCCTGCCAGTAGGGACTCCTGGAAGATCTTCGGGAAAGACCTCTGAAAATTCATTTACAACTGGTACGGACTGGAGAGTTGAAGTCTGGGCATATGAATCCTTGACTCGAACCAGGTGATAGATATAACCCTTGAAAATCATTTTTCTGGCTTTTAGATAAGAAACAAATCTACCCCTGGGTACTACTGAATTACCCTCCCATTCTATGACTGGCTCATTAGGAAACTCGAATCTTACAACTTTAGTTCTACAACATACTGTGGCATAACATGAAGCTAACCAGTCCATACCCATGATCACATCAAAGTCTACCATTTCTAATTCCGCTAAATCGCTATGGTTCGCGGTGATAGACTAAAACTGGGCAACCCCTATAAATACGTCTAGCTATGATCGACTCTCCCACCTGGGGTGGACACTTCAAAGGGTTCATGCAACTTTTCAGCTCAAACTCAAATTTCTTAGCAACAAAAGGGGTTACAAAAGATAAGGTCGATCCTGGGTCAATAAGGGCATATACTTCAAAAGTGAAAACTATAAGTGTACCTGTGACAACATCTGCTCTAGCCTCTGTATCCTGACGACCTGTTAATGCATACAAATGGTTCTAACCACCACCTGTATTGTCGAACCTTGCCGTTCCACGCCCCTGCTGGGCCTAATTGTGAGGAGGAGCTTCTGAATTTGTGGACTGCGCCACGTTACCTCCAGTACCCTGTCTGGCTGATGAACAGTCTTTTTGAAAATGGTCCTTCTAACCACATCTAAAGCAGGCATCGTACCCACACGACACTCACCGAGTGTCTCCTCGTTACACTTGCCGCATATCGGATGAGTATAAGTCGACCGACCCACACTTTCCTCGAGAGTAAGAACTTGATGGCGAAATTCTCGTTTCTTATCATTACGTAACTTGGGGAGTGGGGCACTTGCCGGGACGGAGCAGGTCCTGCTAACCTGTTCTTAAAGAATTTCTTGTTTCCGTTCCCGCTGAACTGTCCGGTAGACTTGACCCTCTTGTTGAACTCCTTGTCTTTCTCTTTCTGCAAGGCTTCCTCCTCCTTTAGCCTTGTCTCATTGCCCTGTATGAAAGCAACCATCTTGGAGATGGTCATTCCCCCATTCTATGCAGCAATGTTGGCCCCATTATACAAATGGGAATCAAGTCCTCCAATAAACCTCCTCACTCTCGCCCTCATGTCCGGTACCATATTTGAAGCATGCTAGGCTAGACTGACAAACTCCAAATAGTAGTCCTGAACTGATTTGCCATTCTGCTTAAGCTTCAGGAATTGCTCAGCCTTAGCTTCCCTGACCTCTGCTGGCATGAAGTGGTCTAAGAATGCACTTGCAAACTCATCCCATGTAGCATCGGGTGCATCCTCACCTCGGGACAATTCCCAAGATTCATACCATGTGTTAGCAATGCTCTGCAGCTGATGAGCTCCAAAAGTAGCCGCCCGGTTTCGTGAATCGTCATAATCCGAAGATTTTCCGAAGAGCATCAATGTAGTCCCGAGGGTCTTCGTCTTTCTTTGTCCCGTGAAGGCTGGGGATTCATTCGAGGAAATCCTTAGTCTTAGAAGACTCTCCATTATTTCCCGAACTTGACCCAGCATTCCCGACGTTGGGCCCGAGCCGGCTACCGTTGTGTGAGCATATTAATAGCATTCCTAACATCCCCACCCGAATCGCTAGAAGGTGTAACTGTAGGAGCGGTTGGGGCTGCTGTCTGAGTTAGAACGGCCTCTTCATGAGTTGCTTCCGCAGTAGCCCCTTGGCTGGTGGCTGTAGCCTTTATGGTGTATTTCCTTTTCGTAAGCATTTTCTGAAAATACGTACACGCACGAATTAGAAAGGCATCCTAAAAGTACTGCTCTAACTGCACGATCTAGAATGTGAAAGAAGTGAGACAATCCTGAATGTCTTGGTGGTCAACTATTTATATGTATGGGGCCCTCACACATATAAAAGTGACCCCACTGGACACGGTTTCATAGACTCCCTAAAGACACTTGAACCTACGCTCTGCTACCAAGCTTTGTCACGCCCCGAACCATGGCCTGGGCGAAACACGACAATCGGTACCTTACTGCATGTGACCGAGCTAACCACATGGCTTGCTGAATCATCTTGAGGCATAACATGAGCAGAATATAACGTGAATGCATGATGAGCCTTTATAAAACGTAGTAAGTCATAATACTTAATAAAAATACTTGTTTAAACATGAGTGCGTAAATAACATGAATGAGCCAAAATGGCTATACGACTCCGAATGTCTAACATAACATAACTGATTTGTCTAGTCTATGAAACCTCTATCATGAGTCTAATTGAAAAACATACTTACTAGGACAAGGCCCCCAGCATACCTTTAGATGCAAAACTAAATAAAGAAATACAATGCCTAAACCCCGAATGAGATGGGGCTCACCAATAAGCTGGTACGTGCAGATCCTAATGAGCAGAGGCATCGTCCTGTAAATTCGTACCTGCATCGTGAAATGCAGTGCCCCCGGCAATAAAAGGGGACGTCAGCACATTGAATGTATGGTATGTAAAGCAACCGAAAGAAATAACATGGGACATGGAATAACATGATAAGGACTGAAACTGAAAACCTGGACATGAACATGAGCATGAGCATGGGTACATATATATATATATATATATATATATATAATATAAGTAAAACATGATAAGTAGGGAGAGCATTTCATAAATCGACCATGTGATATTACCACGTGGGTACGTAGAGTCTGGTACCTCGCCGGACCAGCAGAGCCCCCATACCTTGCCAGGGTATGAGGTGGTAACGTGCCTGATGGATCCATTCAGTGTAAAATTAAGGTATCGTCCTAACTAGGCGGAGCGATCCTTGTCCTACGGTGGCTACGTAGTTTCAGGCTATCTGAGCCTTCTCGGTAATTCGTGCAACTCCTAAAAACATGAACATAATATAGTTGGCTAAGAAGCCCATGATTTTCGTGAATTAACTTGTACTTATCTTGTTATCATGATTTCACGAAGTAACTTGTAAACATGGTTTCATGAAATAACTTGTAAACATGGTTTCATGAAATAACTTGTATTTAGCATGTATGTATCTTGAGTAATGGCATGAACATAGTTATATAATACAATTGCATGAAAACTTGTAGACATGTAGGATATTAACGAAATAAGCATTTTTATTTTAAAACATGCATACAATAACCCATGGAATACAAGATATGGGTTTTCGTGGATTACGGACGGATTCTCAATAATCATAAAGAAATATTAAGAACTCAATGATGGAATTATAACAATTCATACATAATATAATCATGGACATGGACCTAGGGTTATCATGAGCATAGTATAGATAGAAACTCTAGTTTTGTAAAGTTTCATACTTTATGGATTAGGAGGCGTGGGGAAGAATGATGATGTTCCCACACGTAGATAGTAACTCTACATACCTTAGTCGCTCCAAAACTTGAATTAAAGACTTGAGCTTTGAAAAGGATTTCCAAAATCTTGAATTCTTTAACCTTGAGATGGGTTTTCTTGAAAACCCTAGTTTTAGGAATGATGAATTTTTGTTTAGATTACAAGGATATGTATTAGAATTGACTTGGAATAATTAGAGTAGGCTTACCTTGGTGTTCTTGATGATGGAAGAGGGTAGGAGGTCGTTCTAGGGCTTGAAGGAATGAAAAATAATGATTTGAACTGATATGGACGAATATATAGTGTTCTAGAAAATTGCATTTTACGTCCAGCAAAGTGCTGGCTGTATTTTGTAAGACGGGGCCGTATTTTGAAATACGATCCGTATTCCGTATGGACTGTATTGCGTCTCTTCAGTAAAATGGCCATAACTCTTTGCACAGATGTCCGTTTGACCCCCATAATATACCGTTGAAAAGGTATTTCAAAGCTCTACAACTGTGGTCAAGGAAGTTTTCCCAAATTCCAAATATATGTTGAAATACGAGCCATATTTTGAAATACAGTCCGTATTTAACAATGTAACATCCAAATGCCAAATTCCAGAATGCTCAGAAATCCTTGGTACCAGTTTACTACTTGAATTACAGCCCGTATGCTGAAATACGATCACTGTTCATGGGCGTAAACCCCCATCTTACAACTGAACAGGGAAATTCCAATTCTCACATCCTTTATCTGATTTTCTAAGTTTACGATCATGGTCAAATCTTAGGTTAAAGATACGAGGTGTTACAATATACTTGCTGCCCTAGGTTTCTTACCAGAACGAGGGTGTACATGGATTTCGCGGGTCCCCCATGGGTCATGACTAGTGAGACGTGGAGGTTTCCTCTCTTAGCATGTGTGTAGGGTATGGACAATTAGCCAATGCATTGCATCGTATATGCATTCGCACTTAAATCCATTCTTCATTGCTTGATTTTTATATGTCACTTGATATTTTAATTCATCCTATGTTGAATTGGTTCATGTATGTGCTTGATGGCTACATGTCTACTAGTTGATTACTTTCTTCATATATGTGAACTAATTGGTGTCGGCCTATAATACCTACTAGTACTAGTTGTTTGTATTGATACTACCTTGCTATACTCTTTTATGAGTGCAGAATTCGTCACAGGCTCTACTTCCGGACCTCGTGAGTGATCCTGGTGTCTGTTTGCTGAGTTTCGAGGGTGAGCTACTTGATGGATTCTGCAGCCTGGAGATTCCTCTTTTATTACTTTTCTTCTCTTATTCCTTCTGAGACAATATTCGTACTATGAGACTTGTATTTACTCAAGACTTGTTGAGTATTATTAGTAGCTCTTGTATTGTATTTAAACCAGATATTGGGGTTGATATAGTTCTTATTCGACACTTATTCTATCTTATATATGCTAAGACTGCTTCAATATTTCTATTTTCCTTTACTTATGCTTAAAATGAATGTTAGTGGGTGCACGCTCGATCCTCTAGATGGGTTGTGACATGTGTGTTTTGACTATTTGTTCAACTGCATAGCCCTTACAACATTGTTTGATTTTATAGACAATGCGACGTTCGTTTGATTCTATGTTCCTCAAGGCGTATACTCAGTTGTGTGGCCCTTGAGGCCTTCATTTGATTGTACGTCCCTTGTGGCATTAGTTTAGTTGTATGAATGACCTTCGCAATAGGTTCTTTTGTATGAATGACCATCGGGATATTGTTTGTATGAATGACCCTAGCGGTATTGTTTGTATGAATGGCCCTCGCGATATTGTTTGTATAAATGGATCTCATGGCATCGTTTATATCAATGGCCCTCGTAGGACTGATTGAATGAATGACTATCGCGGCATTTTTTTGTGTGAATGACCCTCACAACATTGTTTGTATGAATGGATTTCGTGGCTTTGATTGTATTGGCCCTCGAAGTTTTGTTTTGTATGAATGTACCTTTCTGCATTATTTTGTATGAATGGCCCTCACGGCTTTATTTTGCATAAAGGGCCCTCACGGCATTATTTTGCATGAACTGTCCTCGCGACATTGTTTGTATGAATGGCCTTCGCATCTTTGATCGTACAAATGTCCCTAACGGTTTTGTTTTCTATGAATAGCCCTCGTGACATTTTTTTGTGTGAATGGACCTCGCGGGATTGTTTTGTATGAATGACCCTCGCGACTTTGATTGTATGATTGGCTCTCGTGGCTTACATGCTCCACTGACTCAATTGTTCGAGTTTAGACTTATTATTTCAGTTATGTACTCATACTTTGATATTATTCGGTTATCTTATTTAGAATATCTTTATTATTCGGTTCTATTATATGCTTGTGAAATGACCCGATCGTTCATTCTGAGAATCGGTGCTCTAGTTTACTTGTCGTCTATTCCAGAAGCTCCGTTATAATTATTTTGACTTGCTAGCCAAATTTGAAGTCAAACGAATATCATTTGGTTCACTTCGAGAGAAGGTTTTACTTTGGAAATTTTGGCATTCAATTATTTGGATAAATTATTTACTTTGGGAAAACTTGCTCTGATTGTCAATTTGAAGATTCCGTTAGATTTGAGATATTAGTTATGATCTTTGGGAAATTGACGGGGCCAATTTTAGAGTTCGTCTGGTTGGTTTTTGACAATTAAGTCGGTTAATGTTTAATATGTCTATTTATGGTGAAAAGATGGTCACGGGAAGAAATTAGACCTGGATCCAAAATTTGGTGTTTTTGTTAGCTTTGTTGTGATGTTTTCGACTTGTAGGGATGGGTGACTCCATTTCAGCGAGGTAATCGGATGACAATCGAAGAAGAAAATCTAAGTTTTGGAATTTTGAATGCTTAAGTTTGTGAAGTTTGATCATAAGTTGACTTTTGGATTAACGTACCTGTAATCGAATTCCAAAAATTCCATTAGGTCCAAAATGTCCTTTATGACTTAGTCGAGTAGTTGGTTCGGTTCTCGAGAGGTTCGGGTGTGATTTGGATGGTTGGTTGAGAAACTAGCTTTTGGTATGATTTGGAGTTGACCAAGGTCAACATCGAGTCAAGGTGGTCCCATTTGGATGTTTTGAGAGTTCGAACAGGTTCGTATGATGATTTTGGACTTGTCCATAAATTTTGGTTATATTCCGATGAGTTTCGGATGTGTTTGGGTTATATGGTGTTTGTTTTTGGTTTCGACACCGTTTTGAGCAAAAAGGGTACCATAATGAGCAAACGAGCTTTGACTTGTGTTTCGATTGAACCGTTAGATCCGTATCATAATTTCAGAACTGTAGCAACAAGAATCGTCGCGTTTAACCATCGTATGAGGGAGATATGAACATTTTACTAAAATTTTGCTGTGCTGATTTTCTGGTGTGATTTTTACTGAAAATTACGAAATTGCTACGGAGATCGTCCTTTAAATTTCTGTCTTCTTCCAGAAATTGAAACCACCATATCACACTCATTTTAAGGCCAAATGAGGTGATTCAAAAGCCTAACTTGAGTGAAATTTTGCAAGGAATCTATTGGAGTTATCAAAAGTGAGCTTTGTTATCGTTCTAGCACCAGATATTGGTCAAACAGCTGGACGTTTTCGTTCTTATTATTTGCTTGGGGTTTCTCACAATCTTAGATGCTCGATTTTGGGAGACTTGACGAGACTCTTTCAATAATTATCATTTGGGTAGGATTCCAAATACCTTTTTATGATTATTTCATCGTTTAGTAGGATTTTTCATGCTAAGATTCTTGAATTAAGGGAGGTAAATTGGGGATTTGAAACCCTAGGCTTGAACTTGGTTTTTCTTCAATTAAACATGAATTAGCGGAGGTATTTTACTCATTTTTGGTATATAGGCTCCATAAGTAATGGGTAAACTGATTTTGAACTAAATTTTTGATTTTGCCCTTCGTAGCTCGGATTTCTATTTTTGGAGACTTTTTGGGTTCAGATTTAAAGTATGTCAATATGGGTACCATTGGATTCGTATGACTTCCTAGATTAATAATTTGACCTTATTGAACACGATTTTCTTATGAAATGGCCATTTTGGCCCTTGAGGTTGGGAATGGGTTTTTGAACTAATTTTTTTATCCGAAATTCTTCTAAGACTACTATGAGTATCATTCGAATTCCCTCATTTTTCCCATTCCATGAGTTAGGGTTTGGAACTTGATTAGGAATATGGTTATTTGGGTATTTTCTTCTTGATTCTAATTTCATATCCGGATATGATTAGACTTTCATTATCACGAGGCACAAAGGAAGGGCAAGATCAAGGTTTGACTATTGGAGATTTGTTGTTCGGCTTTCCAGGTAAGTTACAGCTTACCTTATGGTGAGACTTCGATTAACGAAGCGTATGCTTAGATGATCTTGTCAGAGAATGCATGTAAACCTTTCAGTATGAAATTTGGGTTAGATATTGCCTTAGGTTGGGCCTTGTTGTATGATTTGGGGGCTAGCCACCTCGTTGCATTTTTAACCTATTTGCTCTATGTACTTGTTGGATCGTCGCCACGTTGAGATATTGGGTATTGATGGTTAGTTATCTATCATGATTATGATATTGTGGCACCTTACTTGTTGATATTGAGATAAGAGTTCTGAATTTGCAGTGGCTTATGGTGTAGCCTTATTGATGGTATTACTTGTATGCCCATATTGTGGCACCTTATTATTGTTACTATTGAGATTAGAGCGGTGACTCTATTGTGGCTTATTTTGTTGCCTTATTAATGATATTACTTATGTGCCCATGCGTGGCACGATTGGGGATTTATTGATCCATTGATATTACACTTGCATTGCATTCATACTTCATACATTATTGCATTGGATACTGAGTCATCTCTGGGCTGTGCGTGGCGTGACTGATATGAGATCTATTTGATACGAGTCATTTCTGGGCTGTGTGCGGAGTGACTGATATAAGACATATTTGATACGAGTCATCTCTGGGCTATGTGCGGAGTGAACGATATTCTTCTGAGACATATTTTATAGTGAGTCATCTCTGGGTTGTGTGCGGTGTGACTGATATGAGGCGTGTTGGTTGGATAGTGAGTTATCTTTGGATTGTGTGTGGAGTGACTGGTACATGGACTTCACGGGTCCCCCATGGATTGTGCTACCAAGACGTGATATTCCATCGTCGGAGTACATGTGTATGAGCATATGGATTGCATACATATCATATGCATCTTGCATTGCATCTTATCCTCTCTCCTGGTTGATTATGATATGTATTGTGATTGATGGATTCGGAGTTGATATACTGAGACTTGGCACAATTGGGCTTAGATGCATTATATGTATTGTGATTGATGGATTCGAAGTTTATATACTGAGACTTGGCATAATTGGGTTTAGATGCTATAACATAGGCTGTGATTCGTATTGTGGATACTTGTTTAGTGATGACTTGTACCTTATTGTTTACATGTTTATCTTACTTTATTGTCTTCATATATGTTAGCTAGTCTTAGTCAGCCTATGATACCTACCAGTACTTGTTTGTACTGACCTGCACTTGCTGCATTCTTTTATGGATTCAGAGTACTCGTTAGGTTTCGATTCATCTCCTCGTGGTCGATTTCCGAGTTTGCTATCAAGTTTATTCAGGGTGAGCATCATGACGACCGCTGCCCGAAGACTCCTCTTATTAATCATGTCTTATTTCTATTTTGAGACATCATTTGAGACTTATTGTGCTATTCAGACTTGTAGTGTTTAGTAGAGCTGTTTTATGACCAGACCAGATACTAGGGTTGGATTCTCATTACTTCCGCACTTATTTATATTATTATTGTGAGACTTATGTTATTCGATTTTCTTTCACTTACTTATGTTTTATGAATTTTGGGATGAGGGTTCGCCTACTGAGTAGGGAAAGGTAGGTGTCCGCATGACTTAATTAAATTGGGTCATGACAGCTTGGAATCATTATGAGATGCTTAAAAGAATAGTTCCTCAGCAAGATTGCCAAGTGGCCATCCGGATCCTTCAGATTTAGGATTGTGATAGATGAAGAACTAGTCTTTGATTAATATAGGAGGTCAATAACCTTCAAGAAGATAAGAAACTTTGAAACTAAAGATAAATCCTTTCTACCCACATCAAAGATAAAAAATAAAAAAAAAATACACCTAATACACATCTTTTTTACCTAGAATTTTTGTTAGCTTTATACAAAATCCAATATTTATTTCATTT
Organism: Lycium ferocissimum; assembly: GCF_029784015.1. Taxonomy (NCBI): domain Eukaryota; kingdom Viridiplantae; phylum Streptophyta; class Magnoliopsida; order Solanales; family Solanaceae; genus Lycium; species Lycium ferocissimum. The sequence continues at coordinate 13,111,187 of NC_081345.1, forward strand.
TGGATTTTTGAGTGACTATATCAATGCTTATTTACTATACAAAGAGTGTATGAATATGATATAAGAATTTAAGTCATGATAACAAATAAAATAAAAGAAGTGACATCTAGTTACGAAAATAGGAAGTAACATCTTTTCATGCTAATAAAATATATAAAAAATGGACAAGATTCTCAATTAATATTTGAAGTCTTCATTATTACCACCAACAAAAGGATATCGTGTTAACTAGTTGTTTTTGTGTACAATCACAATGTCATATTAATTTATACAAGTTTTCTAAAAACTCCAGCTGCACTTTTGCCGATAGCCTCCTCCTTCATATCACAATGGCAGTATCCATTGGCGCAATAGTAGATCATGCCATGTTGGCAAGAATGGCGGCAATCCGCAACTGTTGTGCATGGTTCACCTATCAAAACTGAACCTTGTACACTCTGCAAGCCTATAAATAAATAAATATAAGTCAAATTTTCATTCTAAAGTAGTACAATTATAGCTAAAAATAGACCAGGACCACAGCTGCTCAACATCTTAAGTCTCCACTCGTCACAAGTAACCTTTCTTTCCGGTCTAGAACCGATAATCTTTTCCCTAAAGGAACCCACAACAACTAGCATATAGTCACATCGAAGTCCAACTTAACTTTTCACGACCGAATACGAAATCCACTCTCATACCTATTTGCAACATTATCCTAACATGCACGGCAGATACCAATTTTTCTCTTCCTAATAACTGATAAGTCTATCCAAATCCTCTTATGTACGCCTCCGTCCCATTAACACGAAAAGTACTCATATCAAAATACCCTAAGAAATCTTACTTCGCTACACGTTCGCCATAATAAACAAGTCTTAATCACGATTCCGCACAGCTGAATCCTAAAGCCATAGCTAGAAATTGAACTTAGTCGCGTATCCGAATCAGGACGATACGTCTCGTACAATACAAAGCCAAGTCATAACAGAATCGCTTGCATATCGAATTTACGGACGAGTTTCCACCATCCGTGGGTGATTAAGATAAGAAAAGTCCAGATACCAATTGGAATCAACTAGATACTAATTTGAATGAAGTCGCACGAGAGAATTAAAGAATCGAAAGTTTTCTAAATGTCTTATAGCCTCTCGCAGATAGATACGGAGCTCATCGTACCGATCCACTAGACTCTACTAGACTTGTATTATAGGCCGGGTAACCTAGGGCTCTGATACCAATTGTCACGACCCAATTTCACTAAGTCGTGCGGTCACCTACCTTTTCTACCTTGGTAGGCGAACCCTTAACTCAACATTCACAATAAAAGAAAATAGCGGAAGAAAGTAAAATAACGTATGTCTCATAATATAATATAAACAAGTGCGGAAGTAAATGAAATCCACCCCAGTATCTGGGCTGGTCATACAAGAGCATCTAAACTAAATACTACAAGTCTGAATAATAATAATAATAATAATAATAATAATAATAATAATAATAATAATAATAATAATAATAATAATAATAATACATAAATAGTCTCAAAATCATGTCTCAGAATGAAAAGCAAGACATAATAATAGCAAGAGTCTTCGGGCAGCGAACGTTCTTATGCTCACCCTGAAGATACTCGAATTAGCAGTCCTCAAATATTAGCCACGAGGGGTTGAAGTGGATCCAACCTGGTATTCTCCATTCAAAAAAGAATGCAGCAGGTGCAGGTCAGTACAAACAACAAGTATTGGTAGGTATCATAGGCCGACTAAGACTAGCTAACGTATATAAAGAAAACAAAGCAAGATAAACACGTAAAACCAAGGTACAAGTCAATACGAATCCATATCCTCGGTACAAGTCAGCACTTATGTTATAGCATCTAAACCCAACCGTGCCAAGTCTCAGTATAACTTTTTCGAACCAGTACAGCACAATCATATCACAACAAGTCATCACCTATGTTATAGCATCTAAACCCAACTGTGCCTAGTCTCAGTACAACCAATCCGAATCAGTACATCACAACCATTTCACAACAATATCATAGGAAGCCAAGGGGTACAATACAATACAATAATGTATGTATGATGATTGCAATGCATATGCACCGTACACATGTACTCTGACAATGGAACATCACATCTCGGCAGCATAACCTATGGGGGACCTGCGAAGTCCATGTACCACTTATCCCGCCAACAACCTCGGCGACGAGCACTCTCTCGATCCTGGAAAGAGACCTCGGGCATCGAGCACTCATTCGTTCCCGGCAAGAGACCTCGGGCAACGTACACTCATTCCGCTTTGGTAAATGACCTCGGATCACGAACTCTCATCTCTCTGTTACGCTCTCCGGCACTGAAGAGGCTACACTCTCTCACTTATCATCATCAGTACCATAACCATACAATATCAATGTATTATGGAAATGAGTATGAATACGATGCAATGTAATATCAAGAATAAGGCTACACAGAAGCCACAATGGAATCACAATTCTCATCTCAATATCAATCAAGTAAAGTACCATAATATCATAGTCATGATATATCACTAGTCACAAATACCCAATGTCTCAATGTGGCAACAAGCCAATAAGTAAATAGATCAAGATAAGTCAACAATACAACGGGGTGGCTAGCCCCCAAATCATATAACAAGGCCCAAACCTAAGACAATATCCAACCCAACTTCATACCCGAAGGTTTATGTCACGACCCAAATCGATGGGCCATGACTAGTGCCCGAGTTGGACACTCGTATACGAACCTGTTAGACATAATCAAACTGATACTAAGGACAATGTGGAAATTTGTAAGAGCATGCTGTAGACTCATAATGCCATATACCGGAACGAACCTGTCTCCTGAGGAATCACAGTTAACCATACATAACAAAATATGCAAGCCGACAAGGCTGCCACTATATATGAGAATATCCAAAGCGAACTACATCTGTATAGCTGATTAAACCATATATACGACCTACACATGTCTACAGACCTCTAAGAGTATACCAAAGTCTATGTCACAAGGATCTGTACCAAAATAACTCAAGCTCCGGAACAATGGAGCTCTCCAAGCAGCTAGGCGAAAGCCCTAAGCTGGAGGATCACCAAACTGTGTGTCTATACCTGCGGGCATGAAACGCAGCCCCCGAAGAAAGGGGGTCAGTACGGAAAATGTACTGAGCATGTAAAGCATGAAGTACAATAAGGAAGATCATGACTGAGTAAAAGATGACAGGAGAAAAGTATTATAATCAAGGAATACCAAAACATCTGTACGTTATGAGATATGTCATGCATATATATAATATACCATACCCGGCCCATTATGGGACTTGGTGAATGAAGTCATATACATACGTAATGAGGCCATAACAACGTGCATGAATAGAATATTAGGAGCAATCATGTACAAACTGATTCATCGTTTGAGGTTTGATAGAATAATTAGAATGAACCAACACTTGAGAATCAAAGACAACTGTCATGTCAAGTACCACTGAGAACTAGAGTTCATTGGAGCCATGTATGCACGTCGTTCGCTCACTTTATGTAATTCATTCCAAAGAGAAGGAAGGGATAACTTTACATACCTTGAAGCTTATCTATTCGCTCAACTTCTACTTCTCGAACTCGCAAATCTAGAATCAAAGGAATTCATACTATCGTTAGGATCGTTATCAAGTGCTTATCTTAGTCCTTAAACTAACTTTTTCTAGAATCTGCCGAAATTTCGATAGCATCTCCCCTGTTTATATCCCTAGCCCGAAATCACAGTTACCAACAACAACAACAACAAGAAGACCAACATCAACCATGTTATTCTCAATGCCAAATACTCCATAAAACCTCCCATATAATATTTATCTGCATCTCCACCAATAGAATTATTATACAGCTATTTAACGGTTCTATCTCCGTAACTAAACCAAAATTAACATTAATAATAGGAGATTCATACCTTAATCCTGATAATATCGCTATATCTTCATTTTCTTCACCTTAAACTTGAACCACACGCGTCGCCATACGATTCTATACTCGCAACTATACGTTGCCTGGACCGAAATTCGGGAATTATAGCTAATTTAGGCTTGAAATTTGGGTTTGGGAGTTAGGGAGCTTTCTAGAGAATTTTGGAACAATTTGGATGATGTTTGGGCTGAAAAAGAGGGGGCAAGCCCCTTTTATATTGGTTCAAATTCGGGTCGACCGTTTCTTCTTCAGCAAAGGTCGGTATTTTTTTCCGCCCGCACGTGCGATAATGTATCAAGTCGATTCTTGTAGCACGCGTTTCTGCTCAAAATTGGGTCTAGCATGAACTTGTAACGTCCATAATTCTCTACTTCCATGTCCTATCGACGAGCGGTTTATTGCGTTGGAAACTAAACTCGACGAAATTCATTTTAGGCTTTGGTTTCACTTCAAAACACTTCCTATGCTAAGAGATATTCGTCCCCCAAGTTGGACCAAAATTTTCACACAAAACATTACCCATCCTTTCTCCAAGGTCGTATTATTTCATTTCTTTCACTCATTTCCTTATAATACCTTCCGGTACACCTTATACACATCCTTCGCTCATTAAATATACTTAATAATGCTTGCTCCTTATATTCCAAAGTGGTTTTACTTAACCATAGCTCCACCTACTTATGTTTAAAATTTGATAAGTGCTACTTCGAAGATACGGGGTGTAACATCCTTCCCCCCTTAAAACATTCGTCCTTGAATGTTGAAACTCTCAAGAATTCTACGAAAATTTTACCAAAGTTTCCTTTGTAATTATACCACTACCATCCTGCACAGCGACCCAAAATAATGCCACACAGGGCCACAATATATCATATAGTCTCATTTACCCATCAATATAGTCAAGTAAGGAATTGAATTACCTGCAGGCCTAGGGAACAAGTGAGGATATTTGTTCTTCATTTCGTCTTCGGCTTCCCAAGTCAGCTCTTCCCTATTATTATTTCGCCACAGCACTTTGACAGAAGCTACATCCTTAGTACGTAACCTTCTAACCTGGCGATCAAGTATAGCTATGGGGCTCTCCTAGTAAGACAACTCCTCCGTCACCTGGACATCATCTATAGGAAATACTCTGGAAGGGTCACCAATGCATTTACGAAGCAGTGATACATGGAATACTTGATGTACCACTTCCAAATCAGATGGTAAGTCCATCTCATAGGTAACCTTGCCTACTTTACGAATAATCTGATAAGGCCCAATGTACCTCGGGTTGAGCTTCCCTTTCTTGCCGAATCTCATCGCACCCTTGATGGGTGATATCTTCAGGAATACCCAGTCACCAACCTGAAACTCTAAGTCTCGACGCCGATTGTCTGCATATGACTTCTATCGACTCTGGGCTGTTAATAATCTTTCCTGAATAAGCTTCACCTTATCAACAGCCTGCTGAATCACGTCTGGGCCTATTAACTTCGTCTCACCAACATCGAACCAACCGATAGGTGACCTGCACTTCCTCCCATATAAGGCCTCGTACGGTGCCATCCGAATACTAGAATGGTAGCTATTATTATAGGCAAACTCAATAAGTGGCAAATGATCATCCCAGCTACCTTTGAAGTCAATAATACAGGCTCGCAACATATCTTCTAGCATCTGAATAGTACGCTCCGCCTGCCCATCAGTCTGAGGGTGAAATGTTGTGCTGAGACTCACCTGTGTCCCCAATCCCTTCTGGAACGATCTCCAGAAGTTAGCTGTAAACTGAGCTCCTCTGTCTGAAATAATGGCTGTGGGAACCCCATGAAGTCTTACTATCTCCCTGATGTATAACCTCGCATAGTCTTCAGCTGAATAAGTAGTCCTGACTGGAAGAAAGTGGGCTGATTTTGTCAGCCTATCTACAATGACCCATATAGAGTCATACTTCCGCTGAGTGCGAGGTAAGCCTGTAATAAAGTCCATATTAATCACTTCCCATTTCCAAGTTGGGATCTCCATCTCCTGCAATAATCCACCAGGCTTCTGATGCTCGACCTTAACCTGTTGGCAATTCGGGCACTGAGCAACAAATTTCGCTATGTCCCTTTTCATGCCATCCCACCAATATAAGCATCTGAGGTCATGATACATCTTCGTTGACCCTGGATGAATAGAGTAACGGGCATTATGTGCCTCTCCCATAACCTGCCGTCGTAGCCTTGCAACATCAGGTACACACAACCTGCCCCTATACCGTAGCACTCTGTCAGGTGTAACCTCGAATGGGGTCTTCTCCTTTTGAAAGGTTGTATCCCTATACTGTGCTAGAATAGGGTCCTCGTACTGACGTCTCTTCGCCTCTTCTATGATAGAAGACTCAGCAACTTCTCAAACAGAAACTCCAATATCTCCAGAATTAGCCAAACGGACCCCAAGGCTAGCTAGCTGATAAATCTCACGAACCATCTCCTTCCTTTCTGGCTGCACATCCGTCAAGCTGCCCATAGATTTACGGCTAAGTGCATCTGCTACAACATTTGCTTTCCCCGAATGGTATAGAATGTCAACATCATAATCCTTTAATAACTCTAGCCAACGTCGCTGTCGTAAATTCATCTCTTTCGGCTTAAAGATATATTGGAGACTCTTGTGATCCGTATAGATATCAACATGAATGCCATATAAATAATGCCTCCATATCTTCAAGGCGTGTATCACTGCTGCCAACTCCAGATCATGAGTAGGATAATTTTTTTCGTGCTTTCTGAGTTGTCTGGAGGCATAGGCTATAACCCTGTCATGCTGCATCAATACACAACCCAGTCCAACACCTGAAGTATCACAATAGATAACATAGCCATCTGGTCCCTCAGGAAGAGCTAGAACTGGAGCCGTCGTCAACTTGTCTTTCAGCAACTGAAAGCTTTGCTCACAAGCATCCGTCCACTGGAATTTAGCTTCCTTCTGAGTTAGCCTTGTTAAAGGCGCTGAAATCGAGGCGAACTTCTCTACGAATCTCCTGTAATATCCTGCAAGCCCCAGAAAACTACGTACCTTAGTAGGAGTCGTAGGTCTGGGCCAAGTCCTTACTGCCTCAATCTTCTAAGTGTCTACCCGAATACCGTCAGCTCCAATAATATTCCCCAAGAACGCTACTGAAGTCAACCAAAATTCGCACTTAGAAAATTTAGCATACAACTTCTGATGCTGAAGTACCCTAAGTACCGTCCTCAAATGGTCCGCATGCTCCTCTTCTGAGCGTGAATAAACCAGAATATCATTAATGAATACGATAACGAACGTATCTAGGAATGGTTTGAATACTCGGTTCATCAAATCCATAAACACTGCTGGGGCATTGGTCAGCCCAAAAGACATCACTCTAAACTCGTAATGCCCGTATCGGGTCCTGAATGCCGTCTTTGGGATATCTGCCTCCTTTACCCGCACCTGATGATAACCTGACCGCAAGTCTATCTTCGAAAAACACCTAGCACCCTGCAACTGGTCAAATAGGTCATCAATCCTGGGGAGGGGATACCTGTTCTTTATCGTTACTTTATTCAGCTGCCTATAATCAATACACATCCGCAGCGATCCATCTTTCTTCCTTACAAATTGTACCGGTGCTCCCCAAGGTGATGTACTAGGCCTGATGAAGCCTTTTTCTAAAAAGTCTCTCAGTTGCTCCTTCAATTCCTTCAGCTCTGCAGGTGCCATCCTATAAGGAGGAATAGATATAGGCTGAGTATCTGGCAATACATCTATAGTGAACTCTATCTCCCGTTCTGGAGGGAGACCTGGAAGCTCATCGGGGAATACATCTGGGAATTCATTAACTACCGGGACTGACTGAAGAGCCGGTACCTCTGCTTTCATATCATGTACTCGAACCAGATGATAAATATAGCCTTTTCTAACCATCTTCCTTGCCTTGAGGTAAGAAATAAACTTACCCCTCGGCGATGCTGTATTCCCTCTCCACTTTATAATCAGCTCCCCTGGAAAATGAAACCGAACTATCTTTTCTCTGCAATCAACATTAGCATAGCAAGAAGCCAGCCAATCCATACCCATGATAACATCAAACTCAATCATGTCTAACTCTATCAGGTCTACTATGGTATGACGATTATATATACCCACCGAGCAATTTCTATATACTTGCCTAGCTATAACCGAATCTCCTATCGGTGTAGCTACCTCGAATGGTTCTATCAACTCAGGTTCTATTCCTATTCTACTAGTAACAAAGGGGGATATATATGATAAGGTGGAACCTGGATCTATTAATGCATATACGTTCAGGGAGAAAATCGATAATATACCTGTAACCACCTTCGGTGACGCCTCCTGATCCTGCCTACTAGCCAAAGCATATATGCGGTTCGAAGGACCGCTAGAACTGGAAGCTCCGCCACGACCTCTACCACGGCCTGCTGGTGTCTGGATACCCTACCCCGTGGGCCGCATAGCTACAGAAGAAGATGAGCCAGCAACCCACCGAGTAGGCTGAGCCACACCACCTGTACCACCTCCATAAGGACACTCCCTCATCACATGGCCTTGACGGCCGCAACAAAAATAAGCACCTGTAGTAAAACGACATTCCCCAAAATGGGGCCTACTACACCGAGAACACCGAGGCAAAGGTGGCCTCGACTGACTCGAACCCCTATTCATCGGTAAACCTGAAGCCCTGGAGTTCTGACCGGCTCCTAAATACCCTGTGCGATCGAATCCCCTACCCGGGAACCTGAAGGGTGCACTCTGCGCTGGCTAGGAAGAATATCCAGCATGCTGCTGAGGCTGCCCGCCTCGAAACTCACCAGAATAACCCGCTGATCAGCCCTATTATGCTGGTCTCTGTCATGGTCTCTATCTGGCTGACGTCCCCTGCGTCGATCCTCTACCCCCTGTGCGTATGCCTGCACCCGAGTAATATCCATACCTGGCTGGAGGGCCACTGCCATACAACTTTTGTCACTTTTGTCACGACCCAAACCGATGGGCTACGACTAGTGCCCGAGTTGGACACTCGTATACGAACCTGTTAGACATAATCAAACTGATACTAAGGACAATGTGGAAATCCGTAAGAGCATGTTGTAGACTCATAATGCCATATATCGGAACGAACCTGTCTCCTGAGGAGTCACAGTTAACCATACATAACAAAATATGCAAGCCGACAAGGCTGCTACTATACACGAGAATATCCAAAGCGAACTACATCTGTATAGCTGATTAAACCATATATACAACCTACACATGTCTAGAGACCTCTAAGAGTATACCAAAGTCTATGTCACAAGGATCTATACCAAAATAACTCAAGATCCGGAACAATGGAGCTCTCAGTACCGGGCGAAAGTCCTAAGCTTCGGAGGATCACCAAATCGTCTGCTCGTACACGCGGCATGAAACGCATTTCGAAGAAAGGGGGGTCAGTACGAAAAATGTACTGAGCATGTAAAGCATGAAGTACAATAAAGAAGATCATGACTGAGTAAAAGATGACAGGAGACAAGTATGATAATCAAGGAATACCAAAGCATCTGTACTTTATGAGATGTGTCATGCATATATATAATATACCGTACCCGGCCCATTATGGGACTCGGTGAATGAAGTCATATACATATATACCGTACCCGGCCCTCTAGTGAGGGACTCGGTGAAATAATCATATATATACCGTACCCGGCCCTCTAGTGAGGGACTCGGTGAAATAATCATATATATACCGTACCCGGCCCTCTAGTGAGGGACTCGGTGAAATCATCATATATATACCGTACCCGGCCCTCTAGTGAGGGACTCGGCGAAATAATCATATATATACCATACCCGGCCCTCTAGTGAGGGACTCGGTGAAATAATCATATATATACCGTATCCGGCCCTCTAGTGAGGGACTCGGTGAAATAATCATATATATACCGTACCCGGCCCTTTAGTGAGGGACTCGGTGAAATGAGGCCATAACAACGCACATGAATAAAATATTATGAGCAATCATGTACAAACTGATCCATCGTTTGAGGTTTGATAGAATAATTAGAATGAACCAACACTTGAGAATCAAAGACAACTGTCATGTCAAGTACCACTGAGAACTAGAGTTCATTGGAGTCATGTATGCACGTCGTTCGCTCACTTTATGTAATTCATGCCAAAGAGAAGGAAGGGATAACTTTACATACCTTGAAGCTTATCTATTCGCTCAACTTCTACTTCTCGAACTCGCAAATCTAGAATCAAAGGAATTTATACTATCGTTAGGCTCGTTATCAAGTGCTTATCTTAGTCCTTAAACTAACTTTTTCTAGAATCTGCCGAAATTTCGATAGCATCTCCCCTGTTTATATCCCTAGCCCGAAATCACAGTTACCGACAACAATAACAACAAGACCAACATCAACCATGTTATTCTCAATGCCAAATACTCCATAAAACCTCCCATATAGTATTTATCTGCATCTCCACCAATAGAATTATTATACAGCTATTTAACGGTTCTATCTCCGTAACTAAACCAAAATTAACATTAATAATAGGAGATTCATACCTTAATCCTGATAATATCGCTATATCTTAATTTTCTTCACCTTAAACTTGAACCACACGCGTCGCCATACGATTCTATACTCGCAACTATACGTTGCCTGGATCGAAATTCGGGAATTATAGCTAATTTAGGCTTGAAATTTGGGTTTGGGAGTTGGGGAGCTTTCTAGAGAATTTTGGAACAATTTGGATGATGTTTGGGCTGAAAAAGAGGGGGCAAGCCGCTTTTATATTGGTTCAAATTCGGGTCGGATACTGTAGCAGGTCGGTACTGTAGCGGTACTGTAGCAAGTCGGTTACTGTAGCGGTACTATAGCACGGGTTTCTGCTCTATTAGCTGAACTTGTAGCATCCATAATTCTCTACTCCGACGTCCTATCGACGAGCGGTTTATTGCGTTGGAAACTAGACTCGACGAACTTCATTTTAGGCTTTTGTTTCACTTCAAAACACTTCATATGCTAAGAGATATTCGTCTCCCAATTTGGACCATAATTTTCACGCAAAACATTACCCATCCTTTCTTCAAGGTCGTATTACTTCATTTCTTCCACTCATTTCCTTATAAAACCTTCCGGTGCACCTTATACACATTAAATATACTTAATAATGCTTGCTCCTTACATTCCAAAGTGGTTTTACTTAACCATAGCTCCACGTACTTATGTTTCAAATTTGATAAGTGCTACTTTGAAGATACGGGGTGTAACAGTTTATATGCATTCTCCGACAATATCATCTAAACATACGCTTCGCTAATCGAAGTCTTACCATAAGATAAGTCGTAACCTACTTGGAAAGCCAAACAGCAAATCTCCAACAGTCAAACCTTGGTCTTTCCCTTCCTTTGTGCCTTGTGATAATGAAAGTCTAATCATATCCGAATATGAAATTAGAATCAAGAAAAAAAATAACCAAATAACCATATTCCTAATCAAGTCCCAAACCCTAACTCATGGAATGGGGAAAATGAGGGAATTCGAAGGATACCCATAATAGTCTTAGAAGAATTTTGGATCAAAAAGTTAGTTAAAAAACCCATGCAGTTAGTTAAAAAAACCCATGCCCAACCTCAAGGGGCAAAATGGTCATTTCATAAGAAAATCGGGTTCAATAAGGTCAAATTATTAATCTAGGAAGTTATATGAATCCAATGGTACCCATATGGACATACTTTAAATTCGAACCCAAAAAGTCCCCAAAAATAGGAATCCGAGTCGCGAAGGGCAAAATAGGAAATTTAGTTCAAAATTAGTTTGCCCATTACTTATGGAGCCTATATACCAAAAATGAGTGAAATTTATCCACTAATTCATCTTTAATTAATGAAAAACCAAGTTCAAGCCTAGGGTTTCAAATCCCAATTTACCTCCCTTAATTCAAGAATCTTATCATGAAAAATCCTACTAAACGATGGAATAATCATAAAAAAGGTGTTTGGAATCATAGCCAAATGATAATTCTTGAAAGAGTCTCTTCAAGTCTCCCAAAATCGAGCTTCTAAGATTGTGAGAAACCCCAAGCAAATAATAAGAATGAAAACGCCCAGCTGTCCGACCCATATCTGGTGCTAGAACGATCCCAAAGCTTACTTTTGATAACTCCAATAGATTCCTTGTGAAATTTCACTCAAGTTAGGCTTTTGAATCACCTCATTTGGCCTTAAAATGAGTGAGATATTGTGTTTCAATTTTTGGAAGGTGGCAGAAATTTAAAGCACGATCTCAGTGCCAATTTCGTAAATTTTAGCAAAAATCCCACTAGAAAATCAGCACAACAAAATTTTAGTAAAATGCTCATATCTCCCTCATACGATGGTGAAACACGATGATTCTTGTTGCTATAGTTCTAAAATTACGAAACGGATCTAACGGTTCAATAGAAACACAAATCAAAGCTCGTTTGCTCATTATGGTACCCTTTTTGCTCAAAACGACGTCGAAACAAAAAACAAACACCATACAACCCAAACACATCCGAAACTCATCGGAATCTAACCAAAATTTGTGGACAAGTCCAAAATCATCATACGAACCTGCTCGAACTCTCAAAACATCCTAAAGGGACAGTCTTGACCCGATGTTGACCGTGGTCAACTCCAAATCATACCAAAAGCTAGTTTCTCAACCAACCACCCAAATCACACCCGAACCTCTCGGGAACAGAACCATCAACTCAACCAAGTCATGAATGACATTCTGGATCTAATGGAACTGTCGAAATTCGATTATGGGGAAGTTACCCAAAAGTCAACTTTTGGTCAAGCTTCTCAAACTTAAGCCTTCAAAATTCCAAAACTTAAATTTTTCTTCTTCGATTCTCATCCGATCACCTCGGTGATGGAGTCACCCATCCCTACAAGTCATAAACATTACAACAAAGCTAACAGAAACAATAAATTTTCGATCCAGGTCTAATTTCTTTCCACGCCCATCTTTTCACCATAAATAGGCATATTAAACATTAACCGACTTAATTGTCAAAAAACCAACCAGACAAACTCTAAAATTAGCCCCGTCAATTTCCACAGATCATAACTAATATTTCAAATCGAACGGAATCTTTAGATTGACAATCAGAGCATGTTTTCCCAAAGTAAAAAATTTATTCAAATAATTGAATGTCGGAATTTTCAAAGTGAAACCTTCTCTCGAAGTGAACCAAATGATACTTGTTTGACTTCAAATTTGGCTAGCAAGTCAAAATAATTATAACGGAACTTCTAGAATAGACGACATGTGAACTAGAGCACTGGTTCTAAAGAGGATCGACCGAGTCGGTACTCTTCCGCATTGCTGTTTTAAAAAGTGTGCAATAAATCATTGACGATTATAGCTTGTAAAATATCTATTCCCTTGCTTTCTATATATATTTCTGAAGAACACACTAATTTGATTTTATTGAAATCTAAAATAATTTTGAGAAGATTGGCAAGTAATTTATTAACAATTGTTTGTGAAGTTATAAATTAATTTGGTTTCTATAATAAGATACAACAACTTTCCTAGTAGTGATGTAGAAAGATTTAGTTATGATCAAAATCTAATCAATACAAATCTTACTAAAATAAAGAAAAGGAAATAAAGAAAACGTCAAAGATGTAAAGCATAATGAATTTCAATGTACACTGTGTATCAACATGATACTCAAGCTGTCACGATCCAAATATCACAGAAGTGATGGCACCCACGCTCCCCCCCTCCCCCCCCCCCCCTCCGGTGGGCGTACAATCCCCTTAATTCCAATTTCTTAATAAAATGACGATTCAACAAAAATAACAAGAACAATCATTAATAAGTCTAAGTCAAAACATAAATACTAAAAGTGCGGGAAAATACTAAGTCATAATGCATCCCCAAGAACTGAAGTCAAAGTACAAGAACGACTATCCAATATGATGTCTAAGAGTAGTACATAAGTCTGAATACATGAAAACATAGTCTAGAGAAATGAGTGATAGACAATAATAAGATGGACTCCAGGACTGCAGATAGGCAGGTAGCTCACCCTCAAAATCTCAGCAGTAATATCCTCAAGGCTACAAGCGGGGTCTCAACGAAGGTCCTACCTCAAACTCTGCCCTTAGAAAAAGTGCAGCAAGAGTAGTATCAGTACACACACGTAACGATAAGCATCACAAGCTGACTAAGATTAGTTCACGCATATGAAAACACAGAATCAATGAGTCAACAGGTAGACAAACAATAACCATCAAGAGTTACAAATATCACATAATCAAGTCAAGCCTTAGGTTAAGCTCCTACATTGCAAGTTTGCCAAGTCTTCAATAATTTCTCGAGCAACCACAGCACGAATTCCTTTTCTTTCCTTCTCTGTTCAAGGACGAGGGGTTATTTAACTGATATCTGATGTAACGATCCGTTTGGTCGTTATGTGTGTTTTTACCCCTTTACCTTTGTTGACCCTTCCCCAAGATCTGTTGGAGTGTTTTTGGCCCACAGAAATGGGCAACATGGTTTCCGAGGTCATTGGGCGAGTCCTGGTGAGATTTGAGGAATTTGGAACCTTAAAGTGAAGGAATTTTTACCAATATTAAATTTTTTAGAAATTTCATCAATTCCATGAGGTCCGGAGGGTCGATTCTGATTTGGTGGGACATTTTGTTTGGTTCTGGAGGCATTTGAGAGCGTTTGTACCCTTGGTTGGAAGCTATGTTTAGGCCGTTTGGGGGTTGACCGAGTCAAGGTGATGTCCGTTGGGAATTTCGAGGCTACGGTTGAGTTTGTGGCATGTTATGACATGTGTCTGCATGTTTTGTTCGTATCCAGAAGGTCTTGGATGAATGTTGAGATTTTAGGTGGAACTTGTTGAAAACTAGAATTTTCTGATGTCCCGCTTTTGCGGGAGTGTTTCCGCCTCTGCGGGTCCACCAACGCGAGACTTTGCTGGAAGACGTGAGAGTATGAGCTGTCAAGTGACTCCACTTCTGCGAGTCCTTTAAGCTCATAAGCGAGTCCGCAACTGCGGACAAGGTGTCCGTAGATGCAAAAATAGCTTAATCAGTGAGCATAGATTTCCCAATTTTGAACCATTCTTTCCATTCTCAAATTCTAATCCTAGAGAGTGTATGTGTGAGTGATTCGCCGAGCTTTGGGGTGAATTCTTCCTTGGGTAAGTTCCTAATTCTCCGTTTTTCATTAACTTGTGTTTAAGAATGGAATCCATGGTAGTATTAATGAGATAATTGAGGAAAAGGGTTCATGAACCCTAGGATCATAATTATAAATCTCTTTCAATCTAATTGGGTTTTATTGGTGAATTTACTAATTTATACCATCTAATCATTGGATAATTAGTTCCGAGGCTTAAATCTTCCTTTTATTTCAAGAATCAAAGTCATGGAAATTATGGTTCCTGTCTAATTTGGGGGTTTTCGATCTACTGTTGAAATTGATGATTAACTGAGTTTAATTAGTAATTGACGGTATGGGACTTCCTAAGTGTTGATTAATCGATTTTTACTTCAAATTGCTATTTTGCCCTTGTGGGCTTGGTTCCCTGTTTAAAAGGTTTGTTTTAGATTCGAATAGTATTGTAGCATTTTGGGTATCGTTAGTATCCATTTCTAATGTAGATTACATTGTTGAATAGACTTTGAACATTCAGAAGCTCTTCGAAAGGGTAAGGCTCGAGTTGGATAGTTCATGGCACCTGCTCGGCATCGAGGTAGGTTATAGTTACCTTTCGATTAGACTACAATTAGTGAAGCATATGTAGGAGTTAGATATTGACAGGGAAAACATGTTAGGCCTTCAAGTAGGGTGTGGAGGTGAAATACTATTAGGTTGGTTCTGTTGTTGTTTGTGGGCTTGTCGCCTTGCTGTTATGATTGGGCTTGTCGCCTTATTTGTTATGTTGTGACTTGTGTATGCATTTATCTCTCTCTTGTAATGTCACTGATCAGCGAAAAGTGGAATAAAATTAAGATTAGGCTTGAATCGTGATGTGTACTTATGATAAGACACGAATGAGATCTTGATTATGATTTACTGTTGTTTGAGATTTCATGCATGGCATACATCCTCATTTCATATGATGCATTGATATGAACTGTGACTTGGTACTAAATGATGATAAGTGAGAAAGTGGAACATCCGAGGACATGTCGGATCGTGTAAAGAGAGATGAGAATCCGTGATCCGAGGTTGTTACAGGCGAGGAGTGTGTTATATACTTACTGCCCGAGGTTTATTGCCGGAACGAGGATGCACATGGACTTTGCGGGTCCCCCATGGGTCATGACTACTGAGATGTGGAGGTTTCCGTCCTTAGCATGTGTGTACGGTGTGGACAATTGGCCAATGCATTGCATCGTATATGCATTCACACTTAAATCCATTCTTCATTGCTTGATTTTTATATGTCACTTGATATTTTAATTGATCCTATGTTGAATTGGTTCGTGTATGTGCTTGATTGGTTACATGTCTACTAGTTGATTACTTTCTTCATATATGTGAACTAATTGGTGTTGGCCTATGATACCTACTAGTACTAGTTATTTGTATTGATATTACCTTGCTGCACTCTTTTCTGAGTGCAGAATTCGTCACAGGCTCTACTTTCGGACCTCGCGAATGATCCTGATGCCTGTTTGCTTAGTTTCCAGGGTGAGGTACTTGATGGATTCCGCAGCCTGGATATTCCTCTTTTATTACTTTTCTTCTCTTGCCTTCTGAGACAATATTCGTACAATGAGACTTGTATTTACACTAGACTTGTTGAGTATTATTAGTAGCTTTTGTACTTTATTTAGACCAGATGTTGGGGTTGATATAGTTCTTATTCAACACTTATTCTATCTTATATATGCTAGGACTGCTTAGATATTTCTATTTCCTTTACGTATGTTTAAACTGAATGTGTTTTGGATGTGTTTGGGTTATATGGTGTTTGTTTTTGGTTTTGACGCCGTTTTGAGCAAAAACGGTACCATAATGAGCAAACGAGCTTTGATTTGTGTTTCGATTGAACTGTTAGATCCGTATCGTAATTTCAGAACTGTAACAACAAGAATCGCGCTTTCACCATCGTTTGAGGGAGATATGGGCATTTTACTAAAATTTTGTTGTGCTGATGTTCTGGTGTATTTTTACTGAAAATTACGAAATTGCTACTGAGATCGTCCTTTAAATTTCTGTCTTTTTCCAGAAATTGAAACCAGCATATCAGACTCATTTTAAGGCCAAATGAGGTGATTCAAAAGCCTAACTTTGAGTTAAATTTTGCAAGGAATCTATTAGAGTTATCAAAAGTGAGCTTTGTGATCGTTCTAGCATGAGATATGGGTCGAACAACTGGGCGTTTTCGTTCTTATTATTTGCTTGGGGTTTCTCACAGTCTTATAAGCTCGATTTTGGGATACTTGAAGAGATTCTTTCAAGAATTATCAATTAGGTAAGATTCCAAACACCTTTTTATGATTATTCCATCGTTTAGTAGGAATTTTCAAGCTAAGATTCTTGAATTAAGGGAGGTAAATTAGGGATTTGAAACCCTAGGCTTGAACTTGGTTTTTCTTCAATTAAACATGAGTTAGTGGATGGATTTCACTCATTTTTTATATATAGGATCCATAAGTAATGGGTAAACTGATTTTGAACTAAATTTTTGATTGTACCCTTCGTTGGTCGGATTCCTATTTTTGGAGACTTTTTGGGTTCGGATTTAAAGTATGTCAACATGGGTACCATTGGATTCGTATGACTTCCTAGATTAATAATTTGATCTTATTGAACCCAATTTTCTTATGAAATGACCATTTTGCCCCTTGAGGTTGGGAATGGGTTTTGAACTAATTTTTTTATCCGAAATTCTTTTAAGACTATTATAGGTGTCCTTCGAATTCCCTCATTTTCCCCATTTCATGAGTTAGGGTTTGGGACTTGAGGAGGAATATGGTTATTTGGGTATTTTATTCTTGATTCTAATTTCACATCTGGATATGATTAGACTTTCATTATCACGAGGCACAAATGAAGGGCAACACCAAGGTTTGGCTGTTGGAGATTTGTTGTTCAGCTTTCCAGGTAAGTTGCGGCTTACCTTATGGTGAGATTTTGATTAGCAAAGCGCATGCTTAGATGATATTGTTGGAGAATGCATATAAACCTTCGGGTATGAAGTTTGCGTTGGCTGTTGTCTTAGGTTGGGCCTTGTTGTATGATTTGAGGGCTAGCCACCCCCTTGCATTATTGACCTATTTGTTCTATGTACTTGTTGGCTAGTAGCCATATTGAGATATTGGGTATTGATGGTTAGTTATATATCATGATTATGATATTGTGGCACCTTACTTGTTGATATTGAGATGAGAGTTCTGAATCTGCTGTGGCTTATGGTGTAGCCTTATTGATGATATTACTTGTATGCCCATATTGTGGCACCTTATTATTATTACTATTGAGATATGAGCGGTGACTCTATTGTGTCTTATTTTGTTGCCTTATTGATGGTATTACTTGTGTGCCCATGCGTGGCACGATTTGGGATTGATTGATCCATTGGTATTACACTTGCGTTGCATTCATACTTCATACATTATTGCATTGGATACTAAGTCATCTTTAGGCTGTGTGCGGAGTGACTGATATGAGACCTATTTGATATAAGTCATTTCTTGGGTGTGTACGGAGTGAATGATATGAGACATATTTGATACGAGTCATCTCTGGGCTGTGTGCGGAGTGACCGATATTCTTCTGAGACATATTTTATATTGAGTCATCTCTGGGCTGTGTGCGGAGTGACTGATATGAGCCGTGTTGGTTGGATATTGAGTCATCTCTGGACTGTGTGCGGAGTGACTGGTATATGACTTCGCGGGTCCCCCATGGGTTATCTTTGCCGAGGCTTGATGCTCTGTCGTTGGAGTGCAAGTGTACGAGCATATGCATTACATACATATCATATACATCTTGCATTGCAACTTATCCTCTCTCTTGGTTGATTATGATATGTATTGTGATTGATGGAATCAAAGTTGGTATACTGAGACTTGGCACAATTGGGTGTAATGACCCGTTTGGTCGTTATAGCCTTTTAGACATTTTTGCTCTTTCCCGAGCATTAATTTGCTCATTTTTTACCCCAGGAGACCGTTGGCATGATTCTCGAGGTGTCTAGATCGGATTTGGGAAACTTTTGTGAAATGTGGGCTTAAAGTGAAAAATGATTGACCCGAAGTTGACTTTTAGATAAACGGACCTTTTTCGAAATTCTATCAATTCCGAGAGGTCCGGATGGTCGTTTAGAACTTGTGTATGTATTTGGTTCGGCTCCTAATGCACTCGAATGCATTTTGGGACTTGGGTTGGAAAATTGAAATTAAGGCATCGGGGGTTGACTCGGTCAAGAGACTTCCATTGGGAATTTCGAGGCCACGGGCGCGTTCGTAGCGTGTTTTTATGTGTGTCTATGTGTATGTTATGTGAGCGGATGGCCTCGGGAACTAGTCAGAAAAATTGGATCAAATCGTGAAACTTGGGTAAGTTTCTGGTGTCTGGTGCTCGCTTTAGCGGCACCAGCACCACATCAGCGGTACCGCTGGAGCGGTAGCCCTGCCGCTGGAGCAGTCTAAGGATTTTTGCCTTGACTGCTGAAGCGGCAAAGTCGAGGCGGTCCAGTGTCGCCAAAGCGGGTGACGGGCGGTGTGTATAATTAATGAAGTTTTAAAAGCCTTTAGACCCTCATTTACTACCATTTCGAAATTAGAGCTTTGGAGAACTGTTCTTGGAGACATTCTAGGAATATTCTTGGAGGTAAATCTTGCTAATTCCTTTACTCTTCCTTTAATCATAATCATTATAGATTCCCCTTTTCCTTTAATAATCCCTTAGTAATGGAAGTTGGAAGAGGGTTTTGTTGAACATTTTCTCTAGGCTTATTAATGACGAAATTAATGGGGTTTATGTTAGATTTTGATGAATCTAAGCTTGTTAATCATATATCTTCCATTTATAATGTTGAATTTCGGAATCAAAGAGGTAGGGTTTATACCCAAATTAGGGGTTTTGCTTCAAATTCTAAATTTGGTGAATCTATGAGTTAATTTAGCAATTAGTGGTTGGGTTATGATCACCCAGTGCTTAATTTGATATTTTACTCCCAAATTTTTTGTTTTGCCCTTGTGGGCCCGTTTTCCCAATTTCTAGGGTTAGAATTGACCTAAATTGAATAGTAAAAATGTTAGTATCATTCTTCATGATTTCTAATCTAGATTCCGATTACGGTTAGACTACTTTGGTTCTGAGGTTCAGAGGAAAGGCAAGGCAAATGAGTGAGTTGTTGGTGTTGCGGTTCGGCTATCCAGGTAGGTTATGGTTTACCCTTGGTGAGACTTCGTATAGCGAAACACATATTTAGATTATATTATCGGAGACAGTAGTTAAAACTTCGGGTATGAAATTGGGTTGGATATTGCCTTAGGTTGGGCCCTATTGTGTGTTTAGGGCTAGCAACCCCGTTATTTTGTGATTTAATTGTTCTATTGCATTGGCTTGATGCTATGAATTGTTGATAGATGTTGGATTCTATTTATCATCCTGATTTTGATATTGTTAGCATACCCACTGTTGGTATTTGTGATTCGGATATAATGTTGGCATACCCACTTTTGGCATTTGTGATTCGGATATATTGTTGGCATATCCACTGTTGGTATTTGTGATTCAGATATATTGTTGACGTACCCATTGTTGGTACTTGTGATATTGATCATGATTATTGATGTTGATACATACATTGCACGCACTCTCATTTTCATGATGCACTGTTGAGATACTGATGATATTTGATGAAACCCTTGATGAGCTGGGCTCGATTTTACTTGAGTGACATGAGATAGCCGATGTCCGATGATAGTTTCGAAATCGTTAATTGAGTGAGTGCATGGACTCTGCGTGCCCCCCAGAGTGGTGCTGGTGGAACCCCTCGTGGGCAAAGATCCGGGGTCCCATCTGTCTGTTGGGAAAAGATCCGAGACGGGTGGCACTTAGAATTCGCGAGTCACACTGGGTTGTGCTACTGAGTATATGTGTACACAACATTTTCATGGCATTGCATTGCATTCATACACTATCGCATTGCATTGCATTATGGCTTGACTTTGAGATGTTTGGTATTGTACTTATGATATTGGATTCGAACTCGATGCATTTAGACTTTGCACATTTGGGATTAGATGCTTTACTTAGGCGATGACGTGTACTTGGATTTGATTTCATTTGGCTTATACTTGTTGGTTTATCTGCTTTATTATCTGGATTGTGTTAGCTATGCTTAGTCGGCCGATGATGCATACCGATTTTTGTTTTGTGACGACTCGCACTTGCCGCATTCCTTTATGAATGCGAGTATCGAGTCGCATCCACTTCCGGTGACGCGTGGCTGATAGTCGCTTCAGCATTTTCTCCGAGTTTCCAGGGTGAGCATGGCCGTTCGCTGCCTTGAAGACTCTTCTACCTTTATGTCCTATTCTCTTCAGAGACATAGATACTTATGTATTATTGTTCCAGACTTGTATTATTTCCCTTTTAGATTGCTCTTTGTATTATTCGACCGGACTCGGGGGGTATTATTATTCCACACTATCTTATATATATATATATATATATATATATATATAGCGAGACTTACTTATCCATTCTCTTCCGCTTGATTAGTTATTTATTGTTGGGTTGAGGGTTTGCTTTTCGAGGTGGAAAGGTAAGTGCCCCCGCGGCTTAGGCAAAATAGGTCGTGACAAGTTGGTATTAGAGCCCTAGGTTACCCGGTCTATAATACAAGAGTGTGTCTAGTAGAGTCTCGTGGATCGGTACGATGAGCTCCGTACTTATCTACGAGAGGCTATAGGACATTTAGGAAATCTCATTCCCTTTCTTTCTTTCGTACTACTTTATTCAAATTGGTATCTTGAAAGATCAAATTGGTATCTGACTCTTATCTCTTCTCTTACAGATGGTGAGGACTCGAGCTACTATGGCCCGAGGTCAGGTGCCAGAGCCTGCAGCTACGGTTGGCACCCGAGGGCGAGCGACAGCCAGAGGGCGCGGCAGAACGAGAGACCACTGGGCTGCCTCAGCTAAGGGCAGGGCTCCTGTGGTAGGACAGCGCCGAGAGAGATCGCCGTCTCCTGAGCTCGAGGATGTGGCTCCAGAATATGCACAACCTGAGGTTTCTTCTGGTCAGGCCATGCAGGATACTATGGCCAGGGTCTTACTTCATCTTGATGCCCAACAGGAAGAAGCCGATGTTACTACTCCCGGCGGGGGTTCACAGGCTAGGGTTGGGGCGCAAACCCCGAAACAGGGACCTACGCGGGCAGCACATCCAGCCGCAGCTATGGCTCCTCGTATTGATACGATACGCGCTCCTGGTGATGATATTAGGCCCATGGAGGGCACTATTATGACTGCTTCTTATCAGGACCTTGTTGGGAGATTGCAAATGCTAGAGCCGCGGAGGTTCTCTGGTACTTCATCTGAGGATACTTATGAGTTTATTCTTGATATGCATGAGTTACTGCACCGTATGGGGATAGTGGAGACCCACGACATTGATTATGTGTGCTACCAGTTTCGCAGCGATGCGAAGAAGTGGTGGAGGTATTTTGCGGTAAGTAGACCAGAGGGTTCCCTTCCTTTGACTTGGACACAGTTCTACCGGGCCTTCCTTGAGAAGTATATGCCCCGATCCTTGTGAGAGGCGCGTAGGGAGGAGTTATTGCACGTTAAGCAGAGGGGCATGTCGTTAGGGTCCTATGTGACCTGTTTCCTTTATCTGGCCTGTTATTCTACTCCGTTGATCCTACTGAGGCCGATAGGATCAGGCGTTTTGTTGGGGGACTAGTGGGATCTCTACGGATTCCTTATCTTCAAATGGAGTCTATGGGGGCTTCCTTCCAGTCCATTATAGAGTATGCTTCTATGGTTAAGGGCGCTAAGGCCCATGCTCTTAGTAGTAGTGATAAGATACAGCGTCAGACTGGTAGGGATGGTGGTTCTGGTTCGATGGGCGCCAGTTAGTTTTTGAGGCCGCATCAGTCATATTCCGGCCGTCCTGTGCATTCAGTGTTACAGGCTTCCCCTAGTGAGCCATCCAGGCAGAGAGCTCTTGAGAGTTCGTTCTCCAGACCAGTGGACAGGGCTGCTTCATCCGGGTCTTCAGCTTCCGTGTTTCAGCATTCGCCTCCTATTACTTGTTATTCTTGTGGAGAAGTTGGGCATGTTTCTAGGAGATGTCTGGGATTATTAGCCACAGAGGACTCCTATATCATCTGGTGGTCGAGGTGGGACTTCTCAAAGAGGTGGTGCTCAGTCAAGTGGTGGTACTTCCTATGGTTCTAGAGATGGTTCCCAGCCAGCTAGAGGTGGTTCTCAGAGTATGAGAGGGGGATCCTAGACTGGGCGTGGTGGAACCCATTGTTACTCAATTCTTAGTAAGCCCGATGCAGAGGCCTCAGATGATGTGATTTCAGGTACCATTACTGTCCTTCATAGAGCAACATCTGTATTATTTGATCCTGGATCCACCTATTCATATGTATTTGCATTTCATGCTGTTGGTTGGGATTTGCCTTGTGATAGCATAGATATACCCATTCAGGTGTCTACTCCGGTCGGAGATTCCATTCTGGATCAAGTCTATCGATCTTGTTTGGTTACTTTTATTGGGTATGACACTTGGGTAGATTTGATGATTCTTGATATGGTGGACTTTGATATTATATTGGGGATGTCCTGGCTTTCTCCTTATCACGCGATCTTGGACTGTCATGCCAAGACAGTCACCTTAGCCATGCCGGGCATTCCTAGGCTTGAGTGGAGAGGTACTCCTAGTCCCGCTCCGAAGAAGATCATTTCCTTCCTTCGGGTGAAGAAGTTAGTAAGTAAGGGGTGTCTAGCTTATTTGGCTTATGTTCGTCATACCACTATTGCATCTCCACCCCTTGAGTCTATTTCTATTGTGAACAAGTTCGTGGAGGATTTCCCGTCAGATCTGACGGGCATGCCACCCAATCGCGACATTGATTTATGTATTGACTTGGATCCGAGCACTCGTCCTATTTCTATTCTGCCCTATCGGATGGCACTTGCTGAGTTGAGAGAGCTTAAGGAGCAGTTACAGGATTTGTTAAGCAAGGGGTTCATCAGACCGAGTGTCTTCCTTTGGGGTGCCCCTGTGTTATTTGTGAAGAAGAAAGATGGGACCATGAGAATGTGTATTGATTACCACCAGTTAAACAAGGTCACTATTCAGAATAATTGCCCTATGCCTCATATTGATGATCTCTTTGACCAGCTTTAGGGTTCTTCGATATTTTTGAAGATTGATTTGCATTTCGGCTATCACTAGTTGAAGATCAGGACGGAGGATATTCCGAAGATAGCCTTTCGGACGAGATATGGCTATTATGAGTTTCTTGTGATGTCTTTTGGGCTTATTAATGCCCCGGCTGCATTTATGACCTTAATGAATTGCATCTTTAGGCCCTTCCTTGATTCCTTTGTAATTGTTTTTATTGATGACATCTTGGTGTATTCCAAGAGTAGAAAAGAGCATGAGAGCCATCTTCGTTCTATTCTTGGGTTGTTAAAGAAACATAGCCTGTTTGCTAAGTTTTCTAAGTGTGAGTTCTGGTTGGAGTCTATAGCATTCTTGGGCCATGTTGTGTCTAAGAATAGGATTATAGTTGATCCACAGAAGATTAAGGCTGTGAGGGGTTGGGCGAGGCCCACTACTGTTACCGAGATTCGTAGTTTTGTGGGTTTGGCCAGTTACTATGTCGCTTTGTTAAGGGTTTTGCTGCTATTGCTTTATCCTTGACCAGATTGACTCAGAAGGATGTTCACTTCCAATGTACGGATGATTGTGAGGAGAGCTTTCAAAAGCTCAAGCTTCTTTTGACTACAGCCCCGATCTTAGCATTACCCGTAGAGGGTAAGTATTTCGCTATCTATTGTGATGCCTCCAGTATGGGTTTGGGTGCTGTGCTAATGCAGGAGGGTAGAGTGATATCTTATGCTTCCTGTCAGTTGAAGGTTCATGAGAAGAATTACCCTACCCATGATTTGGAGTTGTTGGCCGTGGTCTTTGCTTTGAAGATTTGAAGACATTATTTGTACGGTGTTCATTGTGAGATTTTTACCGATCACCGTAGTCTTCAGCATGTGTTTACCCAGAGAGATCTTAATTCTGTGCAACGGCGATGGATGGAGCTCTGAAGGACTATGACATCTCTATTCCGTATCATCCCTGGGAAGGCCAATGTGGTGGTTGATGCCTTGAGTCGCAAGGCAGTGAGTATGGGGAGTTTAGCTCGATTGATTATTTCTGAACGTCCGTTGGCCATGGAGGTTCAGACTCTAGCCAACAGTTTTGTTTGTCTTTATATTTCAGCCCCGGGAAGGATTTTGGCTTGCATAGAGGCGAGGTCATCTTTATTGGATCGAATCAGGGCTCATCAGTTTGAGGATGCTCAGTTGAGCATGATTCGAGATAGAGTTTTGAGAGGTGAGGCCAAGGAGGCCGTGATTGATTCTGAGGGCATCCTAAAGATTAGAGGACGCATGTGCGTTCCCCGTGTTGGTGATTTAATTCAGTTGATCTTATTTGAGGCTCATAGCTCTCGCTATTCCATTCATCTGGGGGTAACTAAGATGTACTGTGATTTTAGACAGCATTATTGGTGGCGTCGGATGAAGAGAGATACAGTTGATTTTATGGCTAAGTGTAGGAATTTTTGGCAGGTAAAGTATGAGCACCAGTGACCCGGTGGGGTGCCGAGAGGATTCCCATTCCCGAGTGAAAATGGGAGAGGATTACCATGGATTTTGTCACGGGTCTTCCGAAGACCCTTAGCAAGTTTGATTCTATTTGGGTGATAGTGGATCGGTTGACTAAGTCTGCCTCACTTTGTTCCAGTTCAAGTTTTCTATACCGCAGAGAAGTTAGCCAAGATGGACATTCGTGATATTGTGAGGTTGCATGGGGTTCCTATTTCTGTTGTATCTGATCGGGGTACTATTTTTACTTTTCGATTTTGGAGAGCGTTTCATGAGGAGTTGGGTACCTGATTGGATCTCAGTACAGCTTTTCATCCCTAAACCGATGGCTAGTCCTAGCGGACCATTCAGGTGCTCGAGGACATGTTGAGAGTGTGTGTTATTAATTTTAGTGGTCATTGGGATCAGCACTTGCCCTTGGTAGAGTTTGTGTACAATAGCAGTTATCATTCGAGTATTGGTATAGCGCCTTTTGAGGCTTTGTATGGTAAGAGATGTAGATATTCGATTGGTTAGTTTGATGGATTCGAGGCTTGGCCTTGAAGTACAGATTTGTTGAGAGAGTCCTTTGACAGAGTGAGAGTTATTCAGGCCAAGCTTTAGGCAGCTCAGAGTAGGCAAAAGATGTATGTGGACCGGAAGGTCCGGGATTTGGAGTTTACTATTGGTGACCAGGTCCTATTGAAGGTTTCACCCATGAAGGGTGTTATGAGGTTTGGTAAGTGGGGCAAGTTGAGCCCCAGGTATATTGGTCCGTTTGAGATTGTTGATCATATGGGTCATGTAGCTTATGAGTTAGCTTTGCCGCCAGGCTTGGTAGGAGTTTATCCGATTTTTCATGTTTCGATGCTGAAGAAGTACAATACCGACGGTACCTACATCGTTCGTTGGGATTTTATATTTCTTGATAAGAATTTGACTTATGAGGAGGAGCCTATCGCGATCTTGGATAGGCAGGTTCAAAAGTTGAGGTCGAAAGAGATTACTTTTGTGAAGGTGCAATGGAAGCACTGTCTTGTTGAGGAGGCTACCTGGGAGACCGAGTCTGACATGCGTAGCCGATATCCCCAGTGTTCACTGATTCAGGTAATTCCCCGCTTTCCTTCTTTTCTTAGCTCGAGGATGAGCGATAGTTTAATTGGTATCTTATGCAACGATCCATTTGATCGTTATAGCCTTTTTGATATTTTCGCCCTTTCCTGAGAAGCGATTAGCTCATTTTTGACCCGAGGGGACCGTTGGCATGCTTCCCGAGGTGTCTAGACCGGATTCGGGCAATTTTTTTGAAATGTAGGCTTAAAGTGAAAAATGATTGACCCAAATTTGACTTTTGGGCAAACGAACCTTTTTTGGAATTTCGTCTATTTCGAGAGGTCTGGATGGTCATTTAGAACTTGTATATGTATTTTGTTTGGTTCCCAATGCACTCGAATGCATTTTGGGACTTGGGTTGGGAAATTAGAGTTAAGGCATCGGGGGTTGATTCGGTCAACGAGGCCTCCGTTGAGAATTCCAAGGCCACGGGTGCGTTCGTAGCATGTTTTTATGTGTGTCTATGTGTATGGTATGTGAGCAGATGGCCTTAGGAACTAGTTGGAAAAATCGGATCAAATGGTGAAACTTGGGTAAGTTTCTGGTGTCTGATGCCCACTTTGGCGGCACCAGCCTTTGCGGCAGCAGTACTACTGGAGCCGTTCGAGGATTTTTGGCTTAACCACTAAAGCGGCACCACTGAGGCTGTCCCAGTGTCGCCAAAGCGGGTGACGGGCAGTGTGTATAATTAAATGAAGTGTTAAAAGCCTTTTGTTACACCTCGCATTTTTGCACATTTGAATATTTCGAGTTAATGGCGGGGAGTTGAGGACGAGGTTATATTTTTAGTTTGGTTGGATGCGCAAGTCGCTTATATATTATTGGAATGAAGCGTTAAGGGTAAATTCGGAATAAGGAAAAGCTGGAGGCTAGAAGTTGGAAACATAATTTCATGAAATGGCCAAGGTGTCCATGTTGGCCAATTAATTTAAGTCATTAAAAAAGGATAGGTGTTTATCTTATGTTGCAAGATATGCATATAAGGGCAAGGGTTGACCAAGTCAAGGGGTTATTCATTTTTTACTACAAGGAAATTTCTAGAGAATTAAAGAAAATTTGAGAAAAATAAAGAGGGGCAGCCGGCCACCTCCCTTTCTCTCTATATATATATATATATATAAGCATGTGATGAAAGACAAAAAAAAACAAGATAAGTATTCATCTTTCATTTCTCTAGAAACATGAAGAAAGATGAAGAAAAAAAAGAAGGAGTAAGGCACGGTTGAGGGGTGGTCGAACCAGCCCATAGAGGTGACCATGGAGAGAGTTTTCTTCAAGCTTTTCAACCCTTTGGAAGGTCCTTATTATCATGAGCTAGTTGTTGGGACAAGAAAACCATCCATGTACATGATTCATGGCCTTAGCCGATGAAGAAGGAGGTGGAACAAGGCAAGTTTTAATTCTTTTTTTTTTCATGTGTCATGTATGATTTGTTGGTGTTGTAGTATGTAGAATTGAATGAAGAACATGAAAATATGGATGTGGAGATTGAACCGTGGAAATGGTCATTTGGCCGTGTGTGTTTGTTGTGTGTTATGAGTGATGAGTTAATTGTGTTTAGCTTGTCGTGTGTGTTGTAACGTGTTGAAATGAATGAAATACATGGAATGATAATGTTGATGTGGTAGCCGAGAGTATGGGCTGTTTGGTGTAGCAAGGGAATGAACCATGTATCTAGTAGCTTACTTGTTGTTGTTGTTGTGAATTTTATGATGAAAATGAATGTTTGATGGTGCAAATTGAAGATAAGATGGTTGTGGGCTGATTTGGGGACGTTATGCGATTTCAATATGCTTTCTTGAATTCATAGAAGTAATGTTATAATGTGTGGAATTGTCGATATAGCTTATGAGTTTGAAAGAAAGAACTAAGTCGTTATGGTTTTTGTGAAATTGGAAGGTGTTGGATGAAGTAGTAAGTAGATTAAGTTGTTGGAACATTATGTAAATTGAATCGAAATGAATTGAATATGAATTGAATGTTGTTTGTAAGATTGTTGGTTTTGTTGTTAATATTGTGGCCGAGTTCCATTCTCGGGTTGTTGTTGTTGAATTGGGCGAGTTAGAATCTCGGGGATGGCGCATTTATGGGGGAAATGCTTTGCCGAAATTTCGTGGATGAATGTTGATTCAAGATTTAACCTCTAAAGGTCCTAATCACCATTTGGTAAATGCGACCATTTGTAGATTTTTGGCGGATTTGGAGCTCGAATTTGGAGAAGCGTAAGAAGCGGAAAAGGTATGTAAGGCTTCACCCTTCTTTCTATGGCATGTCTTAGACGTACTAAGTCGACTACGTGTCCCGAGGACCATTCCTTTTCTCGGAATCTACGATTGAAAATAGTTACTATTCATCCTAAAAGAGAATTGAATTAGAACTTGCGCGAAATGTCGGAAAAACTTCTTAAACATCGAACTTACCCAAATAAGACCCGATTACCCTAAGACCCTCCCAAGTGATGCCATGAATCGTAATATACGTAAATTTGATACGCCGCCTCGTTTGACTCGAGGTGGGCCCACTATTCCCGAATTCTCTCCTATTGTCCCATTTAGCTTATTTTCATTCTATAATTTAAGGAAACTTTTGGACATCTTTTTGACTACTAAAAAGAATTGTTTTAATTAAACCCTTAACCCCCAATGCATGATTTTTCCTCACTGAA
The DNA here is from genome assembly GCF_029784015.1 of Lycium ferocissimum. NCBI lineage: Eukaryota > Viridiplantae > Streptophyta > Magnoliopsida > Solanales > Solanaceae > Lycium > Lycium ferocissimum. The sequence goes on from NC_081345.1 coordinate 13,140,765, forward strand.
AGTTTACAAGTGTTTTCCAAAATATTCTTTCTTTCCAAAAACCAAGTTTTACAACATCGCCATTTTCCAAAATATACTTTTTCCTTTAAAAACTAAGTTTTACAATGCCGCCAATTTTTATGACCTAAACAACGACTATAATTCTATGGTGACTATGATTCCGTTACCTATGATTCTATGATTAAAGGTTCCAAGTCTATGGTTCTAGTGCCGAGATGAGAACGTTGAACTATTTCTCGAATCCTCGCTCTACTCATGAATGGTGTTTTCCTTCAAGGATTCTAAGTACACGAACGATGCCCTATGATCCTATGTTATACTTCCTCATGATATTGCTCTCCACTAATAGTCTCGCCTTATATTAATCATCCCTTCAAGGTGAGATAAGCGCCCTTAATTACTCTATATTATAATCGGAGGTTCTCGACCTTACGTCACTCCGATGGATACACGATTTTCTTGGGCTCCGCATGCTATATATATATATATATATATATATATGTATAAAAATGTATTTGGGGAAAAGCGGGAAAAAGGGCGAGCGCTATAGGCGCGGGCTATACTCACGTGCATGTATCCGTACTTGACTTGATATCATCCCGGACGCGGGATGCCGGACGCGGGAATTATACTATGTGGGTGCCGATATATTCGGTACTATGATATACTATGCTATGCTATGATGCTATGATATACTATGCTATGCTATGATACTATGATATACTATGCTATGCTACGATACATTATGATATGATATAAATTCTATTTTCTATGCCTATGAAAAGAAATGTTTTGTTTTCAAAAAGGAAAAACAAGCATGCATGATATCCGGCCTGAAAAGGGCGTTCCTATGCTGAGTTACATCCTTACCTCAGTATATATATATCCATGACCCCTCGATATTGTTACTTATAATCTATGCTCTTGTTTATGTTATTTTCTATGTCTTACATACTCGGTACACTATTCGTACTGACGCCCCTTCATGCGGGCGCTGCGTTTCATGCCGCGCAGGTACCCCAGACGAGTAGAAGTCCTTATAGAAGATGTTCCAGCGAAGTTGGCAAGCTCCACTTGGCCCGGAGTGTAGCCGAGTCATAGCACATGTACCAGGATTTCTTATTACAGTTAGAGACTTTGCAGACAGAGTCGTGGGTTCCAGGAGTCAGTCTGTACTACGATACAAGTTCTGTATAGTTACATATTTTATTTGATTTTAAGCAACAACGGAATACTTCAGCAGTCTTGTTATGTATACTTGACATAGAGATTTCAAAAAAAAATTGGTACGTAGAAAGAGTCAGTGGGTTCGCTCGGCTCCGGTTACGGGGTCGGGTGCCCATCACACCCTAGTGAGATCGGGGTGTGACAAAGTGGTATCGAGAAGGAGTCGGTCCAAGGGTTGTCGCAAAGTCGTGTCCGGTAGAGTCCGTTTATGGGTGTGAAGCCGGCCACATTTATAAACAGGAAGCTACGGGGCATTTAGGAATTGTTGACCTTCTTTCTGTCATATGATCGTGCGATAGAGCCAAGTCATAGTAAATAAGATTCCTTATACTAATCATCGACTACCGTAGGCGCCCAATATCGGCGAAAGGAGGCAAGGAATGATATGGAAGCCAAAAGAGGTGAGACTGGATGAACATATTTATTCTCATTACGTGAGCCGGGCGCCGACAGAAATAGTTATACAAGCGGGCGGAAGGTGGACATCAGGAATTAAAAAGGGCAAAACGGTCATTGTAGAAGAAAGGACGTATTACGAAGATATCTCGGAAGTTGTAAAGTCTTGATTGGCTCCAGATCAGGTAGTAAAGGTCATACGAGGAAGTGGACGTGATTATATCAGCATTAAGGCACCGGATTCCACCAAAGTTTCGAAGTTAAGCGTGCTCAGATGAGAGCAATTCTATGATGGGTGACCCCCTGGGAATTAGGATAGGCTTGAACGGCGTTTGGACGTACTTTGTGGGCTAATTAATAGTAATTGTATATATGTATCTATGAAGGTGTGGAATATCTCAAATATGATTGTATCGGTGGACATGTGAGTTCCGAAGAACCGAAGTTGCGGTACAAAAGGCATTAATCGAGTAAAGGTACCAAAGCTCGAGTGACAAGAAGAGTAAATGGTACGAGTGTTGCCAAGTAAGTCGTTATTATTCCACTGTGTAGATTGAGATTGGGAATGAGGATATGAGACGCGAGAATAAATAGATAATGGTATAGGTGCGCCCCAAAGGGGGAAGCGGTGAGAGAAATGTAAGGATAAGATAAAGACGGTTGATACGGTGGTGTGTTTGATATGAACACTTGAGCTACCGAGGAGACCTCTTCTTCGAAGTGGATTAGTAAGATCGAGAAGACCGGCAACAAGCGGATAGGAGTCAAAATGATATTGGATAGCCTAAGAGGTAGTACGAAGGACAACGAAAGCTATAAAAAAGGAGCTCCCCGAGGTGCTTATGCGACCTGTAAGGCTAGTTGAACATTCGAGGACGAATGTTCCAAAGGGGGGAAGGATGTTACACCTCGCATTTTTGCACATTTGAATATTTCGAGTTAATGGCGGGGAGTTGAGGACGAGGTTATATTTTTAGTTTGGTTGGATGCGCAAGTCGCTTATATATTATTGGAATGAAGCGTTAAGGGTAAATTCGGAATAAGGAAAAGCGGAGGCTAGAAGTTGGAAACATAATTTCATGAAATGGCCAAGGTGTCCATGTTGGCCAATTAATTTAAGTCATTAAAAAAGGGATAGGTGTTTATCTTATGTTGCAAGATATGCATATAAGGGCAAGGGTTGACCAAGTCAAGGGGTTATTCATTTTTTACTACAAGGAAATTTCTAGAGAATTAAAGAAAATTTGAGAAAAATAAAGAGGGGCAGCCGGCCACCTCCCTTTCTCTATATATATATATATATATAAGCATGTGATGAAAGACAAAAAAAAAACAAGATAAGTATTCATCTTTCATTTCTCTAGAAACATGAAGAAAGATGAAGAAAAAAAAGAAGGAGAAGGCACGGTTTGAGGGGTGGCGAACCAGCCCCATAGAGGTGACCATGGAGAGAGTTTTCTTCAAGCTTTTCAACCCTTTGGAAGGTCCTTATTATCATGAGCTAGTTGTTGGGACAAGAAAACCATCCATGTACATGATTCATGGCCTTAGCCGAATGAAGAAGGAGGTGGAACAAGGCAAGTTTTAATTCTTTTTTTTTTCATGTGTCATGTATGATTTGTTGGTGTTGTAGTATGTAGAATTGAATGAAGAACATGAAAATATGGATGTGGAGATTGAACCGTGGAAATGGTCATTTGGCCGTGTGTGTTTGTTGTGTGTTATGAGTGATGAGTTAATTGTGTTTAGCTTGTCGTGTGTGTTGTAACGTGTTGAAATGAATGAAATACATGGAATGATAATGTTGATGTGGTAGCCGAGAGTATGGGCTGTTTGGTGTAGCAAGGGAATGAACCATGTATCTAGTAGCTTACTTGTTGTTGTTGTTGTGAATTTTATGATGAAAATGAATGTTTGATGGTGCAAATTGAAGATAAGATGGTTGTGGGCTGATTTGGGGACGTTATGCGATTTCAATATGCTTTCTTGAATTCATAGAAGTAATGTTATAATGTGTGGAATTGTCGATATAGCTTATGAGTTTGAAAGAAAGAACTAAGTCGTTATGGTTTTTGTGAAATTGGAAGGTGTTGGATGAAGTAGTAAGTAGATTAAGTTGTTGGAACATTATGTAAATTGAATCGAAATGAATTGAATATGAATTGAATGTTGTTTGTAAGATTGTTGGTTTTGTTGTTAATATTGTGGCCGAGTTCCATTCTCGGGTTGTTGTTGTTGAATTGGGCCGAGTTAGAATCTCGGGGATGGCGCATTTTAGGGGAAATCTGCCGAAATTTCGTGGATGAATGTTGATTCAAGATTTAACCTCTAAAGGTCCTAATCACCATTTGGTAAATGCGACCATTTGTAGATTTTTGGCGGATTTGGAGCTCGAATTTGGAGAAGCGTAAGAAGCGGAAAAGGTATGTAAGGCTTCACCCTTCTTTCTATGGCATGTCTTAGACGTACTAAGTCGACTACGTGTCCCGAGGACCATTCCTTTTCTCGGAATCTACGATTGAAAATAGTTACTATTCATCCAAAGAGAATTGAATTAGAACTTGCGCGAAATGTCGGAAAAACTTCTTAAACATCCGAACTTACCCAAATAAGACCCGATTACCCTAAGACCCTCCCAAGTGATGCCATGAACTGTAATATACGTAAATTTGATACGCCGCCTCGTTTGACTCGAGGTGGGCCCACTATTCCCGAATTCTCTCCTATTGTCCCATTTAGCTTATTTTCATTCTATAATTTAAGGAAACTTTTGGACATCTTTTTGACTACTAAAAAGAATTGTTTTAATTAAACCCTTAACCCCCAATGCATGATTTTTCCTCACTGAAAGTTTACAAGTGTTTTCCAAAATATTCTTTCTTTCCAAAAACCAAGTTTTACAACATCGCCATTTTCCAAAATATACTTTTTCCTTTAAAAACTAAGTTTTACAATGCGCCAATTTTTATGACCTAAACAACGACTATAATTCTATGGTGACTATGATTCCCTGTTACCTATGATTCTATGATTAAAGGTTCCAAGTCTATGGTTCTAGTGCCGAGATGAGAACGTTGAACTATTTCTCGAATCCTCGGCTCTACTCATGAATGGTGTTTTCCTTCAAGGATTCTAAGTACACGAACGATGCCCTATGATCCTATGTTATACTTCCTCATGATATTGCTCTCCACTAATAGTCTCGCCTTATATTAATCATCCCTTCAAGGTGAGATAAGCGCCCTTAATTACTCTATATTATAATCGGAGGTTCTCGACCTTACGTCACTCCGATGGATACACGATTTTCTTGGGCTCCCCTGCATGCTATGATATATATATATATATCTATGTATAAAAATGTATTTGGGGAAAACTGGGAAAAAGGGCAGAGCGCTATAGGCGCTGGGCTATACTCACGGTGCATGTATCCGTACTTGACTTGATATCATCCCGGACGCGGGATGCCCGGACGCGGGAATTATACTATGTGGGCGAGCCGATATATTCGGTACTATGATATACTATGCTATGCTATGATGCTATGATATACTATGCTATGCTATGATACTATGATATACTATGCTATGCTACGATACATTATGATATGATATAAATTCTATTTTCTATGCCTATGAAAAGAAATGTTTTGTTTTCAAAAAGGAAAAACAAGCATGCATGATATCCGGCCTGAAAAGGCGTTCCTATGCACAGGTTACATCCTTATCTCAGTATATATATATCCATGACCCCTCGATATTGTTACTTATAATCTATGCTCTTGTTTATGTTATTTTCTATGTCTTACATACTCGGTACACTATTCGTACTGACGCCCCTTCATGCGGGCGCTGCGTTTCATGCCGCGCAGGTACCCCAGACGAGTAGAAGTCCTTATAGAAGATGTTCCAGCGAAGTTGGCAAGCTCCACTTGGCCCGGAGTGTAGCCGAGTCATAGCACATGTACCAGGATTTCTTATTACAGTTAGAGACTTTGCAGACAGAGTCGTGGGTTCCAGGAGTCAGTCTGTACTACGATACAAGTTCTCGTATAGTTACATATTTTATTTGATTTTAAGCAACAACGGAATACTTCAAATAGCCTTGTTATGTATACTTGACATAGAGATTTCAAAAAAAATTGGTGCGTAGAAAGAGTCAGTGGGTTCGCTCGGCTCCGGTTACGGGGTCGGGTGCCCATCACACCCTAGTGAGATCGGGGTGTGACACCTTTAGACCCTCATTTACTGCCATATCGAAATCAGAGCTTTGGGGAACTGTTCTTGGAGACATTCTAGGAATATTCTTGGAGGTAAATCTTGCTAATTCCTTTACTCTTCCTTTAATCATAATCATCATAGATTCCCCCTCTCTTTTAATAATCCCTTAGTAACGGAAGTTAGAAGAGGGTTTGGGTGAACATTTTCTATAGGCTTATTAATGATGAAATTGATGGGGTTTATGTTAGATTTTGATTAATCTAAGCTTGTTAATCATATATCTTCCATTTCTAGTGTTGAATTTCGGAATCAAAGAGTTAGGGTTTATACCCAAATTGGGGGTTTTGCTTCAAATTCAAAATTGGGTGAATGTATGAGTTAATTTAGCAATTAGTGGTTGGGTTATGATCAACTAGTAGTTAATTTGATATTTTACTCCCAAATTTTTCGTTTTGCCCTTGTGGGCCCGTTTTCCTAATTTCTAGGGTTAGAATTGACCTAAGTTGAATAGTAGCAATGTTAGTATCATTCTTCATGATTTCTAATCTAGGTTCTAATTATGTTTAGACTACTTTGGTTCTGAGTTTCAGAGGAAACACAAGGCAAGTGAGTGAGTTGTTGGTGTTGCGGTCCGGCCATCCAGGTAGGTTATGGCTTACCCTTGGTGGGACTTCGTATAGCGAAGCACATATTTAGATTATATTGTCGGAGACAGCATGTAAACCTTCGGGTATGAAGTTGGGTTGGATATTGCCTTAGGTTGGGCCCTGTTGTGTGTTTGGGCTAGCCACCTCATTACTTTTTGATTTGATTGTTCTATTGCGTTGGCTTGCTGCTATGAGTTGTAGATAGATATTGGATTCTATTTATCATCTTGATTTCGATATTGTTGGCATACCGACTGTTTGTATTTGTGATTCAGATATACTGTTCGCATAACCCACTTTTGGCATTTGTGATTCGGATATATTGTTGGCATATCCACTGTTGGTATTTGTGATTCGGATATATTGCTGGCGTATCCATTGTTGGTATTTGTGATATTGAGCATGATTATTGATGTTGATACATGCATTGCACGCACTCTTATTGTTCATGATGCACTGTTAAGATACTGATGATATTTGATGAAACACTTGATGAGTTGGGCTCAGTTTTACTTGAGTGATGTGAGATGGCCAATGTCCGATGATAGTTCCGGAATCATTGATTGAATGAGTGCATGGACTCCGTGTGTCCCCCAGAGTGGTGCCGGTGAGAACCCCCCGTGGGCAAAAATTTGGGGTCCCGTCTGTTTGTTGGGCAAATATCCGGGACGGGTAGTACTTAGACTTTGCGAGTCACACTGGGTTGTGTTACCGAGATGTTGATATTTCCGTCCGGAGTGCATGTGTACACAACATTTGCATGGCATTGCATTGCATTCATACACTATCGCATTGCATTGCATTATGGCTTGACTTTGAGATGTTTGGTATTGTACTTATGATATTGGATCCGGACTGTATACATTCAGACTTGCCACATTTGGGATTAGATGCTTTACTTAGGCGATGACGTGTACTTGGATTTGATTTCATTTGGATTATTATCTGCTTGTCTACGTTATTATCTGGATTGTGTTAGCTATGCTTAGTCGGCCGATGATGCCTACCAGTACTGTTGTTTTGTACTGACCTGCACTTGTTGAGGAATGCAGAGTACCAGGTCAGATCCACTTCCGTGACGCGTGGCTGATAGTCGCTTCAGCATTTTCTCCGAGTTTCCAGGGTGAGCATGGTCGTTCGCTGCCTTGAGGACTCCTCTATCTTTATGTCCTATTCTCTTCAAAGACATAGATACTTATGTATTATTGTTCCAAACTTATATTATTTCCCTCTTAGATTGCTCTTGTTTTATTCAAACTAGACCCTGGGGGTATTATTATTATTCCGCACTATCTTATATATATATATATAGATATATATATATATATATATATATATATATATATATATATATATATATATATATATATGTAAGACTTACTTATCCATTCTCTTTCGCTTGATTAGTTATGTATTGTGATTTTATTTATTGGTGGGTTGAGGGTTCGCCTACCGAGGTGGGCAGGTAAGCGCCTGCACGGCTTAGGAAAAATAGGTCGTGACATTGGGCTTAAATGTGTGATATGTATTGACATTGATGGATTCGGAGTTGATATACTGAGACTTGGCACAATTGGGCTTAGATGCGTGATATGTAATGTGATTGATGGATTCGGAGTTGATATACTAAGACTTGGCACAATTGGGTTTAGATGCTATAACATAGGCTGTAATTCATATTGTGGATACTTGTTTAGTGATGACTTGTACCTTACTGTTTACGTGTTTATCTTACTTTATTGTCATCATATATGTTAGCTAGTCTTAGTCAGCCTATGATACCTACCAGTACTTATTTGTACTGACGTACACTTGTTGTATTCTTTTATGGATGCAGAGTACGCGTCAAGTTTAGATTCATCTCCTCGTGGCTGATTTCCGAGTTTGTTGTGGAGTCTATTCAGGGTGAGCATCATGACGACCGCTGCCCGAAGACTCCTCTTATTAATCATGTCTTATTTCTATTTTGAGACATCATTTGAGACTTATTGTGTTATTCAGACTTGTAGCGTTTAGTAGAGCTCTTGTATGAACTGACCAGATACTGGGGTTGGATTCTCATTACTTCCGCACTTATTTATATTATTATTGTGAGACTTATGTTATTCGATTTTCTTTCGCTTACTTATGTTTTATGAATGTTGGGATGAGGGTTCGCCTACTGAGGAGGGAAAGGTAGTTGCCCGCATGACTCAGCGAAATTGGGTCGTGATAGCTTGAATCATTATGAGATGCTTAAAAGAATAGTTCCTCAGCAAGATTGCCAAGTGCCGATCCGCATCCTTCTGTTTTAGGATTGTGATAGATGAAGAACTAGTCTTTGATTAAAATATGTCACGACCCAATTTAAGGATCGCGTGGGCACCTGCGTTTCCCTCCTCGATAGGCGAACCCTCAATCATATAACACATCAACCAAGTAAAGAACAATTTATTTAATCCAAAATATATATATAATTAATAGCGGAAACCAAATAATTTTATTTACCTAAGATTTCAAAAATTATTACAATAGTTAGATAATTACAAGACTTATTCCGACTCCCAAGATCTGGTCTAGACAAATACAAAAGCGACTAATGTAAATTTAGAATGAAATAAACTCTCAGACTCAACCTCCATCCTAGAATGAAGTGGGATGGGACCTTCAAGATAGTTACCGTGCATCTTCCAAACGTGTCGCAGTCAATCACCTGAAACACTCTACACCCCAAAAGAAATGTAGCAAGGGTAGTATCACTACAATCAACACGTACTGAGTAAGCATCATAGGGCGACAATGGTTATAAACACACATCAGTAAAAGAATTCACTAAGCAGGATAAGAACTAGATCAGTACTATACATCTATTTATCGCTCGTTATCACGTCAAGACTCTTAAATCATTTAACTCTCCTCTAAAAAGCACCAATCAATACCACAATAGTCTCACACTAGGCCTGTATGATTATATAGTTCGTCTTTAGTATAGAAGTCAACTCATCACTATGATATTCCTTATTCTACATCCTTTGTTAAGCCCAAACCGATAACTAGTACTACGAACGACCAACGGAATAAATTAACAAGTATAAGGCAACCATAATCCGAACCAAGTACACGTCATCACCTAAGTAGAGCATCTAAACCCAATTGTACCAAGTCACAATATATGCAACCCAAAACCAACATCACAAGTAAGGCACCAGATCAACACAATATAAGCTAGGATGCAATGCAATGCAATAATGTATGAATGCAAATGCAATACCGTGCAATGCTCTGTACACATGTACTCCGGACAGAATACCTCCACGTCTCGACAGCACAACCCAAGGTGACTCATGAAGTCTAAGTGCCACTCGTCCCGGATCTTTTCCCAACAGACAGGCGAGACTCGAATCTTTGCCCATGAAGGGTTCTCACCGGCACAACCTTGGGGGACCCGCGGAGTCGATGCACTCACTCAATCCACGATTTCGAGACTAACATCGGATATCAAACTCTCACATCACTCTCATTTAAAAATACCGAGCCCAGCTCATCACAATGTTTCATCAAGTACCAACAGTGTATCAACAGTATATCATGAAGGATGAGAATGCGTGCAATGTATGTATCAACATCAATAATTGGATCAATATCACAAGTACCAACATGGGTATGCCAACAATATCATGAAAGACTACACAAGTCATACGGAACTCTATCCTCGTATCAACAACAACCAGTGAGATACTACAACATTACAATCACGATGGAACAACAGTCCCCAATATCTACTACCAACACGTGGCATCAAGCCAACAACAATAGAACAATCAAGCCACGTAAAATATTACCTCACTTCCTTACTATCTATCAAGATTAATATATGATAATTCACCTTCTATTTACAAGACTTCACTAATACCTAGTCTAGAATCAATTTCGCAATCGTAGGTGCATTTATCCATTTCAATACCAAATAGGATTGAACATTATTAGCATAGAGCCAATTAGGCATATCTTACGGAAGTTTCTCACCAAGGGACATAGATAAATAATTACAACAACTACTTCCAAGTCGTATACAATCCACCAATATTCAAGGGAAACCAACACAAGGATCCTAAGGAATCTACAGGCCACAAGCCTGAATACAAACGTCCCATAACAGTACCAACCTAAGAATTCATCCCAAATCTCCAATACCTATATAGGCATTCTCCATTTCTTCTAATACATGAATATGTAAGTCTAACTGGAGTCTACTAAAAAGAAGCCGTAACCTACCTCAAAGCCGAGCAGGTGCCACGAACATCCGTAGACCTTCAATTCGTTCATCACATCGTAACCCAAACGAAGAAACTTGAAATACTAATGAGAGCCAAGGATAGGAATCACCATTAACACACTTGTAAGGGATTTCAGATTGATAAGAAAAATTAGGAATTTGGACCACCTTTAGATTTCTAGGCTTTCATTACCAAAAGAACTCTTTTCCTAACCATAAGGAGTTATTACTAGACCAAGTTGCCATTTTTAGCTCTTTCCTTGAGAAAACCCATTTCCAAAATTCATGGAAAAACTCATTTACAATTAGGAAGAAGATAGGAATCTAGGTTATTAACCAATCTAGGGTGAAGAACATGAGAGATTTAAATCAATGAACTATATATGAAGAACAAGCTAACCAATCATCCTTCCCATCTAGGGTTTAGTGATACCCATTTTGTTAGCTCTCTAGGTGAAGACTTTTGGAAAAAATTACTATGTGAAGGGAGGAATCAGAAGGGGATAGGAGGATTTACATTACCAAAAAAATCTGATATTTGGTTCCCAAAAAGACTAGAGGGCAGCTGGACTTTAGGGTTTATGAGAAAATGAGGCCAATTACCATAATGAACTCTTAAATAGGGATTTTCACTGTACGTCACCACTCCAGCGGTATGGGAACCGCTATGGCGGTACAGCTAAGGCGGCTATATGGCCGCCAACTGGCCAAATACACTTGTCGCATTGGCGGTGATACCACCGCTACAGCGCCACCGCTGTAGCGCCTTTCCAGCCGCTGTGGAGGCCCAACTGGGCCTGGTGGCCCGCATTTTCTCTCACGCAATGTGCACAACGGGTTTGATTAAATTAGCGAATTCTAGAAATATAACTGAACGAAGACATTTTTAAGGAGTAAGAGTTGCGGTTTTCCTCGACATTCGCAGTAACGATGAAACGGGTCGTTACAATATAGGAGGTGAATAACCTTCAAGAAGATAAGAAACTTTGAAACTAAAGATAAATCCTTTCCACTCACATCAAAGATAAAAATACACCTAATACACATCATTTTACCTTGAATTTGTTTAGTTTTATACAAAATCCAATATTTATTTCATTTTGCTTTTTTGAGTAACTATATCAATGCTGATTTACTATATAGAAAGAGTGTATGAATATGATATAAGATTTTAAGTCATGATAACAAATAAAATAAAAGAAGTAACATCTTTTCATGCTAATAAAATATATAAAAAAAGGGACAAGATTCTCAATTAATATTTGAAGTCTTCATTATTTCCACCAATGAAAGGATATTGTGATAAATAGTTTTTCTTGTGTACAATCACAATGTCATATTAATTTATACAAGTTTTCTAAAAGCTCAAGCTGCACTGTTGCCGATAACCTCCTCCTTCATATCACAATGGTAGTATCCATTGGCGCAATAGTAGATCATGCCATGTTGGCAAGAATGGCTATAATCCGCTACTGTTGTGCATGCTACAATCCGCTACTGTTGTGCATGGTTCACCTATCAAAATTGAACGTTGTACACTCTGCAAGCCTATAAATAAATAAATAGAAGTCAAATTTTCATTCTAAAGTAGTACAATTATAACTAAAAATAGATAAACTTTAACATAAAAATAGTTGTTATTAAATATAGAAATAGTTTTGCTACCATTTGATAGATTATATATTGGAATAATTAAAATAGGATTTTGATATGCCTTTTATTAAAGAATGTAACGACCCATTTGGTTGTTATAGTTCTTTTGGCACTTTCGCCTACTCGCGAGCATTGATTAGCTCCCTTTTGACCCCGAGGGGTCCGTTGAAATGCTTCTCGAGGTGTCTAGACTAGATTCGGGCAACTTTGGAAAAAATATAGACTTGAAGCGAAAAGGGTTGATCCGAGGTTGACTTTTGGTCAAATGAACCTTTTTCGGAATTTCGTCAATTTCGAGAGGTTCAGATAGTCATTTAGAACTTGTGTGTGCATTTGGTTCGATTCCCAATGCATTAGGATGCATTTCGGGATGTTGGATGGGAAATGGGAATTAAGGCATCGGTGGTTGACTCGGTCAACGAGACCTCCGTTGGAAATTCTGAGGCCACAGGTACGTTCGTAGCGCGTTTTTATGTGGGACTAGATATCTGGTATAAGAGCAGATGGTCTCAGGAGTTAGTCAAAAAATCCGATCGAAGGAAAATAGCTAAGTTTCTGGTATTTGGTGCCCTCTTTGGCGGCACCAGCACAGCAACGGCGGCACCGCTGGGGTGGTGGACCTGCCGCTGAAGTGGTACGAGCCATTTAGGCTTGACCGCTGTAGCGGGTGACAAGCAGTTAAATCCATTGAATGAGTCTTAAATGAGTGTTAGACCCTCATTATTTCATATCTCGATATTGGAGCTTAGGAAAGCGGTTCTTGGAGACAAATTGAAGGAATTCTTGGAGGTAAAACTTTGTCTAATCCTTTACTCCTCTTTAATCACAATCATATTAGATTTTCCTCTTCCCTTTTCAATCCCTTAGAAATGGAATTTGAAGGAGGGTTTTGGAAGATTTTTCACTAAGATTATACTTGATAAATTGATGATGTTAATGTTAAAATGTGATGAATCTAAGCTTAGTAAGCTCATATCTTCCACTTTTAATGTTGAATTTCGGATTTGGAGAATTAGGGTTAATACCCAATTTGGGGGTTTTTACTTGAAATTAGATTTGGGACAAGTCTTGAGTTAAATCAACAATTAATGATTGGGTTATGATTACCTAGGATTCAATTTGGTATTTTACCTGCGAATTTCCCGTTTCGCTCTTGCGGGCTCATTTCCCTGATTTCTAGGGTTAAAATAGACCTAATTGATATCATAGCAATATTAGTATCATTCTCCATGATTTCTAATTTACAATTCGATTGTACGTAGACTACTTTGGTTCTGAGCTTCAGAGGAAGGGCAAGGCGATAGAGTGACTTGTTGGTGTTGCGGTTCGGCAGTCCAGGTAGGTTATGGCTTACCTCTAGTGACACTATGCATAGCGAATCACATACTTAAAATATAATGTCGGAGACAACATGCGAACATTCGGGTATGAAGTTGGGTTGGATATTGCCTTAGGTTGGGCCCTGTTGTGTGTCGGTACTAGCCACCCCGTTATATGTGTTTATTGTTCCATTTCAATGGTTTGTCACCACGAGTAGTGGTAGCTATCAATCGAGATATGAATGGCGTTGTTGGTATTTGCATATGATACCTTGTTGACGTAGATTGAATGGTATACTGTTGTTGGTATTGTGATATGATACATTGTTGGCATACCCTTTCGTGGTACTTGTGATATTGAACTTGATTATTGATACTTGATGTACGCATTGCTCGCATTCTCACACATTCATGATATATGGCCGATACCCAGTGATGATCCGGTATCGTTGATCAGCGAAACTGATATTTGATAAACTGCTTATTTGAGTGATTGTAAAAGGCCGATGTCCGAAGATCCATCCCGGAATCGTTGATTGCATGAAACTGATGTCTGATAAAATCTTTTACTTGAGGGATTATGAGAAGCCGATGTCTAAGGTTCAATTCCGGAATAGTTGATATGTGCATTGCATACATTCCCTCATATTCATGATGCATGGCCGATAGCCGGTAATTATCCGGTATCGTTGATTGAGCGACTCTTTTACTTGAGTGATTGTGAGAAGGCCGATGACCGATGATCTATACCACCATCATTGTTGCATGGCCGATTCTGATGTTATTCCGAAATCGTTGTTAGTGCATGGGCTCTGCGGGTCCCCCAGAGTGGTGCCGGTGAGACTCCCCCTATGATCAATTAGCCAGAGTCCCGTCTGTCTATTAGGCAAAGATCCGGGATGGGTGGCACTTAGACTTCGTGAGTTACACTGGGTTGTGCTACCAAGACGTCGATATTTCCGTCTGGAGTACATGTGTACACCTCATTTGCATGGCATTACATCTGATCCATTCCATTATTGCATTGCACCGCATTGCATTGCTTTGGCTTCATTGCGATTCGTGGTGATTGATTGATTGATGATTGAATTGGATATATACATATTTTGGACTTGGTGTACTTGGGTTTAGAGGCTTTACGTAGGCGATGACGAATACTTGGTTGTGATCTTATTATCTTATACTTGTTGGATTCCTTTCTATCTACTTATTTCAATCTTCCTGATTCTCAACCTTTACTTGATATGCAAGTCCGATACAACCCCGAACTTTTTAATGCAAAACCTGTAGCCTCATATAATACCCCTTTAACCATAACATATCCTGTTGTAACACCTTGATATGCCCATAACAATTTTGAAAGTATCAAATCTTACAACTACCGCTCTAAACCTTAAGCAGTTACTCCCAAGTCCTTAATATCCAAAGTGCTCACCCAAGATATCCAGTAAATATTACTTGCAACATAATACACTACCACGAGTATGGTCTCATCTCGAAAATATAACTCCAGCCTTCACATAATAGGGATTTTCACAATTCCTTTCCCTTAAACCACACTAATTCATCCACTGAAGAGTGTTACGAAATTTTTCAACTATGTACCACACAAGCCACTTCCATAAGCCTCAACATATCGGTTACCTGAATTTTTTTTCTCACGAGTTGCTGATCACCGAACCTCACGGAACTCTGTCGTATCACTTAGTCCATTTCTGTAGACTTCTCTCTTTAAGTTACTCAACAATCACACAACATTTGAAATAGGCAAGAAAACAACACCACAATCCATACTGACCCAAGAAATCCCCAAGATGTACCTTATTCTTATCAATTCTCAATCAACTATACCTTTTCTTGAATCTTCAATGCCTCAATTTCTATCAGTTCACATACACCGCCATCGTCTGACCATTTCTCGAACCCACTCAGTAGTATGCCGCATACTCTACACCTTAGAGTTCCCTTAACTCACTCAACTCTAAAATTAATTACTTTCTAAATCCAGCGTATCACATACACAGTCCTCCTAATGCCCCCACGTATCTCTACCAAGGTTCCTTTGCTCAAATTCTTAAATGTTCTCCACAACTCGAATTAATTCAACTTTATCATTGATTTACCACTTCGAGCGTCCTAATTGTCGAACCAGAACACCAGATAGTTCCTTGAATACTAATACTTCGCACTTGTCCAACACTAGAGTCATTCTATTAGTCAACCACTGGCTGCCATTGGCCCATAAGATAACCAAACATACTAACTCAACACTGAAACCTTATGTCTATTCTACCATGTATGACCACAACATAACTCTAAAATCAACTAGCTCTTGATTTCACAATTCCCCTTCTGCTCTTAACCTTGAAGACACCAATCAACCTTATCGTTCAGACCCTTTATTAAAAGACCAGGACCATAACTGGCCAACATCTTAAGTCTCCACTCATCACAAGTAACCTTTCTTTTCGATCTAGAATCGATAATCTTTTCCCTGAAGGAACCCACAACCACTAGCATATAGTCACGGCGAAGTCCAACTTAACTTTTTACGACCGAATAAGAAATCCACTCGTATACACATTTGCAACATTATCCTAACAAGCACGATAGATACCAATTTTTCTTTTCATAATAACTGATTGGTCTATCCAAATCCTCTTCCTTATGCCTCCGTCCCATTAGCACGAAAAGTACTCATATCAAAATACCCTAAGAAATCTTACTTCACTACATGTTCCCCATAATAAACAAGTCTTAATCACGATTCCGCACAGCTAAATCCTCAACCAATAGCTAGAAATTGAACTTAGTCACGTAGCCGAATCAGGATGGCACGTCTCGCACCATACCAAGCCAAGTCATAACAAAACTGCTCGCATAAGAATTTAAGGACGAGTTTTCACCCTCCGTGGGTGATTAAGATAAGAAAAGTCCAGCTACCTATAGGAATCGACTAGATACCAATTTGAATGAAGTCGCATGAGTGAATGAAAGAATCGAAAGCTTCCTAAAAGTCTTATAGCCTCTCGCAGATAGATACGAAGCTCATCGTACCGATCCACAGGACTCTACTAGGCACGCTCTTGTATTATAGGCCGGGTAACCTAGGGCTCTGATACCAATTTGACACGACCCAATTCACTAAGTTGTGTGGGCACCTACCTTTTCCACCTCAGTAGGCGAACCCTTAACTCAACATTCACAATAAAAGAAAATAGCGGAAGAAAGTAAAATAACGTAATCCTCATAATATAATATAAATAAGTGCGGAAGTAAATGAAATCCACCCAGTATCTGGTCTGGTCATAAAAGAGCATCTAAACTAAATACTACAAGTCTGAATAATAATAATAATAATAATAATAATAATAATAATAATAATAATAATAATAATAATAATAATAATAATAATAATAATAATAATAGATAAATAGTCTCAAAATCATGTCTCAGAATGAAAAGCAAGACATAATAATAGGAAGAGTTTTCGGGCAGCGAACGTTCTTATGCTCACCCTGAAGAGACTCAAATTAGCAATCCTCGATTATCAGCCACGAGGGGTAGAAGTGGATCCAACCTGGTACTCTGCGTTCATAAATAAATGCAGCAAGTGCAGGTCCGAACCAATAACAAGTATTGGTAGGTATCATAGGCCAACTAAAACTAGCTAACGTATATAAAGACAACAAAGCAATATAAACACGTAAAACAACAAGGTACAAGTCAACACGAATCCATATCCTCGGTGCAAGTCATCACTTATGTTATAGCATCTAAACCCAATCGTGCCAAGTCTCAGAATAACTAATCCGAACCAGTACATCACAAACATATCAAAACAAGTCATCACCTATGTTATAGCATCTAAACCCAATTGTGCCAAGTCTCAGTACAACTAATCCAAACCAGTACATCACAACCATATCACAACAATATCATAGGAAACCAAAGGGTACAATGCAATGCAATAACGTATGTATGATAAATGCAATGCATATGCACCGTACAGATGTACTCCGACAATGGAACATCACATCTCGGTAGCACAACCCATAGGGGACCTGCGAAGTCCATATACCACTCGTCCATGCAATAACCTCGGCGACGAGCACTCTCTCGATCCTGGCAAGAGACCTCGGGCATCGAGCACTCATTTGTTCCTAGCAAGAGACCTCGGGCAATGTACACTCATTTCGCTCCGGTAAATGACCTCGGATCATGGACTCTCATCTCTCTTTTACGCTCTCCAACAAAGACCTCGGAGGCTACACTCTCTCACTTATCATCATCAGTACCATAACTATGCAATATCAATGTATCATGGAAATGAGTATGAATACGATGCAATGTAATATAATGAATAAGGCTACACAATAATCCACAATGGAATCACAATTCTCATCCCAATATCAATCAAGTAAAGTACCGCAATATCATAGTCATAATATATCACTAGTCCTAAATACTCAATGTCTCAACGTGGCAACGAGCCAATAAGAAAATAGATCAAGATAAGTCAACAACACAACGGGGTGGCTAGCCCCCGAATCATACAACAAGGCTCAACCTAAGAGAATATCCAGCCCAACTTTATACCCGAAGGTTTATATGCATTCTCGGACAATATCATCTAAACATACGCTTCGCTAATCGAATTCTCACCATAAGATAAGCCGTAACCTACTTGGAAAGCCGAACAGCAAATCTCCAATAGTCAAACCTTGGTCTTGCCCTTCCTTTGTGCCCCGTAATAATGAAAGTCTAATCATATCCGGATATGAAATTAGAATCAAGAAGAAAATACCAAAATAATCATATCCCTAATCAAGTCCCAAACCCTAACTCGTGGAATGGGGAAAATGAAGGAATTTGAAGGATACCTATAATAGTCTTAGAAGAATTTCAGATCAAAAAGTTAGTTCAAAAACCCATTCCCAACCTCAAGGGGCAAAATTATCATTTCATAAGAAAATCGGGTTCAATAAGGTCAAATTGTTAATCTAAGAAGTCATACGAATCCAATGGTACCCATATTGACAGACTTTAAATCCAAACCCAAAAAGTCTCCAAAAATAGGAATCCGAGTCACGAAGGGCAAAATAGGAAATTTAGTTCAAAATTAGTTTACCCATTACTTATGGAGCCAATATACCAAAAATGAGTGAAATGCATCCACTAATTCATCTTTAATTGATGAAAAACCAAGTTCAAGCCTAGGGTTTCAAATCCCCAATTTACCTCCCTTAATTCAAGAATCTTAGTATGAAAAATCCTACTAAACGATGGAATAATCATAAAAAGGGTGTTTGGAATCATACCCAAATGATAATTCTTGAAAGAGTCACTTCAAGTCTCCCAAAATCGAGCTTCTAAGATAGTGAGAAACCCCAAGCAAACAATAAGAATGAAAACACCCAGCTGTCCGACCTATATCTAGTGCTAGAATTATCCCAAAGCTCACTTTTGATAACGCCAATAGATTCCTTGTGAAATTTCACTCAAGTTAGGCTTTTGAATCACCTCACTAGGCCTTAAAAGGAGTGAGATATTGTGCTTTCAATTTTTGGAAGGTGGCAGAAATTTAAAGGACGATCTCAGTGCCAATTTCGTAAACTTCAGCAAAAATCACACTAGAAAATCAGCACAGCAAAATTTTAG
The DNA here is from genome assembly GCF_029784015.1 of Lycium ferocissimum. Classification (NCBI taxonomy): domain Eukaryota; kingdom Viridiplantae; phylum Streptophyta; class Magnoliopsida; order Solanales; family Solanaceae; genus Lycium; species Lycium ferocissimum. The sequence goes on from NC_081345.1 coordinate 13,160,143, forward strand.
TAAAATGCTCATATCTCCCTCATACGATGGCGAAACACGACGATTCTTGTTGCTACAGTTATGAAATTATGAAACGGATCTAACGGTTCAATTGAAACACAAATCAAAGCTCGTTCGCTCCTTATGGTACCTTTTTTGCTCAAAACTGCGTCTAAACCAAAAACGAACACCATACAACCCAAACACATTAGAAACTCATCGGAATCTAACCAAAATTTGTGGACAAGTCCAAAATCATCATACAAACCTGTTCGAACTCTCAAAACATCCAAACAGGACCGTTTTGACCCAATGTTGGCCGTGGTCAACTCCAAATCATACTAAAAGCTAATTTCTCAACCAATCACCCAAATCACACCCGAACCTCTCGGGAAACTACCCAACGACCCGACTAAGTCATAAATGACATTCTGGACCTAATGGAACTGTCGAAATTCAATTACGGGCATGTTTACCTGAAAGTCAACTTTGGTCAAACTTCTAAACCTTAAACCTTCAAAATCCAAAACTTAAATTTTCTTCTTCGATTCTCATCCGATCATCTCGGGAATGGAGTCACCCATCCCCACAAGTCATAAACATTACAACAAAGCTAACAAAAATAACAAAGCTCGAATCCAGGTCTAATTTCTTCCGTGTCCATCTTTTCACCATAAATAGGCATATTAAACTATAACTGACTTAATTGTCAAAAAACCAACCAGACAAACTCTAAAATTAGCCCCGTTAACTTTCCTGAGATCATAACTAATATTTCAAATCAAACGGAATCTTCAGATTGACAATCAGAGCACGTTTTCCCAAAGTAAAAAATTTATCCAAATAACTGAATGCCGGAATTTCCAAAGTGAAACCTTCTCTCGAAGTGAACCAAATGATATTTGTTTGACTTCAAATGTGGCTAGCAAGTCAAATAATTATAACGAAACTTCTGGAATAGATGACATGCAAACTAGGGAATCGGTTCTCAAGACGATCGACCGGGTCATTACACTTCCTCATTGCTGATTTGAAAAGTGTGCAATAAGTCATTAACGATTCTAGCTTGTAAAATATCTATTCCCTTGCTTTCTATATATAGATTTTAAGAACGCTCTAATTTGAGGTTATTAACATCTAAACTAATTTTGAGAAGATTGGCAAGTAACTTATTAACAATTGTTTGTGAAGTTATAAATTAATTTGGTTTCTATAATAAGATACAACAACTTTCCTAGGAGTGATGTAGAAAGATTTAGTTATGATCTAAATATAATCAATAAAAAATTTACCAAAATAAAGAAAACGTCAAAGATGTATAGCATAATGAATTTCAATGTACAATGTGTATCAACATGACACTCAAGTTGTCACGATCCAAATATCACAGTCGTGATGGTACCCCCACTACCCCCCCCCCCCTCGGTTGGGCGTATAATCCCCTTAATTCTAATTACATAATAAAATTACGATTCAACATAAATAACAAGAACAATCATTAATAAGTCTAAGTCATAACATAAATACTAAAAGTGCGAAAAAATACTAAGTCATAATGCATCCCCAAGAACTGAAGTCACAGTACAAGAACGACTATCCAATATAATGTCTACAAGTAGTACATAAGTCTGAATACATGAAAACATAGGCTAGAGAAATGAGTGATGGACAATAATAAGATGGACTCCAAGACTGAGCGACAGGTAGGTAGCTCACTCTCAGAATCTCAGCAGTAATAGCCTCAAGGCTAGAAGCGGGGTCTCGACGAAGGTCCTGACTCAAACTCTGCCTTTAGAAAAGGTGCAGCAAGAGTAGCATCAGTACACGTATGTAACAGTAAGTATCACAGGCGGACTAAGATTAGTTCACGTATATAAAAATATAGAATCAAGAAGTCAACAGATAGACAAACAATAACCATCAAGAGTTACAAATATCACATAATCAAGTCAAGCCTTAGGTTAAGCTCCTACACCAAGAGTCTGCTAAGTCTTCAGTAATTTCTCAAGTAACCACAACACGAATTCGTTTCCTTCCTTCTTTGTTCAAGGACAAGCAGTTATTTAACTGATATATGATATAACGACCCATTTGGTCGTTATGTGTGTTTTTATCCTTTTACCCTTGTTGACCCTTCTCCGAGTTCTGTTAGAGTGTTTTTGACCCATAGAAATGGGCGACATAGTTTTCGAGGTTATCGGGCGAGTCCAGGTGAGATTTGAGGAATTCTGAACATTAAAGTGAAGGAGGTTTGACCAATATTTAATTTTTTAGAAATTTCCTTGATTCAATGAGGTTCGGAGGGTCGATTCTGATTTGGTAGGACATTTGGTTCAGTTCTCGAGGCATTTATGAGGGTTTTGTACCCATGGTTGGAAGTCATGTTTTGGTCGTTTAGGGGTTGACGAGTCAAGGTGTCATCCATTGGGAATTTCGAGGCCACGGTTGAGTTTGTGGCGCGTTTTTACATATGTTTGCATGTTTGGTTTGTATCCAGGAGGTCTCGAATGAATGTCGAGATTTTGGGTAGAACTTAGTGAAAACTAGAATTTTCTGATGTCCCGCTTATGCGGAGGTGTTTCCGGCTTCGCGGATCTGCCAATGCGAGACTTGGCCGGAAGCCGCGAGAGTATAAGGTGTCAAGTGACTCCGCCTTTGCGGGTCCTTTATGCTCATAAGCGAGTCCGCAATTGCGGACACGGTGTTCGCGGATGCAGAAATAGCTGAAATAGCTGTGTGAGCGATTTGCCAAGCTTTGGCATGAATTCTTCCTTGGTTAAGTTCCTAATTCTCCGTTTTTGATTAACTTGTGTTTAAGAATGGAATCCATGGTAGTAATAATGAGCTAATTGGGGAAAAGTGTTCATGAACCCTAGGATGATGATTATAAATCTCTTTCAATCTAATTGGGTTTTATTGGTGAATTTACTGATTTATACCATCTAAGCATTGGATAATTAGTTCCTAGGCTTAAATCTTCCTTTTATTTCAAAAACCAAAGTCATGGAATTTATGGTTCCTCTCTAATTTGGGGGTTTTCAATCTATTGTTGAAATTGACGATTAACTGAGTTTAATTAGTAATTGAGGGATAGTATGGGACTTCCTAAGTGTTGATTAACCGATTTTTATATTTTTACTTGAAATTGCTATTTGCCCTTGCGGGCTCGATTCCCTATTTAAAAAGGTTATTTTCGATTCGAATAGTATTGTAGCATTTCGGGTATCATTAGTCTCCATTTCTAATGTCGATTACGTTGTTTAATAGACTTTGAACATTCAGAAGCTCTTTGAAATATCAAGGCTCAAGTTGGATAGTTCATGGCACCTACTCGGCATTGAGGTAGGTTACGGTTTACCTTTCGGTTAGAGTCCAATTAGTGAAGCATATGTAGGAGTTAGATATTGACAGGGAAAACATGTTAGGCCTTCGGGTATGGTGTGGAAGTGAAATACTATTAGGTTGGTTCTGTTGTTGTTTGTGGGCTTGTCGCCTTCTTGTTAGGATTGGGCTTGTCGCCTTATTTGCTATGTTGTGACTTTTGTATGCATTTATCTCTCTCTTGTTATGTCACTAATCGTCGGAAAGAGGTAGAAAAATGAGATTAGGCTTGAATTGTGATGTGTACTTATGATAAGACACGAATGATATCTTGTATTTACTGTTGTTTGAGATATCATGCATGGCATACATCCTCATTTCATAGGATGCATTGATATGAACTGTGACTTGTACTAAATGATGATAAGTGAGAAAGTGGAACATCCGAGAACTTTGTCGGATCGTATAAAGAGAGATGAGAATCTGTGATCCGAGGTTGTTATAGGTGCGGAGTGTGTTATATACTTGTTGCCCGAGGTTTCTTGCCGGAATGAGGGTGTACATGGACTTTGCGGGTCCCTCATGGGTCATGACTATTGAGACGTGGAGGTTTCTGTCCTTAGCATGTATGTACGGTATGGAAAATTTGCCAATGCATTGCATCGTATATGCATTCACACTTAATCCATTCTTCATTGCTTGATTTTTACATGTCACTTGATATTTTAATTGATCCTATGTTGAATTGGTTTGTGTGTGTGCTTAATTGGTTACATGTCTACTAGTTAATTTCTTTCTTCATATATGTGAACTAACTGGTGTCGGCCTATGATACCTACTAGTACTAGTTGTTTGTATTGATACTACCTTATTGTATTCTTTTCTGAGTGCAGAATTCATTAAAGGCTCTACTTCCGGACCTCGGGACTGATCCTGATGCCTGTTTGCTGAGTTTCCAGGGTAAGCTACTTGATGGATTCCGCAGCATGGAGATTCCTCTTTTATTACTTTTCTTCTCTTGCTTTCTGAGACAATATTCGTACAATGAGACTTGTATTTACTCCAGACTTGTTCAGTATTACTAGTAGCTTTTGTAATGTATTTAGACCAGATGATGGGGTTGATATAGTTCTTATTTGGCACTTATTCTATCTTATATATGCTAAGACTCCTTAAATATATCTATTTCCTTTACGTATGTTTAAAATGAATGTGTTTCGGATGTGTTTGATTTATATGGTGTTTGTTTTCGGTTTCAACGCCGTTTTGAGCAAAAAGGGTACCATAATGAGCTATCGAGCTTTGATTTGTGTTTCGATTGAACCGTTAGATCCGTATTGTAATTTCAAAACTGTAGCAACAAGAATCGTCGCGTTTCACCATCGTATGAGGGAGATATGGGCATTTTACTAAATTTTGCTGTGCTGATTTTCTGGTGTGATTTTTGCTAAAAATTATGAAATTGCCACTGAGATCGTCGTTTAAATTTCTGTGTTCTTCTAGAAATTGAAACCACCATATCACACTCATTTTAAGGCCAATTTAGATGATTCAAAAGCCTAACTTGAGTGAAATTTCGCAAGGAATCTATTGGAGTTATCAAAATTGAGTTTTGTGATCATTCTAGCACTAGATATGGGTCGGACAACTGGCATTTTCGTTCTTATTATTTGCTTGGGGGTTCTCACAATATTAGAAGCTCGACTTTGGGAGACTTGAAGAGACTCTTTCAATAATTATCATTTGGGTAAGATTCCAAATACCTTTTTATGTCTATTCCATCGTTTAGTAGGATTTTTCATGCTAATATTCTTGAATTAAGGGAGGTAAATTGGGGATTTGAAACCCTAGGCTTGAACTTGTTTTTTCTTCAATTAAACATGAATTAGTGGATGGATTTCACCCATTTTTGGTATATAGGCTCCATAAGTAATGGGTAAACTGATTTTGAACAAAATTTTCAATTTTGCCCTTCGTGGCTCGGATTCCTATTTTTGGCAACTTTTTGGGTTTGGATTTAAAGTATGCCAATATGGGTACCATTGGATTTGTATGACTTCCTAGATTAATAATTTGACCTTATTGAACCAGATTTTTTTTTTTATGACATGCCCATTTTTCCCCATGAGGTTGGGAATCCATTTTTTAACTAACTTTTTTATCGAAAATTCTTCTGAGACTACTATGGGTATCCTTCGAATTCCCTCATTTTCCCCATTCCATGAGTTAGGGTTTAGGACTTGATTAGGAATATGTTTGTTTCGGTACTTTCTTCTTGATTCTAATTTCATAGCTAGATATGATTAGACTTTCATTATCATGAGGCACAAAGGAAGGGCAAGACCAAGGTTTGACTGTTGGAGATTTGTTGTTTGGCTTTCCAGTTAAGTTACGGATTCCTTATGGTGAGACTTCGATTAGCGAAGTGTATACTTAGATGATATCGTCGGAGAATGCATGTAAACCTTTAGGTATGAAGTTTGTGTTGGATACTGCCTTGGGTTGGGCCTTATTGTATGATTTAGGGGCTAGTCATCCCGCTGCGTTGTTGACCTACTTGTTCTATATACTTGTTGGCTCGTCGCCACGTTGAGATATTAGGTATTAATGGTTAGTTATATATTATGATTATGATATTGTGGCACCTTACTTGTTGAAATTGAGATTAGAGTTCTGAATCTGTTGTGGCTTATGGTGTAGCCTTATTGATGATATTACTTGTAGGCCCATATTGTGGCACCTTATTATTGTTACTATTGAGATGAGATAGGTGACTCTATTGTGCATGGTTCACCTATCAAAACTGAACCTTGTACGCTCTGCAAGCCTATAAATAAATAAATAGAAGTCAAATTTTCATTCTAAAGTAGTATAATTATAACAAAAAATCTATAAACTTTAAAAAAAAGGTTGGTATTAAATATAGAAATAGTTTTTCTACCATTTGATAGATTATATATTGAAATAATTAAAATAGGATTTTGATATACCTTTTATTAAGGAAGTCCTTGAAATCAAAGATTTTTAGGAATAATATTGTGTGAACATGAATTTATATTTCAGAATCTCTAACATTATCAATTCATATTACGAAATATTGTTATTTTAAGAACTGAATTGTGTCTTTAGACATAAAACAATATTTGCAATAATAGAATTTTCATTTTAATAAGATATTAAAAAAGTAAGGAATATACCTATTGTAATAAGCATCATGAAAGCCATGGAGAGCAAAGTGATGAATGTCTTTCTCATTGTTGTTTTGAAAAGTGTGCGATAAATCAATGACGCTTCTAGCTTGTAAATTATCTATTCCCTTGCTTGCTACATATAGTTTTTAGGACGTTCTAATTTGAGGTTATTGAAATCTAAAATAATTTTGAGAAGATTGGCAAGTAACTTATTAACAATTGTTTTATGAAGTTATAAATTAATTTGGTTCTATAATAAGATACAACAACTTTCCTAGTAGTGATGTAGAAAGATTCAGTTATGATCTAAATATAATCAAGAAAATCTTACCAAAATAAAGAAAAGGATACAAAGAAAACGTCAAAGATGTATAGCATAATGAATTTCAATGTACAATGTGTATCAACATGACACTCAAGTTGTCACGATCAACAGTCGTGATGTCACCTCCACTACCCCTTCCCCTCCCCTTCCCCCCCCCCCCCTCCCTCGGGCGTACAATCCTCTCAATTCCAATTATATAATAAAATTATGATCCAACATAAATAGCAAGAACAATCATTAATAAGTCTAAGTCATAACATAAATACTAAAAGTGCGAAAAAATACTAAGTCATAATGCATCCCCAGGAACTGAAGTCACAGCACAAGAACGACTATCCAATATGATGTCTACGAGTAGTACATAAGTCTGAATACATAAAAACATAGTCAAGAGAAATGAGTGATAGACAATAATAAGATGGACTCCAGGACTGCAGACAGACAGTTAGCTCACCCTCAGAGTCTCAGCAATAATAGCCTCACGGCTAGAAGCGGAGTCTCAACAAAGGTCCTGCCTCAAACTCTACCCTTAGAAAAAGTGCAGCAAGAGTAGTATCAGTACACACACGTAACGTTAAGCATGACAGGCCGGCTAAAATTAGTTCACGCATATGAAAACACATAATCAACAAGTCAACCGTTAGACAAATAATAACCATCAAGAGTTACAAATATCACATAATCAAGAAAAGCCTATAACGACCCATTCCGTCATTACGGTGACTTTCGAAATATTCGTGACACCGGCTCCCGAAGACCTGCTTGAGCCTTCCCTTGGAACTTGGGGACCACCAACTTGATCAGGAAATCATATGAGTTGCCCGTAAAGAATTAGATTGGGGCCCTCGAGCCTAGCTTTGACCGCTTCAGCATCATGCACGTCACCCCAGCGGTGCCGCAGTAGCGGCTTGCCTGCCGCAAAAGTGGCTGGGCAGAGAATTCCATTCGACCGCCCCAGCATCACCTTTGACGCCGAAACGGTACCGCCAAAGCGGTGACGGGACCGCCCCAGCGGTCACCAGCAGTGAATCCACCTACTTAAGTGAAATTGCAGGAATTGGCTTCATTCTCAAAACCCTAGAGGGTCCAGCTGTCTTTAGAGTAATTTTGGAGCAAAAAATAGTATTTCCTTGAGAAAGATTATGCCCCTAACCTCTTCCATCCATTCTCCCAACATTGATTCTCATTATGGAACTTTGTCTAGAATCACAAATGGATAGCTCAAATCTCTTAAATTCCAAAATAATAAACCCTTGTCCTTCTTGATATAAAAGTCCTTGGAATATTTCCCTATGCTCATCATCCTAACATGATTCCCAACCTAATCCTTCACCTATCCCATTAAAATACATATGGGTCTCTATTTTAGATCTTGGAAATGGGTTTCTTGAAATAAGCTTGAAATGGCAATTTGACCAAACTAGTAACTTGAATATGGTCATGAATGTCCAAAATGAAGGTTGATTGATCAACTAGCGTTGTGATAGAGAATTTTTAGGTAGGATAAAAATTTCATATCTACTTTAGCAATTTCAAAGTCCTTGGAAAGGACCCTAATGGTAAATTCTACTCTTGGGTCTCATGGTTGTCTCCAAGCTTTTCATATGGTTTACGCGGTGGTGATTAATTGAGGCGTCATTGGATGTTCATGGAACCCGCTCGGCCCTGAGGTAGGTTACGGCTTCCTTTCAGTAGACTCCGGTTAGTCTTCCTTATTATTGTGTAGAAGAAATAGAGAAGACATGCATAGGAATCGGAGGTTTGGGATGGAAATTTAGGATGGTAGTATTGTGTGTGACTTGCTTGTTCGGGGTTGTGGCCTATAGACCCCTTAGGTATTGATGTAGCCTTGTTGATTATCGGTGGATTTATGTGTCTTGGGAGTAGCGGACGGAATCTAATTATGCCTATCGATGAGATTATTGTAGTGAATCTAAGCGCTAGCTGGAAATATAAAATGAATCACGGTAGTGAATGATGTCCTAATTAAATGGTAATGAGTGACTCGAATGTAGGGTGAGATTCTTATCCAAAACAAATAGGCTTATTAGGGGAATGGTAATACCGTATGTTAAATGATTGACATGATGTGTGTTGGGACTAGCCACCCCGCTATATGTGTGGGTTGTTTAATTGTGTTGGCTTGATGTCATGTGTAGTTGGTAGCTAGCGAATGTCGCTTGTTGTCCCGATTCAGATAGGATTGGCATACCCGTTGTTGGTATTTGTCCTATGATACATTATTGCCGTACCCACTGTTGGTACTTGAGTTATTGATATATATATTGGTGTACCCACTGTTGAAGTACTTGTGATATTGAGCTTGCTTGTTGATGATTGACATATGCATTGCACGCATTCTCTCATATTATCATGCATGGCCGATATCCGATGATGATCCGGTATCGTTGATTGAGCGAAACTGATATTTGATAAACTCTTTTATTTGAGTGATTGTGAAAAAGGCCAATGTCCGAAGATCCATTCCGAAATCATTGTTTATATGAAACTGAGACTTGATAAACTCTTTTACTTGAGTGACTGTGAGAAGGCCAATGTCCGAGGTTCAATTCCGGAATCGTTGATTTATGAAACTGATGTTTGACAACTCTTTTGAGTGATTGTGAGGAGGTTGATGTCCGATGGTTATATTCGGGCATCGTTGTTGCATGGCCGATTCCGATGTTATCCTGGAATCGATTGTAGTGCATGGGCTCCACGGGTCCCCCAGAGTGGTGCCGGTGAGACTCTCCCTGTGAGCAATTAGCTAGGGTCCTGTTTGTCTCTGTTTTGCAAAGATCCGGACGGGCGGCACTCCCTCGCGATTCGCGTGTGTTTGTGCCGGGCCGAGACGTCGATATTTCCGTCCGGAAAGTACATGTGTACATCTCATTTACATAGCATGGCATGGCATCACACTCATACCATTATTGTATTGCATTGCATTGCATTATGACTTGAGTGATATATCGTGATGAATGTATTGTGACGATTGTTTTGTTGATTCTATTGTGTTGATTGTTCCAAGATTAGATATACTCAGACTTATCATATGGGGTTTAGATGCTATACGTAGGTAATGATGAACAATTGGACTCGACTTTTGTGACTTATATTGATGACTTGTTCCTGTTAAACAAACCTAAAACTAGTAGTGTATCGTGTTAAGCGAGGTTGGACATGAAGGTATCGTAATAATGAGTTCGCTCCTAAAACACGGATGAGAGATCTGGGAATGGTAAAGATGTTGAGAATCTGTATATGTGTTTAGCCAACTTATAATTTATGATAGATTAGTTATGACCTAAGTTAGATTTAAGTTGTGATCTATTGTTTCGGGATATGTGACTTGATTTAGTGATTATCATCATTATTCGTGAATTCTTTACCAATATGTGTTACTAACTATTGTCGGCCTATAATACCTACTCAGTACGTGTTGTTGTACTGATATTGCAGTTGCTACACCCTTTTTGGGGTGTAGATTGTTTGTGTGATTGATCGAAGTATATGCGGAAGTTACGCGTGCTCGGGTTTTAGTGCCTCCTCCCATTTCATTCCAGGATGGAGGTTGAGTCTTAGTATATGATGTCACCGAAATTTACTTAGTCGCTTCTTGTATTAGTCTAGACCGGGTAATGGGAAATTGTATCGAGTCTGTAAAAACGTATTGTCAAATTGTGTAACATTCGAGTTTGTATTTATAAATGAAATTCAGCTGTTTTTCTTAATTTCCAAATGCTTTTGAAAGGAAAGTTATGTGATAGAAGCGTTGTACAAATAAGAGAGTTCACCTACCAAGGTGGGAAGGTAGGTGCCCGTACGAGCCCAAAATGGGTCATGACAAAGCCTTAGGTTAAGCTCCTACACCACAAGTCTGCCAAGTCTTCAATAATTTCTCAAGTAACCACAACACGAATTTGTTTCCTTCCTTCTCCGTTCAAGGATGAGCGGTTATTTAACTGATATCTGATGTAACGAACCGTTTGGTCGTTATGTGTGTTTTTACCCTTTTACACTTGTTGACCCTTCCCTGAGTTCCAATAGAGTGTTTTTGACCCGTAGAAATGGACGAGATGGCTTCGAGGTCATAGGGCGTGTCTTAGTGAGATTTGAGAAATTTGGAACCTTAAAGTGAAGGAGATTTGACCAATATTTAACTTTTTAGAAATTTCATCAATTTCATGAGGTCCGGAGGGTCGACTCTGATTTGGTGGGACATTGGGTTCAGTTCTCGAGGCATTTAGGAGAGTTTTGTACCCTTGGTTGGAAGTCATGTTTTGGTCGTTTGGGGGTTAACCGAGTCAAGGTGATGTTCGTTGGGAATTTCGAGGCCACGGTTAAGTTTGTGGCGCATTTTTACATGTGTCGGTATGTCTGGTTTTTATCCAGGAGGTCTCGGATAAATGTCGAGATTTTGGGTGGAACTTGGTGAAAACTAGAGTTTTCTGATATCCTGTTTCTGCGGGAGTGTTTCCGGCTCCGCGGGCCTGCCAACGCGAGACTAGACCGGAAGACGCGAGAGTATGAGGTGTCAAGTGACTCCGCTTTTACGGGTCCTTTATGCTCATAAGTGAGTCCGCAACTGCGGACTAGGTTCCGCGGATACCGAAATAGCTGAATCAGTGAGCTTAGATTACCCAATTTTGGACCATTCTTTCCATTTTCAAATTCTAATCCTATAGAGTGTATGTTTGGGTGCTTTGCCGAGATTTGGGGTGAATTCTTCCTTGGGTAAGTTCCTAATTCCCCGTTTTTGATTAACTTGTGTTTAAGAATGGAAATCCATGGTAGTATTAATGAGCTAATTGGGGAAAAGGGTTCATGAACCCTAGGATGATGATTATAAATCTCTTTCAATCTAATTGGCTTTTATTGGTGAATTTACTGATTTATACAATCTAATCATTGGATAATTAGTTCCTAGGCTTAAATCTTCCTTTTATTTCAAGAATCAAAGTCATGGAAATTATGGTTCCTCTCTAATTTGGGGGTTTTCGATCTAATGTTGAAATTGATTATTAGCTGATTTTAATTAGTAATTGAGAGATAGTATGGGACTTCCTAAGTGTTGATTAACCGATTTTTACTTGAAATTCCTATTTTGCCCTTGTTGGCTCAGTTCCCTATTTAAAACATCTGTTTTCAATTTGAATAGTATTGTAGCATTTCAGGTATCGTTAGTCTCCCTTTCTAATGTAGATTACGTTATTGAATAGACTTTGAACATTCAAAAGCTCTTCGAAAAGGCAAGGCTCGAGTTGGATAGTTCATGGCATCTGCTGGCATCGAGGTAGGTTACGGTTTACCGTTCGATTAGACTCTAATTAGTGAAGCATATGTAGGAGTTAGATATCGATAGGGAAAACATTTTAGGCCTTCAGGTATGGTGTGGAGGTGAAATACTATTAGGTTGGTCCTGTTGTTGTTTGTGGGCATATTGCCTTGCTGTTATGATTGGGCTTGTCGCCTTATTTGCTATGTTGTGACTTGTGTATGCATTTATCTCTCTCTTATTATGTCACTGATCATCGAAAAGAGGAAAAAAAATGAGATTAGGCTTGAATCGTGATGTGTACTTATGATAAGACACGAATGAGATCTTGATTATGAATTACTGTTGTTTGAGATATCATGCATGGCATACATCCTCATTTCATATGATGCATTGATATGAACTGTGACTTGGTACTAAATGATGTTAAGTGAGAAAGTGGAACATCTGAGGACTTTGTCGGATCGTGTAAAGAGAGATGAGAACCCGTGATCCGAGGTTGTTACAAGTGCAGAGTGTGTTATATACTTGCTGCCCGAGGTTTCTTGCCGGAACGAGGGTGTACATGGACTTTACGGGTCCCTCATGGGCCATGACTATTGAGACGCGGAGGTTTCCATCCTTTATATGTGTGTACGATATGAATAATTTGCCAGTGCATTGCATCGTATATGCATTCACTTAAATCCATCCTTCATTGCTTGATTTTTATATGTCACTTGATATTTTAATTGATCCTATGTTGAATTGATTCGTGTATGTGCTTGATTGGTTACATGTCTACTAGTTGATTACTTTCTTCATATATGTGAACTAATTGATGTCGGCCTATGATACCTACTAGTACTAGTTGTTTGTATTGATACTACCTTGTTGTGGGCTCTTTTCCGAGTGCACTGTCACTGTGCTCGACATCCGGACCTCGCGAGTGATCCCGATGCCCGTTTGCTGAGTTTCCAGGGTGAGCTACTTGATGGATTCTGCAGCCTGAAGATTCCTTTTTTATTACTTTTCTTCTCTTGCCTTCTGAGACAATATTCATACAATGAGAGTTGTATTTACTCCAGGCTTGTTGGGTTGATATAGTTCTTATTCGGCACTTATTCTATCTTATATATGCTAAGACTGCTTAAATATTTCTATTTCCTTTATGTTTGTTTAAAATTAATGTGTTTCGGATGTGTTTGGGTTATATGGCGTTTGTTTTTGGTTTCGACGTCGTTTTGAGCAAAAAAGGTACCATAATGAGCAAACGAGCTTTGTTTGTGTTTCGATTGAACCGTTAGATCCGTATCGTAATTTCAGAAGTGTAGCAACATGAATCATCGACTTTCACCATCGTATGCGGGAGATATGGCCATTTTACTAAAATTTTGCTGTGTGGATTTTCTGGTGTGATTTTTGCTGAAAATTACGAAATTGCTACAGAGATCGTCCTTTAAATTTCTGTCTTCTTCCAGAAATTGAAACCATCGTCCTTTAAATTTCTGTCTTCTTCCAGAAATTGAAACCACCATATCACACTCATTTTAAGGCCAAATGAGGTGATTCAAAAGCCTAACTTGCGTGAAATTTTCTAAGGAATCTATTGGACCTATCAAAAGTAAGCTTTGTAATCGTTCTAGTGCCAGATATGGGTCGGACAGCTGGGCGTTATCGTTCTTATTATTTTCTTGGGGTTTCTCACAACCTTAGAAGCTCAATTTTGAGAGACTTGAAGAGAGTCTTCCAAGAATTATCATTTGGGTAAGATTTCAAGCACCTTTTTATAATTATTCCATCGTTTAGTAGGATTTTTCATGCTATTATTCTTGAATTAAGGGAGGTAAATTGGGGATTTGAAACCCTAGGCTTGAACTTGGTTTTTCTCTAATTAAACATGAATTAGTGGATGGATTTCACTCTTTTTTGGTATATAGGCTCCATAAGTAATGGGTAAACTGATTTTGAACTAGTTCCACTTGCCTTTCTCGTGGCTCCTGATTCCTATTTTTTGTTTTTGGGACAAGATTTCATGGAGGGGTTTGTTCTCCTTGGCCGAATCACATGGTCTTATTTTCTCCTCTCTTCGTTCCTTCTTCCTTTTAATTTTCTTGAAGGTTCTTGGAGCAAAATGATGAATTTTCATCCATGTGCCACATTTTAAAAGATCAGCGTGGGACATGGCCCACATCCATGTGCATGGCACATGCCCCCCCCCCCCCTATTTTATTTCCATTCATTTTTTTTTCATGAACACATAATTCTCTAATTCCAACTTGTTCTTAGCCTTTCTCGATATTCCCATAAGCCATTTTGCGAATTTCTATTTTTACCCCTAACCTTTCCTAGTATTTCCACATTTACACTTTCATATCCAACTCATGTAATTCTAACAAGGTCAAAATGTAGCCTTGTCCTTGGCTCGTCGCACGATTTCAAATTATCCGAATGTGCGAACTTACGAGATATAACATTTCCGATCTAGAACCGATAATATTTTCGCTGAAGGAACCCACAACAGCTAGCATATAGTCACGTCGAAGTCCAACTTAACTTTTCACGACCGAATACGAAATCCACTCTCATACCCATTTCCAACCTTATCCTAACAAGCACGAAAGATACCAATTTTTCTCTTCCTAATAACTGATTAGTCTATCCAAATCCTCTTCCTTACGCCTCCGTCCCATTAACATGAAAAGTACTCATATCAAAATACCCTAAGAAATCTTACTTCGCTACACGTTCCCTATAATAAACAAGTCTTAATCACGATTCCGCACAGCTAAATCATAAAGCCATAGCTAGAAATTGAACTTAGTCACGTATCTGAATCAGGACGACACGTCTCGTACAATACCAAGACAAGTCATAACCAAACCGCTCGCATAAGAATTTACGGACGAGTTTCCACTATCCATGGGTGATTAAGATAGGAAGAGTCCAGATACCAATTGGAATCGACTAGATACCAATTTGAATGAAGTCGCACGAGAGAATGAAAGAATCGAAAGTTTCCTAAATGTCTTATAGCCTGTCGCAGATAGATACAGAGCTCATCATACCGATCCACTAGACTCTACTAGACACGCTCTTGTATTATAGGCTGGGTAACCTAGGGCTCTGATACCAACTGTCACGACCCAATTTCACTAAGTCGTGCGGGCACCTACCTTTTTCACATCGGTAGGCGAACCCTTAACTCAACATTTACAATAAAAGAAAATAGCGGAAGAAAGTAAAATAACGTAAGTCTCATAATATAATATAAATAAGTGCGGAAGTAAATGAAATCCACCCCAGTATCTAGGCTGGTCATACAAGAGCATCTAAACTAAATACTACAAGTCTGAATAGTAATAATACATAAATAGTTTCAAAATCATGTCTCAGAATGAAAAGCAAGCCATAATAATAGCAAGAGTCTTTGGGCAGCGAACGTTCTTATGCTCACCATGAAGAGACTCGAATTAGAAATCCTCGAATATTAGCCACGAGGGGTAGAAGTGGATCCAACACGGTACTTACATTCAAAAAAGAATGAAAGAAAGGTGCGAGTCAAGACAAACAATAAGTACTGATAGGTATCATAGGCCGACTAAGACTAGCTAACGTATATAAAGACAACAAAGTAAGATAAACACGTAAAACAACAAGGTACAAGTCAACACGAATCCATATCCTCAGTACAAGTCATCACTTATGTTATAGCATCTAAAACCGACCGTGCCAAGTCTTAATATAGCTTTTCCAAACCAGTACATCACAATCATATCACAACAATTCATCACCTAAGTTATAGTATCTAAACCCAACTGTGCCAAGTCTCAGTACAACTAATCCGAACCAGTACACACAACCATATCACAACAATATCACAGGAAACCAAAGGGTACAATGCAATGCTATAATGTATGTATGATGAATGCAATGCATATGCACCGTACACATGTGCTCTGATAATGGAACATCACATCTCGGCAGCATAACCTATGGGGGACCTGCGAAGTCCATGTACCACTCGTCCCGCCAACAACCTCGGCGACGAGCACTCTCTCGATTCTGGAAAGAGACCTCAGGCTTCGAGCACTCATTCGTTCTAGGCAAGAGATCTCAGGCAACATACACTCATTCCGTTCTGGTAAATAACCTCAGATCATGGACTCTCATCTCTCTTTTACGCTCTCCGGCACTGAGGAGGCTACACTCTCTCACTTATCATCATCAGTACCATAACCATGCAATGTCAATGTATTATGGAAATGAGTATGAATACGATGCAATGTAATATCAAGAATAAGGCTACAAAGAAGCCACAATGGAATCACAATTCTCATCTCAATATCAATCAAGTAAAGTATCGCAATATCATAGTCATGATATATCACTAGTCACAAATACCCAATGCCTCAATTTGGCAACAAGCCAATAAGTAAATAGATCAAGATAAGTCAATAACACAACGGGGTGGCTAGCCCCCAAATCATACAACAAGGCCCCACCTAAGACAATATCCAACCCAACTTCATACCCGAAGGTTTATATGCATTCTCTGACAATATCATCTAAACACACGCTTCACTAATCGAAGTCTTACTATAAGGTAAGTCGTAACCTACTTGGAAAGCCAAACAACAAATCTCCAACAGTCAAACCTTGGTCTTTCCCTTCCTTTGTGCCTCATGATTATGAAAGTCTAATCATATCCGGATATGAAATTAGAATCAAGAAAAAAAAAACCCAAATAACCATATTCCTAATCAAGTCCCAAACCCTAACTCATGGAATGGGAAAAATGAGGGAATTCGAAGGATACCCATAATAGTCTTAGAAGAATTTTGGATCAAAAAGTTAGTTAAAAAACCCATTCCCAACCTCAAGGGCCAAAATGGTCATTTCATAAGAAAATTAGGTTCAATAAGGTCAAATTATTAATCTAGGAAGTCATACGAATCCAATGGCACCCATATGGACATACTTTAAATTCGAACCCAAAAAGTCCTCAAAAATAGGAATCCGAGCCACGAAGGGTAAAATAGGAAATTTAATTCAAAATTAGTTTACCCATTACTTATGGAGCCTATATACCAAAAATGAGTGAAAACTATCCACTAATTCATCTTTAATTAATGAAAAACCAAGTTCAAGCCTAGGGTTTCAAATCCCGATTTACCTCCCTTAATTCAAGAATCTTAGCATGAAAAATCCTACTAAACGATGGAAAAATCATAAAAAATGTGTTTGGAATCATACCCAAGTGATAATTCTTGAAAGAGTCTCTTCAAGTCTCCCAAAATCGAGCTTCTAAGATTGTGAGAAACCCCAAGCAAATAATAAGAATGAAAACACCCAGCTGTCCGACCCATATCTGGTGCTAGAACGATCCCAAAGCTTACTTTTGATAACTTCAATAGATTCCTTGTGAAATTTCACTCAAGTTAGGCTTTTGAATCACCTCATTTGGCCTTAAATGAGTGAGATATTGTGTTTCAATTTTTGGAAGGTGGCAGAAATTTAAAGGACGATCTTAGTGCCAATTTTGTAAATTTCAGCAAAAATCACACTGGAAAATTAGCACAACAAAATTTTAGTAAAATGCTCATATCTCCCTCATACGATGGCGAAACACAACGATTCTTGTTGCTCCAGTTCTGAAATTACGAAACGAATCTAACGGTTCAATTGAAACACAAATCAAAGCTCGTTTGCACATTATGGTACCTTTTTTGCTCAAAATGGCGTCGAAATAAAAAAACAAACACCATACAACCCAAACACATCCGAACCTCATCGGAATCTAACCAAAATTTGTGAACAAGTCCAAAATCATCATACGAACTTGATCGAACTCTCAAAACATCCTAACGGGATAGTCTTGACCTGATGTTGACCGTGGTCAACTCCAAATCATACCAAAAGCTAGTTTCTCAACCAACCACCCAAATCACACCCGAACCTCTCGGGAACCGAACCAACAACTCGACCAAGTCATAAATGTCACGGCCCAACCCTGTAGGCCGTGACTAGTGCCCGAGCTGGGCACCCGTACACATTTACTAACTATAATCAGCCCACAGCAAACATATTAAGAACTTATACATACGAAAAGGCATGGCGTCATATATATATATATATATACAAATCATACATAAGCCTGGGAACATTCAAAACACAAACACAACTGAACAGTGACTACCCACAACCCACACATATGTCTACAGACCTCTAAGAGTAACAACAGAATCATATGACAGGACAGGGCCCCGCCGTACCCCTGAATAGACATACACATATATAACAAAAGAGTTTGTACCAAGAAAATGGGCTCCGAAACAAGGGAGCACTCCAAAACAGCTGAATGGGAATCCTAAGCCGGCGGATCACCAAATCGTGTATCTGTACCTGCGGGCATGAAACGCAGCCCCCGAAGAAAGGGGGTCAGTACGAAATATGTACTAAGCATGTAAAGCATGGAATACAGTCAACAGGATCAAACTGAAATAAGGAGTATAGAAAATTAGTACGATAACCAGAAAACCATAAAGCTTGTCTGTGAAACATAAATCATGCATGACCATAACTTACCCAGCCCATTACGAGACTGAGCGACATAAGAAAATAATCATCATGTACATATGCATGCATAGCGTGTCCCGGCCCTCTAGTCAGGGACTCGATAAGTAAAATCATCATATACATGTACATATAGCGTGTCCCGACCCTCTAGTGAGGGACTCGGTGAATGAAGTCATCATATGCCATCCTGGCCGCCATCCCCATATCATCACATCATCATATACATATATATATGTATAGCGTGTCCCGGCCCTCTAGTGAGGGACTCGGTGAACAATGCAGTGGAATGTGCACGAATGCGTGTCCTGGCCCGGGACTCAGTGAAAGACATATTGAGCTTTGCACGAGCAGAGTAGTGAGAAACCATATGCACATAAATCATCTTTAAGACTCGATAGATAAGTAGACAAATCAACGCTCGAATATCAAACGATAGTCATGAGAAACCAAAGCTCAAGCATCAACAATAGTCATGCTAAGTATTTCAAAATGCCGCTAGAACCAAACATAGAAAAGTCTCGGGGGCCCACGGACCAGTACCAAACCAATCCGAGCCCGCCTATGAAAGTTAGAGTCATTATACGCTACAGAACCTCCTACGAGCATATCGAGGCGATCCGGTTCCGTCTATGAAAGTTAGGGACATTTTTAGACATAGAATCCTTTAAGAACAAAAATTCTTTTTGCCACATCGAAATCCAATCATACAACAGACATAAAGACCATAGCTCGACTATATTAAGAATGCGAAAGTCAAGAAGTAAATAAGAATCGTTGACATGCCCGGATCGCAAGAATAGAGTTACCCCGAGGCTCGTAACATATCCTAACTTACTTACGTCTAGGACATGCCAAAAGAAAGGAAGGTTAGGCTTTACATACCTCGTCCGCTTCCTAAGCTAATCCAAACTTAAGTCTCGGGCTCCCCAAGATCTACAACAACATCATTATATGCCAAACATTAGCTATAGATACTTAGGGATTCATTCCGAACTAGCACTTAATTCTACAGAAATTTGGGCAGCATTTCCCCTGTAAATCCAACAACCCCGAGAATTCAACTCGGCCAAATCATCAACAACAATACCAACAACCATGTTTACAACATAAACAATCAATTCAAAACGCATTCTAACATTAACAACCTTCTCCCACATAATGCGACGACATTCACTTACATTCAATTCAACTACATATAATCAAGCCAACACCAATGCTCGCACATTCAAGTACTAATCCGAGATCGTTCAAATAAGATTCAAGAACATTTCAAGCAATCCGCACAATATTCAAAACAACTCAACCAACACATACTCCACCCGAACCTCCCCAATTCAACAAGAAGAACAACAACACCTTTCTTTCTTCCAAACTCATGAACTACACCAACAATCTACACGTTAACAATGTCATTATCATAATTATAAAATCTACATAAGAATCACGTTAACTTCCAAATCAGCCCACAACAATTACAACTTCAACTTGATTCATTAAACTTTCATTATCATCATAGATTCCACAACAACAACAACCAAAAATACTAAATAAAATCAGTCCAACATGCCTACACCAAATCAGCCCATATTCGGCCACAACATCAACCCCAATATTTCATGAGTTTCATTCATTTCTACACACTACAACAACACCCAAACATGCTAAATACAATTAATTCATCACTCCTACACAACACATACCTACACGGCCACAACCCAACATACACGGCTCAACATCAACATCCATACTTTCATGAATTTCATTCATTTCCACATACTATAACATGTACAAACCATCCATAACATATGAAAAATAAGATTGAGCCTTACCTTTTCCACTTAGTTCTTCAACTTGGCTAAGGTTGGTGCTTGAACTAATACTTGTTCTTGCTACTCCAACAACCACTCCATGTTGTTATACACCTTCTAAGGAGTTGAAATGCTTGGGGAGAATATTTTTTGATTAAGTTTTCCAAGGTTCTTGCTTGGTGAACTATGGCCGAATGGCCCTATTTTTTTTCTTTCTCCAAGTTTATTGAATTTTCTAAGGGGTGAAGATGAAGAATATGACTAATTGGTCATCTAACATACACATATAATTCATCCATGTGGCCTATGGCCTACACCATATTGGACGGCCACTTGGCCTTGTTGTTCATGAATTATTAACTTTCTAAAATTAACATTTAGCCCCAAATTTCCCTTAATATTCCATGCCAATAAAATCATAAGCAACTTATGCCTTACAATAACCCCGAGAATTCAACTCGGCTATATCATCAACAACAATACTGTCACACCCTTAATCCGATAGGGTGTGATGGGCACCCGACCGTTACTTAGGGCCGAGCGAACCCTCTAACTCTGGTGACACTCATAATGATACTAGGCCCTCAAATCATAACATGAATACATAATGAAAGTTTTTTGGAAACAAATATGCTTTTCATCTGTTCAAATCAAATGAGATCGGTAATCGTATGAAATCTGTAATATAATGCATAATAATACATCGGCTTATAGAGCCGCTTACAAACAGACATGCTATATACTTGACTCTGTCTGCAAAGTCTCTAACATAACCCAAAATGACATAACACATATACTCTGACTCCTAAAGCACTCCGGGAAGAAATGGAGCTCACCAATCCAGCTGGAACACCATTGGCTAACATCTTCTACTCGTCTGGGTGTACCTGCGTGGCATGAAACGCAGCCCCCGAAGAAAGGGGTCAGTACGGAATGTGTACTGAGTATGTAAAGCATGAAACGCAATAAACGGAATCATACTGACATAAGGAGTATGGAAAATCAGTACAGTAACCAGAAAACTGTAAGGCTTGCTTTGGAAATATAAATCATGTACCTATGCATATATAGCGTGTCCCGGCCCTCTAGTGAGGGACTCGGTAAGTAAAATCATCATATACATGTACATATAGCGTGTCCCGGCCCTCTAGTGAGGGACTCGGTAAGTAAAATCATATCATCATCATGTACGTATGCATATATATATATATATATATATATATATATATATATATATATATATATATATATATATATATACGAAAAATCATATCATCATCATGTACGCATGCATATATATATATATATATATATATATATATATATATATATATATATATATATATATATATATATATATATATATATATATATATACGTACCCGCCCTCTTGTGAGGGATTCGGTGAATAGCATCATCATATGCCATCCTGGCCGCCATCCCCATCTCATCACATCATCATATACATATATATAGCGTGTCCCGGCCCTCTAGTGAGGGACTCGGTGAATAATGCAATGGAAGGCGCACGAATGCATGTCCTGGCCCGGGACTCAGTGAAGGACATATTGAGATTTGCACGAGCAGAGTAGTGAGAAACCATATGCACATAAATCATCATCACAGACTCAATGAATAAGTAAGTAGCCGACGCTCGAGAGTTAAAACGGAAATCATGTTAAGTTCTTTCAAAAAGAGTCGTTAGGACTGTGCAAAAGAAAATCTCGGGGACCACGGATGTGTATCAAAGCAATCCGGGCCCGCCCATGCAAGTTAAAGTCATTATACGTTATAGGATCATTTACGAGCATATTAGGGCAGTCCGGTTCTGTCTATGAAAGTTACGGGCATTTTTAGACATAGAATCTTTTGGAACAAAACCGTTTATGGAACATTTGAAATTCAATCACATCAAAGGCATAAAGACCACAATTCTACTACATTAAGAATACCAATAATAAGAGGTGAATACAAATCGTAAACATACTCGGAACATAAGAGTAGAGTTACCCCGAGAATCATGTCATAGCTTACTTACTCTAGGACATGCCCAAAAGAAAGGAAGGGTAAGCTTTACATACCTTATCTGCTTCCTACACTAATCCAACCTTGAGTCTCGGCTTCTCAAAATATGCAATAAGGTCATTAAGCGCCAAACATTAGCCATAAGCACTTAAGAGTTCAATTCCAAGCTATCGCTTTATTTATAGAAATTCGGGCAGCATTTCCCCTGTAAACTCAACATCCCCGAGAATTCAACTCGCCCAAATCTTCAACAACAATTCCAACAACCACATAAACGACATCAATAATTAATTTCAAACGCATTCTAACATTAATAACTCCTTTCTACATAATTCGACGACATTCATTTATATTCAATCCAACTACATATATTCAAACCAACATCGGCGATCACATGTTCAAGTACTAATCCGAAACCATTCAAACATGATTCAAGAACATTTCAAACAATCCACAAAACATTCAAATCATCCAACCAATGCACCATGGAACCCGAAACCTTCCCAACTCAACATGAACAACTTTAATATATTTCTTTCTTCCAAAACTCATAAACTACATCAACAATCCACACCTTGACAACATTGTTATCATAAATACAAGAAACCATATTACAATCACATTGGCTTCCCAAAACTGCCCACACGATTACACTCCAATCTTGAACCATTAAACCTTCATTTTACATCACATAATCCACAACACAACAACCAAATTACACTAAATAAAAGTAGTCCTTCATTTCTATACAATGTCACACACCCACGGCCAAGTCTCAACATGCAAACCTTCATGGATTTCATTCATTTCTACATCTTACAACATGCACAAACACCTATAAAACATGTAGAGAAGATTAAACCTCACCTTTTCCATCCATCTTCTCCACTCGGCTAGAGTTGATGAATTGCAAGAATGAACACTTTGCTTGTTCTAACAACTACTCCATGTTGTAGAGGGCCTTCCAATTAGTAGAAAACTAGAAGAAAAATAATTTTCCTTGATCAAATTTCCATGGCCTTGTTCGGCTATGCATGGCCGAATGGCCCCTTCCCTTTGTTTCTCCAAGTTTCATGAAATTTCTAAGGGTGAAGGTGATGAATAATATGATCAACATGTCATCTAATTTCACATATATTAACCTTCCATGTGGCCATGGCCACACACCATGTGGCCGCCACATGCCCTCTCTTTTATTTTTTCTTTTTTTCTTTTTCATGCAATAAATTACTTTCCAAAATTAACCTCTAACCCCCATATTACCTTAATATTCCATGCCGCAAAATCGTAACCAACTTATGTCTTAAACAAAATCGTGGTTAAAAGTCTCGACTTCGTACCCTGGAATAGTCTTGCTCCTAACTTTTCATGGTTAGCTCGGATCATCCCGACGTACAAAATACGTGATATAACATCCTTTCCCCCTTTAGAACATTCGTCCTCGAATGTTCAACTAGTCCCGTAAGGTCTTATAAGGATCTCAGGGGGTTTCCTTGAACGCCATAACGTACAGTCTTATGTATTAATCATATTTCTTCTTCACCTCCCCTTCAACTCCTCCCTGCTACTGTTTCGCCGCAATACCTTAACGGAAGTCATGTCTTTCGTACCTCACCTTTTTACCTTAGGAACAATATAATAAGGTTCAATATATCTCGGGTTAAACTTCTCCTTCTTGTTGGCGCTCATTACACCTTCTATGGGTGATATCTTCAGGCATACCCATTCGCTAATCCGGAATTCTACGTGTCGACGCCGATTGTCACCATATGATTTCTGTTGTCTCTGTGCCGCTAACAGCCGTTCCTCGCTTAGATCTTGCTCTCAACTTTCCGGTCACACGTCATGTTGCAATCTTTACAAGAATATGCGAAGGTGGTCAAATTATTCTAAGAACCGCCTCAACGTAGCTTCACTAATTCTTATGTTTCACTTTATCTTTGCCTCTCTTCTCCTACCACCAGCATCGGAATACATCTTTGGTTCAACCATAACCATGTCCTGTTTGGCCTCAGTACCAGTTCTATCTCGGTAATTTAACTTAACCATCGTTTCTGTAATGTACCCAAAACATCACAACTGCATTGTCATTGCTAAGTCTTTACTCTTTTTATCAAGTACTTACTTAGTCTCATTCTTAGCATACTAATACTTGGTGTGGCATCACCATCCTTGTATAACTTGTATAGAGTACGTTTAATATTAGTCACGATCCTTCCTTCGCTTGGTTCATGCTATTTCACAACTCCCCTCCGTACTAACATTCGCTGGTAGCCTATCTTGTCATACTCCTTTCCCTTCCTTTTCTCACTTTCCAAGGTCATACCATTCAAGATTGCTATGCTTAATTCCCAGCATTACCTCAATTACCATCCTAGCTTCTACCTTTTTTTCTGGCTGGATTTTAGTAACTTGTCTCGGCAAGGAGTCTTACCTGTAGCCCGAGCGCCCGTATCAAATATATCGTAGTGTCGATTACCCTCATCTTATTCTTGCACCCCTCGCACTCGCTTCCCCCCTTTAGGGGTGTACTCATACCATTACCCGATTATACTTCGTCTTATGTCCGTATTTCCACTCTCAATCAGGCGGTACTTTTTTTTTTTCCGGCACTTTGATCTCCTTGCCTTTCGTCTACTCACTTTCTTTCTTTTCCAAGTATCATTGTATTAAAACTTCCCAAACTTAACCTGTGGTGAAAACAGCATCCGTTTGCCTTATGACATTCGTGCCATTTATTTTTTCTTTTCACTTAAACTTCGTTACCTTGTCCGGTTAATGTTTTCCATATGCCGGCACATTGGTTGCCGGAATACGTATATCCGCTGATGTAGTCATGTATGGAATACCATAGACATACATACACATATAATTATTGCCATCTCGTTTACAAAATACTTCCAACCGCTATTCCAACTCACCCTAATTCCAGAGCTGTAGTGCTCCTTCTTTCTCTTTACCGGTCTAATCCGCCCCGTGCTACGTGACCTCTTAAGGTTTCTGCCCACGCCGCATACTCTAATTTCCCTTAGGCTACTCTAACTTCTCATTTGCTTCTTACGTCTGAATTTATAAGACTTTTCAAAAACTTCCCAGGGGGTCACCCATCCTAAAATCGCTCTCACCTCAGCACGCTTAACTTTGAAACTTTAATAGGATGCGATGCTTTAATGCTGATATGATTGCGTCCACTTCATCGCATGACCTTCAACACATAATCTGGAGTAAGTTGAAGCCTTTACAGATTTCCACACGCTCTCATAACACAATTACTATTTTAGCCCTCCTTTGATCATCAGTATTCACTCCTCACCTGTGGATATGACTACCTTTCGTCCTAAACTTCCAGATTCCTAGTGGTGATGAACACACCTCGATCGCCGTTACTCATAAATACTCGGTTATTGGTCTTTGGATTTCTGCTCTCATTTTACCTCATTCCTCATCCTTTCTATAACCGGGTCTTTCACAGTCCCGTCACTTACAGTACTTGTATCCTTGGCCACACATGTCATGGTCTATTACTATACTGTTATCTCGCTCTCTTCTTATTCCCTCCTTCCGATTACCTTTTCTCTCCTTACACCCGCTATCATTTTCGTTATTATGTAACCCTCATTCCAAACTTCTCCTACAGGACTCGATAAGTCTTCCTTTTTCGTTCTATAGCTCGCTCTTCCCCGTTTCATACTTGCCTTTTTATTCTAGGTACATAGGTTACATCATAGCTTTGGCCACTTTCTCGCTAGGCTTTACTTATTTCCATAACAATCCTCATTATGTTCGCATTATATCTTATTCGCATTCAATCCTGTAATATAACACTTCTTAACCCTTTACCTTTTCTAATCAGCTTTATCCTTAATATCTTACAAGCTGTCTTATTTCTGCATTTATACCCGTCACAATTCCTCTCCTTGGTACTCTTGTCTTAATCGTACTATTACTTCTTTTAACTATAACCTCGTCGTAATTCACCCCTGCGTACCAATTTAGTCGATACCTTAAATAACACTTTCTTCAAAATTACCAGCCCCCTTTTTTTTGACTCATTTCTTAGGATTACAAGTCTTTTCCAAATTCTTTTCGCCATATCGATATCGAACTTCTATTTATCATTATCCCCCAATTCAGCAATTTACTTCGTTCTCGATGTCGGCCGTACTCGTAGCTTAATCAAATCTTATCATTACTATTGGCATGACCTTCCAAGACACATTACAAACCTATGTCTCGTTCTCTCTTTATTTCCAGAAAAATTTCGACAGAGTTTCCTCTGTAATTGTTGCCATCCCAAAACCTGTACACAGGGAATACCAACAATGCCTCACGGGGTCAACATATATATACACATCATATCATATCACAGCCACACAGGGCTCCCAATATCATCAACGGTGCAAAAATAATGAACCTACCTCGTATGCCCAACTCAAACGGCATTTGTTACACTTTCTTGTTTACTTTCCCTTTTGACCTTCAACTTGTATTTCAATCGTACTTCAATATCTTACCCGACATATATCTTTCATAGCTTTGCTTACCTGCGTGCTTTGTAACTTCCAATACCGCTAGTCACCTTGTTCCGTCGATGCCATTCTTCGATCGATGTCGCTCTTCTGCTGAAATCAAAAGTTAGTACGAGGAATCTCATTCCCTATGACTTGGCTCTATGGCACGATCTAAGAGATGAAAGAAGAGTAACCACCCTAGATGCCCTGTATCCTTCTGTTTATAAATGTGGCGCGCTTCACACCATAAACAGGACTCTACTGGACACGACTTTGCAGACAACCCCTAGGATGAACCGCTCTGATACCAATTTGTCACACCCTTAATCCGATAGGGTGTGATGGGCACCCGACCCTTACTTAGGGCCGAGCGAACCCTCTGACTCTCGTGACACTCATAATCATACTAGGCCCTCAAATCATAACATGAATACATAATGAAAGTTTTTTGGAAACAAACATGCTTTTCATCTGTTCAAATCAAATGAGATCGGTAATCGTATGAAATCTGTAATATAATGCATAATAATACATCGACTTATAGAGCCGCTTACAAACAGACATGCTACATACTTGACTCTGTCTGCAAAGTCTCTAACATAACCTAAAATGACATAACACATATACTCTGACTCGGCAGCACTCCGGGAAGAAATGGAGCTCGCCAATCCAGCTGGAACACCTTTGGCTAACATCTTCTACTCGTCTGGGTATACCTGCGCGGCATGAAACGCAGCCCCCGAAGAAAGGGGTCAGTACGGAATGTGTACTGAGTATGTAAAGCATGAAACACAATAAACGGAATCATACTGACATAAGGAGTATGGAAAATCAGTACAGTAACCAGAAAACTGTAAGGCTTGCTTTTGAAACATAAATCATGTACATATGCATATATAGCGTGTCCCGGCCCTCTAGTGAGGGACTCGGTAAGTAAAATCATCATATACATGTACATATAGCGTGTCCCGGCCCTCTAGTGAGGGACTCGGTAAGTAAAATCATATCATCATCATGTACGTATGCATATATATATATATATATATACCGTACCCGGCCCTCTAGTGAGGGACTCGGTGAATAGCATCATCATATGCCATCCTGGCCGCCATCCCCATCTCATCACATCATCATATACATATATATAGCGTGTCCCAGCCCTCTAGTGAGGGACTCGGTGAATAATGCAATGGAAGGTGCACGAATGCGTGTCCTGGCCCGGACTCGGTGAAGGACATATCGAGCTTTGCACGAGCAGAAAGAGTAGCAGAGAAACCTTATGCACATAAATCATCATCACGGACACAATGAATAAGTAAGTAGCCGACGCTCGAGAGTTAAAACGGAAATCATGTTAAGTTCTTTCAAAAAAGAGTCGTTAGGATCGTACAAAAGAAAATCTCGGGGACCACGGATATGTATCAAAGCAATCCGGCCCGCCCATACAAGTTAAAGTCATTATACGTTATAGGATCATTTACGAGCATATTAGGCAGTCCGGTTCGTCTATGAAAGTTACGGGCATTTTTAGACATAGAATCTTTTGGAACAAAACCGTTTATGGAACATTTGAAATTCAATCACGTCAAAGGCATAAAGACCACAATTCTACTACATTAAGAATACCAATAATAAGAGGTGAATACAAATCGTAAACATACTCGGAACATAAGAGTAGAGTTACCCCGAGAATCATGTCATAGCTTACTTACTCTAGGACATGCCCAAAAGAAAGGAAAGGTAAGCTTTACATACCTTATCCGCTTCCTACGCTAATCCAACCTTGAGTCTCGGCTTCTCAAAATTTACAATATGGTCATTAAGTACCAAACATTAGCCATAAGCACTTAAGAGTTCAATTCCAAGCTATCGCTTTATTTACAGAAATTCGGGCAGCATTTCCCCTGTAAACTCAACATCCCCGAGAATTCAACTCGCCCAAATCTTCAACAACAATTCCAACAACCACATAAACGACATCAATAATTAATTTCAAACGCATTCTAACATTAATAACTCTTTCTACATAATTCGACGACATTCATTTATATTCAATCCAACTACATATATTCAAACCAACATCGGCGATCACATGTTCAAGTACTAATCCAAAACCATTCAAACATGATTCAAGAACATTTCAAACAATCCACGAAACATTCAAATCATCCAACCAATGCACCATGGAACCCGAAACCTTCCCAACTCAACATGAACAACTTTAATATATTTCTTTCTTCCAAAACTCATAAACTACATCAACAATCCACACCTTGACAACATTGTTATCATAAATACAAGAAACCATATTACAATCACATTGGCTTCCCAAAACTGCCCACACGATTACACTCCAATCTTGAACCATTAAACCTTCATTTTACATCACATAATCCACAACACAACAACCAAATTACACTAAATAAAAGTAGTCCTTCATTTCTATACAATGTCACACACCACGGCCAAGTCTCAACATGCAAACCTTCATGGATTTCATTCATTTCTACATCTTACAACATGCACAAACACTTATAAAACATGTAGAGAAGATTAAACCTCACCTTTTCCATCCATCTTCTCCACTCGGCTAGAGTTGATGAATTGCAAGAATGAACACTTTGCTTGTTCTAACAACTACTCCATGTTGTAGAGGGCCTTCCAATTAGTAGAAAACTAGAAGAAAAATAATTTTCCATGATCGAATTTCCATGGCCTAGTTCGGCTATGCATGGCCGAATGGCCCCTTCCCTTTGTTTCTCCAAGTTTCATGAAATTTCTAAGGGTGAAGGTGATGAATAATATGATCAACATGTCATCTAATTTCACATATATTAACCTTCCATGTGGCCATGGCCCACACCTCATGTGGCCGGCCACATGCCCCTCTCTTTTCTTTTTTCTTTTTTTCTTTTTCATGCAATAAATTACTTTCCAAAATTAAGCTCTAACCCCCATATTACCTTAATATTCCATGCCGCAAAATCGTAACCAACTTATGTCTTAAACAAAATCGTCGTTAAAAGTCTCGACTTCGTACCCCGGAATAGTCTTGCTCCTAACTTTTCATGGTTAGCTCGGATCATCCCGACGTACAAAATACGGGATATAACAAATACCAACAACCATGTTTACAACATCAACAATCAATTCAAAACGCATTCTAACATTAACAACCTTCTCCCACATAATGCGACGACATTCACTTACATTCAATTCAGCTACATATAATCAAGCCAACACCAATGCTCGCACATTCAAGTACTAATCCGAGATCATTCAAACAAGATTCAAGAACATTTCAAGCAATCCGCACAATATTCAAAACAACCCAACCAACACATACTCCACCCGAACCTTCCTAATTCAACAAGAACAACAACAACACCTTTCTTTCTTCCAAACTCATGAACTACACCAACAATCTACACGTTAACAATGTCATTATCATAATTATAAAATCTACATAAGAATCACGTTAACTTCCAAATCAGCCCACAATAATTACAACTTCAACTTGATTCATTAAACTTTCATTATCATCATAGATTCCACAACAACAACAACCAAAAATACTAAATAAAATCAGTCCAACATGCCTACACCAAATCAGCCCATATTCGGCCACAACATCAACCCCAATATTTCATGCGTTTCATTCATTTCTACACACGACAACAACACCCAAACATGCTAAATACAATTAATTCATCATTCCTACACAACACATACCTACACGGCCACAACCCAACATACACCTACTCAACATCAACATCCATACTTTCATGAATTTCATTCATTTCCACATACTATAACATGTACAAACCATCCATAACATATGAAAAATAAGATTGAGCCTTACCTTTTCCACTTAGTTCTTCAACTTGGCCAAGGTTGGTGCTTGAACTAATACTTGTTCTTGCTACTCCAACAACCACTCCATGTTGTTATACACCTTCTAAGGAGTTGAAATGCTTGGGGAGAATATTTTTTGATCAAGTTTTCCAAGGTTCTTGCTTGGTGAACTATGGCCGAATGGCCCTATTTTTTTCTTTCTCCAAGTTTCTTGAATTTTCTAAGGGGTGAAGATGAAGAATATGACTAATTGGTCATCTAACATACACATATAATTCATCCATGTGGCCTATGGCCCACTCCATATTGGACGGCCACTTGGCCTTGTTGTTCATGAATTATTAACTTTCTAAAATTAACATTTAGCCCCAAATTTTCCTTACTATTCCATGCCAATAAAATCATAAGGAACTTATGCCTTACAACAATATCGAAGTTTACAAATCTCTACCTCGTATCCCGAAGTAGTCTTGTCCTTAACTTATCATGGTTAGCTCGGATTGTCCCAACGTACAAAATACGGGATATAACATCCTTCCCCCCTTTAGAACATTCGTCCTCGAATGTTAAACTAGTCTTGTACGGTCTTACAAGGATCCCAGGGAGGGTTTCCTTTATTACTATGACATGCAGTTTTATCTACCAATCATATTCCTTCTTCATCTTCTCTTCAGATTCTCAAATCATCTCCTCCCTGTTATTATTCTACCACAATACCTTAACAAGAACCACGTCTTTAGTATGCAGCCTTCTTACCTTACGAACAATGTAATAAGGTCCAATATATCTCGGGTTAAACTTTTCCTTCCATGGGGGATATCTTCAAGAATACCCACTCGCCAACCCAGAATTTTAAGTGTTGACACCAATTGTCGTCATATGGTTTCTGTCGTCTCTGAGCTGCTAATAGCCGACCCCTGCTTTAACTATCATCAGCTGGTATAATTCTGAAAGAATTTGACGTATAAATTCACCCTCTTTTAGTAACCAGCTAGCTCTGACCATTTTGCTTAAATCATCTTATAATCCCCTTTACGCAACTTATAACATCCTAGGCACATTGTCTCGCGTCATTTCTTTATCTCTAATTCGAACTCTTCTATTGTGCCTTTGCTCAGATCTTGCTCTCAACTTTCCTGTCACACATCATGTTGCAATCTTTACAAGAATACGCGCAGGTGCTCAATTTAGCCCAAGATACCTTAGCGTGGCTTCGCTAATCCTTATGGTTTACTTTGTCTTCACCTTTTTTCCCTTACAACCGGTATCGGAATAGATCCTTGGTTCAACCATAGTCATGTCCTATTTGTCCTCCGTACTAATTCTACCTCGGTAGTTTAGCTTAACCCCTCTTCACATCTTTCCTTAATGCACCCAGAATATTATCGCCGTATTGGTATTACTGAATCCAAACTTTTCTCATTAACTATTCGCTTGGTCCCATCCTTAGCATATAAATATCCATAAGTAACATAACTACTCTTGAACGACCTGTATAAAGTATATTCAATCTTAGTCACGATCTTTCCTTCTCCTGGTTCATGCTACTTCACATATCCCCTCCATACTAACATTCACTGCTAGCCTATCCTGTCACTCTTTTCCCTTCCTTTGTTCACTCCTTTGATGCTCCCATTTCCTACTATAGAAGGTTTTCTGTTTTTCTCCCTTACTACCCATAGGTCGCAGTATCTTTAGTGAACAACCCTGTTGCCCACATCTTAGCCTCTAGTCCAGCACAGCAGTGTTACCTTTCACACTGCCTCTACAAGCTACTCGTTATCGTTCTCTTGTCGCGTTCTCCTTTAAGCCTTCACTTTCTATTGTCATATCATTCAAGATCTCTACAATTAATTCTCAGCACTATCTCACTTACCATCCTAGCTTCTACCCCTTTTGCTAGCTGTTGGATCTTACTAACTCGTCTCGGCAAGGAATCTTACCTGTAGCCCGAGCATCCGTATCAACTATATCGTAGCGTTGGTTGTCTCCATCATGCACTTGCATCTCTCGCACCCGCTTCCCCCCTTTAAGGGGTGTACTTATACTATTACCCGATTATACTTTGCCCTATGTCCGCATTTTCTAATCTCAATTAGGCGGCACTTTTACTTCGACATTTTGGTCCCCTTGCCGTTCATCTACGCACTTCCTTTCTTTTTCAAATATCATTGTGTTAGTACTTTTCAGGCTTATCCTATAGTGAAAATAGCATCAGCTTGCCCTGTAACATTTGTGCCATTTATTTTTCTTTTCACTTGAACTTCGTTACCCTGTCCGATTAATGCCTTCCATATACCGCCACGTTGGTTGCCGGAATACACATATCCGCTGATATAGCCATGTACGGGATATCATATACATACGTATACATATAATCACTACCACCTCTCTTACAAAATAATTTCAAACACTATTCTAACTCACCCTAGTTCTAGAGCTGTGATGCATCTTCTTTCTCTTCACCGGTCTAGTCCGCCTCGACCTACGCGACCTTTTAAGGGTTCCTGCTCACTCCGCATACTCTAACTTCCCTTAGGCTACTCTAGCTTCTCATTTGCTTCCTATGTCCAAATTTATAAAACTTTCAGAACACTTCCCAGGGGGTCACCCATCCTAAAATTTCTCTCACCCCAGCACGCTTAACCTTGGAACTCCGACGAAATACGATGCTTTAATACTAGTATGATAACGTCCACCACACCGCACAACCTTCATCACATAATCCGGAGTAAGTTGAAGTCTTAACAGATTTTCGAACGCCCTCATAACACAATTACTATTTTAGCCCTCTTCCAATCCTAAATATTCACTTTTCACCTGTTATATCCCGTGTTTTCGCCTATTCGAAAATTTTGAGATGATTGTGACTTGTATGACATAAGTCAATATTTTGATTCTAGTTACCATGTCCATGTTGTTTATGAAAAATATTGGTGTGGAAATATGGAGGAAGGCCAAGGGCAAAATTGGAATTTTGGAAATTAGTTTCCAAAATTACAAAACGAGGTTTCTAACGAATTGGGCTCGATTAATACAAAAAGAAAATTGAGGCCCAAGAGATGGGGTGGCCGGCCAACATAAAGGCCCAAGCCCAAGTCACATGCCAAGCATGTGACAATTAATTAAGCTAGCATGCATATATATATACATGCCCACCCTTAGAAGCTTCAAGAAAAAAAAAAGAGACCAAATAATTGAGAGCAAAAAAATAAAAAGGCCATTCGGCCGTGCAAGAAGAGGGAGAATTTTTTTTTTCTAGTCTTCAACTTCAATCTAAAAATCTTATTCTTGTTGAATTCTTGTCAAGTTTAGGATGCTCTCCGACGTGATATAATTGGTTTAGCGAAAGAGCGACGTTGCGGCAAAGTTGAAATTGAAGAAAAAGGTAAGAATTCCATTTCTTGTGTTATGGAATAATTTTGCATGTTATAATGATTAGAAGTGGATGAGAATTGTGGAAGTGTGGTGTGTGTGTGCATGGCGTGTGTGTGTGTAAATAACATGTTTGGCCGTGAGCCATGGTGGTGTGGAGGAAGGATGAATTCAAGTTCAATTAGTTTGTTAGTTGTGTTGTTGTGACCTTAGTAATGCAAATAAAGGTTTAATGACTTGAATTGGCATTGGAATTGCTTGTAGGTAATTATGAGAAATTATGTGAATTTATATGATTTTTTATATAAGTATGGAATTAAAGTCCTAAATGTGAATTATGGTTGTTGTTAATGAGCTTAGAAGGAGAACAATGTGATTTGGAAGCGTTGTTGCATTTGTAGAAGCTTTGGATAAGATATGGAAATTGGCGGGAATGCTTGAATTTGTGAATATTGTTTGGAACGTTATTGGAATGTATTTGAATAATATTGAATTAGTTAATGAATATGGAAAATGTTGATATTAGTTTGATAATGTGAAGTTTGGATGGAAATTATTGAACTATGTAGAAAGGAGACTATTTGTGCCATAATGTAGCTTATGATGATTGTTGATGTTGTTGGGTTGTTGGGTTGTTGTGGTTGATATTTTAAGCCGAGATGATTCTCGGGGATGTCATATGTATAGGGGAAGTGCTGCCGAAATTTCGGTAGACCAACATGACCTTAAGTTGAATTCTTAGAATCTATAACTCACAATTGGTAAATATGACCATTTGTAGGTTCTGGGCGAAACGGGAATTGAGTTTAAGCGAGCGTAAGACGCGCGTAAGGTATGTAAAGCCTACCTTTCCTTCTTTTGGCATGTCCTAGTCATACTAGGTGAAGATCGGAACCTTGGGAATAATTCTGCTCTTCGAAATTCGAGTTTGATTTTGCATACTATTCATTCAGCGCAATTGAACTATAATCTTTATATTTAGTTAAAAGAATGCTCAAGCCTCCATAACCTTTGCTAATGTGTCCAAATTGCTCCGAAACTCGCATATGTGACTTTATGGAGCCTAATGTTTGTAATTTAGGTCTGCCGCCTCAACTTTACCTGAGGTGGGCCCGCAAGTCCCGAGAATTCCCTTATTTGGTTTGTTTGTCTCATTTTCGTATGATATGAAAAGGAAATGTTTGCCTATGACTCTAAGGTCCGTTTGAAATGTCCTATAATGTTATTTGAACGTTCTTCACTGTGTATGATACTAAATTTTCCGAGAATGACCTACGATGTATTTTTCGAAAAATTGGTAACTTAGAAATCCGCGACTTTTGTATACTAATTCCGATTGACTCGGTACTTATTTTGAGCTATCTGATACCAATGTATATGTATGTGAAATTATGTGTCGAGTTCGAATTTACTTTTAATATGCATACGGTTTTACGCACTACTGTTTGTGCCAATGATTATGATTTCGTTCGCCGGTACCCGGGCCGGCTTTGTAATCGTGCCCCTTATGATAAAATTCGGCAGTATGTTGTGTTTCGGTTTCCGAGACCTCGCCATAGGGTCGGTTACCGTATATGGAGTTATCTTTGTGATATGGCCGATGATATGATTTGTTCCCCGACGTGATATGTCGCGATATGATATGTGTGATATGATATGTTTGGGGTTTGTACTGAGATTTGAAACCTTCTCCGTATGTTGTGTTGTGGCACCAGCGTCGGGTGGTAGCCACGTTCCTGAGCGTTATGCACGATTTTGATTTGTACTATTTGCATATGTTTTAGCACAGGTTTGATACTTGATTTGGTATTTTCTCCTTGTAATCATATTTCACCTGCGGTTTGGATTTCTGTACTCTGTGCTTTATATACTCAGTACTTCCTTCGTACTGACCCCCTTTCTTCGGGGGCTGCGTTTCATGCCCGCAGGTACTGATATACGTCCAGGAGACCCGCCAGTGTAGGCTACACACTCTGCTATCTTGGATTGCTCCTTTTGATCCGGGAGCCTGTTTGTTGGTATATATGCTTCTGCTATGTATATGCTTTTGTACATTTGGACTTTCTGGGTACAACGGGGCCCTGTCCCGTCATATGTTTCTGTTCGGAGTTTGTAGAGGCCTGTAGTCATCTATGTGGGTCGAGGGTCCTATGTATGTTTGTTTTGGTTGTGATTTGTATCTTAATGCGGTCCTGTTTGGTCTGGAGGCCATAGCGGTCCATATGTCTGCATATGTGTATATATGTGTTCGGCGATGTATATTCTGCCGCTCTTTACGGCTTTGATATGGCACTTAATATCCGCGACCGCTTAAGTCGGTATTTATTGTTACGTCTGTTTAAATTAATGGATATGATATCTGAGCTAAGGTAAATTAAGATGATTTGATATGAATGTCCGTTTGGGTGTCCAAATAGGGCGCCGATCCTGACCCACGGGCCGGGTCGTGACATCACCTATGGATCTGACTGCTTTCCATCCTAGACTTCCAGATCCGCAATGGTAGTGAACACACCTTATTCGCCGTGACTTATAAATACTTGGTTATCGGCCTTTGGATAGCTGCTTACCGCTATTAAGTAACAGTCATACAGCAAATACACATATATAAGGAAAATTCCAATAAGAACTCGTATACCTGTAGCCACATTTGGTGCCGCCTCCTAGTCCTGTCTACTAGCCAAAGCATATATGCGGTTCGGAGGACCGCTAGGACTGGAAACTCCGCCACGACCTCTACCGCGGCCTCTGGCCGGGGTGTCGGCGTATCTCGCCCATGGGGGCGCGTGCCCAAAAGAAGATGAACCAAAGAAGCGACCCGTAGGGTGAGCCGCACCAGGCTACCCCCATACGAACACTCCCTCATGATATGGCCTTGACGGCCGCAGGCAAAACAAGCACCTGTAACGTAACGGCATTCCCCAGAATATCCAGTCGATCTAGCCCTCTTGGGCTGGCCCCTGTCATAATCTCTGTTGGGCTGACGCCCTCTGTGTTAATCCTCCATCCCCTGGGCATACGCCTGCACTCGGGCAATATCCATCCCTGGCTGGGAAGCCATCACCAAACAGCTATCAACCAAGTAACGATCCAGCCCCATCACATATCGATGCATCCTATCGGTCATGTCAGCTACCATAGTGGGTGCATACCTAGCCAATAAGTCGAACTCTAGACTATACTTTCGGACACTCCTGCCCCTCTGTCTTAACTGTAGAAATCTATCAACTCTAGCTCGCCGCACCTCTGGAGGCAAAAAGTGGCCAAGAAAGGCCTCCGTAAACTCATCCCACACTGCTGGAGGAGCATCCTCGCCCTCGACAACTCCCACGACTCATACCAATTGGCGGCTACATCCCGCAATCGATATGAAGCCAACTCGACAGACTCAGTCTCAGAAGCCTTAATGAGCCGCAACGTACGCTGCATCTGTCTAATGAACTCCTGGGGACCCCGAAAACACTGGAGGATTACAAGTCAAGAAATCACGAGCCCTCAAACTATCATGTCTGTCCGCATGATCACCCCCTCAATCCATGCCTCGTGAACCCGCCCCGCCACCAATCGGGTCGACGGAATCGGACCGCATCTCTCATAGCCCTATCCTCCGCCCCCGCCGGGAGCCGGAGGTGGAGCCGCCCCCGATGCCGGGGGGGGGGCTCGCCGCTCTATGCTCCTCCGGTAGTGGCGTGTAGCGGGGGCGGGCCGACGGGGGTACAACCTCGAGCGCAGGCTGAGCACGGGCCCTAGTAACTCTCCGAGCCTGGCTAGTCTCTCCAGCTGCTGCTGACTTGCCCTTCTGGGCAGCTGTTGCCTTCTTTGGAGGCATCGCTAAAAACACAACAATTCATTAGGGAGGAGTCATCCTGATAATACAGCTCTATCGCACGATCTAGGATCAGAAGGAAAGACAACATCCTAAATGTCCTGTAGCCTCCTGTTTATAGATGTGGTGCACAACACACCGATAAACAGGACTCTACTAGACACGGTCTGTAGACATTCCGAGGACGAACCGCTCTGATACCACTTCTGTCATGGCCCAACCCCATGGGCCGTGACAATAAATGACATTCTGGACCTAATGGAACAATCGAAATTCGATTACGAGGACGTTACCCAAAAGTCAACTTTTGATCAAACTTCTCAAACTTAAGCCTTCAAAATTCGAAAACTTAAATTTTTCTTCTTCGATTCTCAGCCGATCATCTCGGGACTGGAATCACCCATCCCCACAAGTCATAAACATTACAACAAAGCTAACAGAAACAACAAATTTTGGATCCAGGCCTAATTTCTTCCCGCGCCTATCTTTTCACCATAAATAGGCATATTAAACATTAACCGACTTAATTGTCATAAAATCAACCAGACAAACTCTAAAATTAGCCCCGTCAATTTCCAC
Organism: Lycium ferocissimum; assembly: GCF_029784015.1. Classification (NCBI taxonomy): domain Eukaryota; kingdom Viridiplantae; phylum Streptophyta; class Magnoliopsida; order Solanales; family Solanaceae; genus Lycium; species Lycium ferocissimum. The sequence continues at coordinate 13,198,771 of NC_081345.1, forward strand.
AGATCATAACTAATATTTCAAATCGAACGGAATCTTCAGATTGACAATCAGAGCACGTTTTCCCAAAGTAAAAAATTTATCCAAATAATTGAATGCCGAAATTTTCAAAGTGAAACCTTCTCTCGAAGTGAACCAAATGATATTTGTTTGACTTCAAATTTGGCTAGTAAGTCAAAATAATTATAACGAACGACACGCAAACTAGAGCACTGGTTCTAAAGACGATCGACCAAGTCATTACTCTTCCTCATTGCTGTTTTGAAAAGTGTGCAATAAATCATTCACGATTCTAGCTTGTAAAATATTGTCACGACCCAAACTGAGGGGGGGGGGGGGCAACTGACACCCAAAACCCTACTCAGCTGAATGCCATACTACTATTCCATCCAGGAGTCACAACTTTTTGTGAACCTTTAATCTATGAAATGACGCTTCCGTCAAGTAAAAAAACACTTTTCAACAAAACTCTTTCTTCAAATCAGGGACTTCTCCCTTATCGGTAATTCAAAGAAAACCTTTATTCACAATAAAATCTTTAAAAAAAAAATAAAGCATAAAAACACATCGACCTACATGGTCTCTTTACACAATTGTTGACATCTCGACGCACTATCCACAGGACACTGTCTGCAAAAGTCTCTAACATACACGAGATACCATAACATAAGTACTCTGACTTGGCAACACTCCGAACTGAGATGGAGCTCACCAATCCAGCTGATAGCCTGGGAACATCCTATAGCCAATATCTTCTACTCATCTGTATACACTTGCGTGGAATGAAACAGAGCGCTCCCAGGCAAAGGGACATCAGTACGAACAATGTACCGAGTATGTAAGGCAGAACTGGAACAATATATCTCGAATCGGATGGTAAAAAGAGTAATAGACTCAATCTGTACCTGTAACCAACTCTGATAAACATGTATGTGCATACGGACTTTTAGAATGGTAATAAATTACAAAGACTTAATGATAACACCAGAACAGATGGATATAAGTTACCAGACAAAACAGAGCTAATAAATAGAATACAAAGTAAAAAGATCTTTAGTAAATTTGATTGTAAATCGGGATATTTAGCGTGTACGAATGCATGAAGAAAGTATAGAATGGACTGCATGCATGCCTTCGCCCTGCTCGCAGCCCCTTCGGGCATAATAGCATAATGGCCCCTTCGGGCATCATAATCATCGTATACCAGCTGATCAGGTGGTTTGTGTATATAACGCCTTAGCCCTTTTCCCCTTCCCCATGAAATGATATCGCGCATGTATGTCAATATGAAAACGCATGAAAATATTTGAAAACCATCAAAAGACTCCCTTCGGACCAGCTTTTCGTTCAAAACGGGAGCTTCTTCCCTTTTCTTAAAAATGGAACTTCTTCCCCTTTTTCTCAAAAATGGGAACTTCTTCCCTTTTCATTTGTCTCCGTGGAGACTCAAAAATTAAATGTGAAATGCATGGGAATAAGGAAACCTTAAGAATGTCCCCTTCGGGAATTAGACATCGTTATGAAACTGCACAACTTTTGGATGCCCCTTCGGGACTTAAGAAGTCAAGGAACTCGGATATCCTACATCTAGGAATGGATTCATTATGGATATCATCATGCTTCACACTTGTCATAGATCATGCCAAAAAGAAGGAAAGGATAGCCTTAACATACCTGAAAGCTCGCTTCTCGATTTTCCAACCTACCTCTTGTCTTGAAATCTACATATAAAACCATTCATATTATTGTTAGGCCCATTGTTATATACTTATCCTAAGCTTCCAAATAAATCTTTCTAGAATCTGCCGAAATTTCAAAGATCTCCTCTGTTTATATGCCTAGCCCAAAATCTCAATTCAGCAACCAACAACAACAACAACAATACCAACATCAACAACAATATTATCAACACCTAAATATTCCATAAAATTCCACATCCCACACGATGTTTTATCCAATTTCTCGACCCATAAATTCATTTTACGCTCATTTAGTAACTTTTCCTCCTTAAATAAGCTTAAATCAATACTAATAAGGAAAGATTCATACCTCTGACCTGCTAGAATTGCAATATCTTCAATTATCACCTTGAAACCAAGCCAAGTTTCACCGCAATTCGATATTATAATTGGAACTATGTGTTGTCTGAACTTAAATTCCCGGATTTCACTTAATTTGTGTTAAAATCTAGTGGACGAAAGTTGGGAGAATTTTCTAGAAAATTTGGGAAATATTTGGAGTATTCTTGGTCTGAAAAATGAGGTTTTGGATCAGATTTGATCCTTAAATAGTGAGTCAAATTCAGGTCGGGGTCACTATAGCGCATGACTACCGACCCATCGATTAGTAGCGATTCGTAGCGCCCTAAGCATTCTTGTAGCAAGTGTTTTCGCTCTGTCAGCCTAACTTGTAACGTCCATAATTCTCCACTTCGATGCTGTATCAATGAGCGGTTAGTTGCGTTGGAAACTAGACACGACGAACTTTATTTTAGGCTTTTACTTTGCTTCAAAACTCCTCATCTACTAAAAGATATTCTTTCTCCAATTTGGGCCGAAATTGCCCCTCATATTTTCTTCCAAGTTCCAACAAATTTAATTTCCTTAATTCACTTGCCCTTCAATCCTTCCATAGCTTACTATATGAACTTAAATCCTTATAACCATAAGATAGGTGCATATCACTCCAATGTTCACAATTAAGCAGTTAACACCTACGGAACTCATCGTCCAAACTGCGAGGCGTAACATCTTGGTAACACAAAATTTTTCGGGGTGTAACATCTTTCCCCCCTTAGAAACATTCGTCCTCGAATGTTTAAACTAGTCTTGTACTCTGTCCCTAATTCCCTTTCTCTGGTACATCCCCTTATCGAATCATTCTTCCCGTTAACACATCGCATTTAATCATACCATCACCATAACAGGTCTCAATTGGTTATTTGCTCACTCTTTCCTATGCTTATTTCTGTCCTTCTCGAAATCTTGTCGTCCATTCCCCGACTTTTAACCTGTTTAAATCTGCTCATACTCTTCATAGCCTTCTACTGAATTTACTACCATCATAGGTTTACAAACCTTTGTCTACTCTTGTAGCTAATCTCTTTGCTCTTAAGACTCATAAGTCGGAAAACATGTTTCTGAAGAAATCACTGACATACCTGGATACCGAACCACGACGCTTCTGGCCTCTTAATTGAGGTCTGAACCAATTATGACCTCATGTACTCCAATAGCTCGTATCTTCCTCATCTTTACCTTACTGACCTTTAAATCTCATAACTTGCCTCTTGATACCCTCGTAACCGTCACTCTGCAATTGTGTTAACTCTCTAACTAGTCGTAGCTCTGCTCAACGTAATCATCTCTGCATCAATGGCAAACATAAGTTCTGACTATACTTCATTTTACCAACAACTCCCGATCTGTAGGAACTAAGTAACCCCAATTCACTAATCTAACTTATATATAATCATCTTAATATCTCCAGTGTCCTAAGGTATAACAGGAACAGCCCATATCTTTATGACGTTCTTTAACTCAACCTTAACATATAATCAATTCCATAATCCTTTATATAAATCATTTCTTTTGAGTTAGTCGTGAAAACCTTCTCTTTATGTTAAGCCACAGCAGAACTCATTTGTCGACTTTCCTTGAATCCCCCAATAGACCTTGTTACAAAACCTCGAATGTAATCCATTTTAATCCTTCTGACTACTAATCATCTTCCTCATAAACCATTCTTCATGCACACCAAGACCATCTTAAAACTCTCTTGCATTTCCTTCTATTTTCTTGTCATATCCTTCCCATTTTGTGGACATTAAGTTCCCCACTGGAATATCGTTTAATTTCTTTTTTTCCCCACGAATTATTTTCAGTCCAGTCTCAAAAGATACTCTTTAGTTACTTTATTCATTTATTGACTTGCCTTCAGATTTTGTTAATCTTATTTCCACAACAATTCTTACTTCGAACTATCTCTATAATCCATTCCCAATACAACATCTACCACATATTATTTCAGTTCTTGTGCTCGTACCCAAGCTTACTCGCTTCCCCCCTTAAAGGTTTTACCTTATGGTGTTGTATTCTATTGCCATTCTTGTTCGAAATTTCATCCCATAATAATCCTTTCGTCATCACATTTGTTCTTCCACTTACGAATTCTTCAAGTTCCCTACTTGTCATTACCCAAAAATACTACTTTAAATCTCAAATCTTACCTATAATAATCCCTAGGGATACTCGAAATAATGATGTACCCAACTATCTGTCCAGCCGGAATAATACTTTTTATTCTAATAACTAATGCCCAATGTCCACTTGTAGTGTCATCTTCATCTTATCATTCCATATCATCTTGTCCCATACTTTCCCATTAATCAATCTGTAGCAATTATAGACGTATAATCTTCGTGATCTCCTAAATCTTTGGTCCTTGTCCTTAAATTTTAGGAAAATTTAAGTTGAGTGTCCCTTATATTTCTTACTATCCAAGACCTGCACGCAGCCCAGAGAATACATATAATGCCTCCCAGAGCCAATTATATACATAATTAGCACACCTTAGCCATACAGGGCCCTCAATAAAGAACAAAAATGCAAAGAGGATGAAACTTACCTCATGCGTCACAACTCGGAATATACCTAAACCTTTATTGATTGTCCTTTTATACTTCCCTAGTCGATTCCTCTTCCATTCATTAGCTATACATTTCAATCATACTTGCAACATCCTTACCATATCTGACTTATAATCCTTTTACCAATGCTTACCTCTGTGCTGATTCCTTCAACTTCTATTGTCCCTATAATCCCAATATCATCATTATATCATCATTCACTTCCTTTGTCAGTACCATTCTTCCGCTGAAATTAAGGGTTAGTGCAAGGAGTTTCATTTCCTATGACTTGGCTTTTATCGCACGATCTTAGATATGAAAGAAGGGTAACCATCCTAAATGCCCTGTAGCCTCCTGTTTATAAATGTGGCACTCAACACACCATAAACAAGACTCTACTAGACACGACTTTGCAGACAACCCCTAGGACGAATTGCTTTGATACCACTTCTGTCACGACCCAAACCAGGGGGGCCGCAACTGACACTACTATTCCATCCAGGAGTCATATCTTTTTGACAACCTTTAATCTATGAAATGACGCTTCCGTCAGGTAAAAAAAACTTTTCAACAAAACTCTTTCATCAAATCAGGGACTTCTCCCATATCGTTAATTCAAAGAAAACCTTTAGTTACAATAAAATCTTTAAAAAAAATAAAAAATAAAGCATAAAAACACATCGACCTACATGGTCGCTTTACACAATTGTCGACATCTCGACACACTATTCACAAGACACTGTCTGCAAAAGTCTCTAACATACAAGAAATACCATAACATAAGTACTCTGACTCGGCAACACTCCGAACTGACATGGAGCTCACCAATTCAGCTGATAGCCTGGGAACATCCTATAGACAATGTCTTCTACTCATCTGTATACACCTGCGTGACATGAAATGCAGCGCCCCCAGGCAAAGGGACGTCAGTACGAATAATGTACCGAGTATGTAAGGCAGAACTGAAATAATATATCTCGACTCGGATGATAAAAAAGTAACAGACTCAATCTGTACCTGTAACCAACTCTGATAAACATGTATGTGCATATGAACTTTTGATGCAGCATGAGTATGTGTATATATATATATATATATATATATATATATAATGCATGCCTTCGCCCTGCTCGCAGCCCCTTCGGGCATAATAGCATAATGGCCCCTTCGGGCATAATAGCATTAATAGGATAATGGCCCCTTCGGGCATTGTAATCATCGTATACCAGCTGATCAGGTGGTTTGCATATATAATGCCTTAGACCTTTTTCCCTTCTCCGTGAAATGATGTCGTGCATGTATGTAAATATGCAAATGCATGAAAACCTTTGAAAACCATCAAAAGACTCCCTTCGGAGCAACTTTTAGTTCAAAACGGAAACTTTTTCCCCTTTTTTCTCAAAAATGGGAACTTCTTCCCCTTTTCATTTGTCTCCTTCGAGACTCAAAAGTCAAATGTGAAATGTATGGGAATAAGGAAACCTTAAGAATGTCCTCTTCGGGAATTAGACATCGTTATGAAATTACACAACTCATGGATGCCCCTTCGGGACTTAAGAAGTCAAGGAACTCGGATATCCTACATCTAGGAATGGATTCATTATGGATATCATCATGCTTCGCACTTGTCATAGATCATGCCAAAAAGAAGGAAAGGATAGCCTTAACATACCTGGAAGCTCGCTTCTCGACTTTCCAATCTACCTCCTGTCTTGAAATCTACATATAAAACCATTCATATTATTGTTAGGCCCGTTGTTATATACTTATCCTAAGCCTCCAAATAAATCTTTCTAGAATCTGCCCAAAATTTCGGCAGCATCTCGTCTGTTTATATGCCTAGCCCAAAATCAATTTAGCAACCAACAACGATAACAACAATATCAACATCAACAACAATATTATCAACACCAAGATATTCCATAAACATCCCACATGATGTTTTATCCAATTTCTCGACCCATAAATTCATTTTACGCTCATTTAGTAAGTTTTCCTCCTTAAATAAGCTTAAATCAATACTAATAAGGAAAGATTCATACCTCTAACCCGCTAGAATTGCAATATCTTCAATTGTCACCTTGAATCCAAGCCATGTTTTGCCACAATTCGATATTATAATCGCAGCTATATGTTGTTCGAACTTAAATTCGAGGATTTCACTTAATTTGTGTTAAAATCTAGTGGACGAAAGTTGGGAGAATTTTCTAAAAAACTTGGGAAATATTTGGAGTATTCTTGGGCTGAAAAATGAGGTTTAGGAACAGATTTGATCCTTAAATAGTGGGTCAAATTCGGGTCGGGGTCACTGTAGCAGCACTGTAGCAAGTCGGTTACTGTAGCAGCACTGCAGCAGCCCGGTTACTATAGCAGCATTTCTGCTCTGTCAGCCTAATTTGTGACGTCTATAATTCTCCACTTCGATGCCGTATCGACGAGCGATTTGTTGCGTTGGAAACTAGACACGACGAACTTTATTTTAGGCTCATCATCAACTAAAAGATATTCTTTCTCCAAGTTGGGCCAAAATTGCCCCTTATATTTTCTTTCAAGTTCCAACAAATTTAATTTTCTTAATTCACTTGTCCTTCAATCCTTCCATAGCTTACTATATGAACTTAAACCCTTATAACCATAAGATAGGTGCATATCACTCAAATGTTCACAATTAAGCAGTTAACACCTACGGAACTCAACGTCCAAACTGCGAGGTGTAAGATCTTGGTAACACGAAATTTTTCGAGGTGTAAGAAATATCTATTCCTTTGCTTTCTATATATATATATTTTAAGAATGCTCTCCTTTGAGGTTACTGAAATCTAAAATAATTTTGAGAAGATTGGCAAGTAATTTATTAACACTTGTTTGTGAAGTTATAAATTAAACAACTTTCCTAGTAGTGATGTAGACAGATTTAGTTATGATCTAAATATAATCAATACAAATCTTACTAAAATAAAGAAAAGGAAATAAAGAAAACATCAAAGATGTATAGCATAATGAATTTCAATGTACACTGTGTATCAACATGACACTCAAGTTGTCACGATCCAAATATCACAGTTGTGATGGCACCCACACTCCCCCCCCCCTAAGTGGCCGTACAATCCCCTTAATTCCAATTTCTTAAGAAAATTACGATTCAACAAAAATAACAAGAACGCGGGAAAAATACTAAGTCATAATGCATCCCCAAGAACTGAAGTCACAGTACACGAACGACTATCCAATATGATATCTAAGAGTAGTACATAAGTCTGAATACATGAAAACATAGTCTAGAAAAATGAGTGATAGACAATAATAAGATGGAATCCGGGGTGAGACGGGCGTGGGTAGCCCACCCTCAAAATCTCAGCAGTAATATCCTCAAGGCTACAAGCGGGGTCTCAACGAAGGTCCTTCCTCAAACTCTGCCCTTAGAAAAAGTGCAGCAAGAGTAGTATCACTACACACATGTAACGGTAAGCATCACAGGCCGACTAAGATTAGTTCACACATATGAAAACACAGAATCAACAAGTCAACAGATAGACAAACAATAACTATCAAGAGTTACAAATATCACATAATCAAGTCAAGCCTTAGGTTAAGCTCCTACACCACAAGTCTGCTAAGTCTCCAATAATTTCTCAAGTAACCACAACACGAATTCCTTTTTCTTCCTTCTCCGTTCAAGGACGAGCGGTTATTTAACTGATATCTGATGTAACGATCCGTTTGGTCGTTATGTGTGTTTTTACCCTTTTACCCTTGTTGACCCTTCCCCTAGTTCCGTTAGAGTGTTTTTGACCCACAGAAATGGGCGACATAGTTTCCGAGGTCATCGGGCAAGTCCTGGTGAGATTTGAGGAATTTGTAACCTTAAAGTGAAGGGGTCTGACCAATATTTAATTTTCTAGAAATTTCATCGATTCCATGAGGTTCAGAAGGTCGATTCTAATTTGGTGGGATATTTGGTTCGATTCTCGAGGCATTTAAGAGCATTTTGTACCCTTGGTTGGAAGTCATGTTCTGGCCTTTTGGGGGTTGACTGAGTCAAGGTGACGTTCGTTGGGAATTTCGAGGCCGCAGTTGAGTTTGTGGCGCTTTTTTACATGTGTCTGCATATTTGGATTGTATCCAGGAGATCTCGGATGAATGTCGAGATTTTGGGTGGACCTTGCTGAAAACTAGAATTTTCTGATGTCCCGCTTCTGCCGGAGTGTTTCCGCCTCTGCGGGTCCGCCAATGTGAGACTTTGCTGGAAGACGCGAGAGCATGAGGTGTCAAGTGACTCCGCTTCTGCAAGTCCTGTATGCTCATAAGCGAGTCCGCAACTGCAGACAAGGTGTCCGCGGATGCAAAGATAGCTTAATCAGTGAGCTTAGATTTCCCAATTTTGAACCATTCTTTCTATTCTCAAATTCTAATCCTAAAGAGTGTATGTGTGAGCGATTTGCCGAGCTTTGGGGTGAATTATTCCTTGGGTAAGTTCCTAATTCTCCGCTTTTGATTAACTTGTGTTTAAGAATGGAATCCATGGTAGTATTAATGAGCTAATTGAGGAAAAGGGTTCATGAACCCTAGGATGATGATTATAAATCTCTTTCAATCTAATTGGGTTTTATTGGTGAATTTACTAATTTATACCATCTAATCATTGGATAATTAGTTCCTAGGCTTAAATCTTCCTTTTATTTCAAGAATCAAAGTCATGGAAATTATGGTTCCTCTCTAATTTGGGGGTTTTCGATCTAATGTTGAAATTGATGATTAACTAAGTTCAATTAGTAATTGACGGATAGTATGGGACTTCCTAAGTGTTGATTAACTGATTATTACTTGAAATTGCTATTTTGCCCATGTGGGCCCGGTTCCCTATTTAAAAGGTTTGTTTTAGATTAGAATAGTATTGTAGAATTTTGGGTATCGTTAGTCTCCATTTCTAATGTAGATTACGTTGTTGAATAGACTTTAAACATTCAGAAGCTCTTCGGAAGGGCAAGGCTCGAGTTGGATAGTTCATGGCACCTGCTCGGCATCGAGGTAGGTTACAGTTACCTTTCGATTAGACTACAATTAGTGAAGCATATGTAGGAGTTAGATATTGACAGGGAAAATATGTTAGGCCTTCGAGTAGGGTGTGGAGGTGAAATACTATTAGGTTGGTTCTGTTGTTGTTTGTGGGCTTGTCGCCTTCTTTGTTATGATTGGGCTTGTCGCCTTATTTGCTATGTTGTGACTTGTGTATGCATTTATCTCTCTCTTGTTATGTCACTGATCAGTGGAAAAAGGAAGAAAAATAAGATTAGGCTTGAATCGTGATGTGTACTTATGATAAGACACGAATGAGATCTTGATTATGATTTACTGCTGTTTGAGATATCATGCATGGCATACATCCTCATTTCATATGACGCATTGGTATGAACTGTGACTTGGTACTAAATGATGATAAGTGAGAAAGTGGAACATCCGAGGACATGTCGGATCGTGTAAACAGAGATGAGAATCCGTGATCCGAGGTTGTTACAGGTGCGGAGTGTGTTATATACTTGCTGCCCGAGGTTTCTTCTTTGGAACGAGGATGTACGTAGACTTTGCGGGTCCCTCGTGGGTCATGAATTTTGAGACGCGGTGGTTTCCGTCCTTAACATGTATGTACGATATGGACAATTGGCCAATGCATCGCATCGTATATGCATTCACACTTAAATCCATTCTTCAATTCTTGATTTGTATATGTCACATGATATTTTAATTGATGCTATGTTGAATTGGTTCGTGTATGTGCTTGATTGGTTACATGTCTACCAATTGATTACTTTCTTCATATATGTGAACTAATTGGTGTCGGCCTATGATACCTACTAGTACTAGTTGTTTGTATTGATACTACCTTGTTGTACTCTTTTCTGAGTGCAGAATTCGTCATAGGCTCTACTTCCGGACCTCGCGAGTGATCCTGATGCCTGTTTGCTGAGTTTCCTGGGTGAGGTACTTGATGGATTCCGAAGCCTGGAGATTCCTCTTTTATTACTTTTTTTCTATTGCCTTCTGAGACAATAATCGTACAATGAGACTTGTATTTACTCTAGACTTGCTGAGTATTATTAGTAGCGTTTGTACTGTATTTAGACCAGATGTTGGGGTTGATATAGTTCTTATTCGGCACTTATTCTATCTTATATTTGCTAAGACTGATTAAATATTTCTATTTCCTTTACGTATGTTTAAACTAAATGTGTTTCGGATGTGTTTGGGTTATATGGTGTTTGTTTTTGGTTTTGACGCCGTTTTGAGCAAAAGTGTGTTATATCTCGCATTTTGTACATTTGAATATTCCGAGTTAATGGCGGGAAGTTAAGGACAAGGTTATAATTTTTTTTCCTTGAATGCATAAGTTGCGTATTCATTTTTATTGGTATGGAGTATTAAGGGTAAATTTGGGATAAGGAGAAATTGGAGGCTAAAAGTTGGAAAAGAATTTTCATGAAATGGCCAAAAGGCCTAGGTGGCCGTGGACCCCACCCATGGTTGGCCAATTAATTCAAGACATTAAAGAAGCCATGTGTTCATCTTATATTGCTAGACATGTATATAAGCAAATGATGACAAGTCAAAAAAAAATTTATTAGTCATCTTTTATGGCATAAAGAAAAGTCTAGAAATTTAGAGAAAATTTGAGAAAAATGAAGGCACATGACCAGCCATGTGCTTGTGTCTATATATATATATGTGTGATGAATAACATGAGACACAACTCATAATTTCCAACCTTAGAGAATTCAAGAGAGATGGAGAAAAAAAAAAAAAAAAGAGGAAGAGAGGGTCGGGGGGGGGGGGCTGGCCGAACACAGCCCCTAGACTTTGATGATGAAAAATTCTTTTCTTTTTGTTTCTCTACTAATTGGAAGGCCCTCATCGACGTGGAGTAGTTGTTGGAACAAGAAGATCACTCGTTGTTGCGATAACCACTTCTAGCCGAGAAGAGGACTTGAAGGGAAAAGGTAAGGATTCCATCTTCTTTCATGTGTTGTGGGTGATTGGTACATGTTATGGTATGTGGGAATGAATGAAGTTCATGAAATTATGGTATATGATGTGTAGCCGTGTGTATATGATATCATATAGGAGTGAAGAATTAATTTACTTAGCATGGTTGGATTGTTGTATTACGGATAGTTGAGTGTGTCGTAATGTGAAGGAACGGATGAACTTTATGAATTTATGTATGTTGAAGCTTGGCCGAAAATGGGCTGATTTGGTGTACACATGTGGGACTAATGTGATGTAGTATTTTGGTTATCGTCGTTGTAAATTCTATGACGTAGAATGAAGTTTTAATGATCCAAGTTAAGGTTACAATTGTGTGGGCTGAATTGGAGTGTTTTGAAAATGTTGCGGCTTGCTTGGAATATTCTTAAATCATGTGTGAATGGTTGCGGATTAGTAGGCGAATATGCGAGTGTGAATATTGAAATGATTGTATGTAGCTTATTTGAATACGATTGAAATGTTGTCGAGTTGTGTAGAAAGGAATTATTAATGTTTGAATGTGTTTTGAATCACTTATGGATATCGTTATTGTGATTGTTGGTATGGTTGTTGTTGATATTAGCCGAGTTAAATTCTCGGGGGTGTTGGATTTATAGGGGAAATCTTTGCCGAAATTTTTGTAGACAAAGTGTTAATTTGGAATTGGACTCTCAAGTGTTGTGGCTAATGGTTAATATCTAATGACATTATTGTAGAACGTGAGAAGCCGAGACATAAGCTCGAATTAGCGTAGGAAGCGGCTAAGGTATGTTAAGGCTTATCTCTTTTCTTTCAAAGGCATGACTCCCACGTTATAATGTCTTAAACGTTTTATATCTTCTTTGCTTGCAAAAGTTAGAAGCCTATGACTCCAAGGTACAAGTTCTTTTCCTAATAGTTCATAGTTGCTTTTATTAAAATGTCCATGTTTTTCAAAAACCAAGTTTTAAGAGGTTGAGAACTTTTATGACTAAAACGACGAATATGACTTTATATTGACAACGATGATGTCAAATATGAGGAAATGTCCGTGATGAATATGTCGAGGATATGTTTCTACCATGAATATGACAATGTGAAAATGTTAAGCTAGTTCTTGACTTCTCAACTCTAATTATGGATAATGACTATTTTAGAGATTCCAAGTATATGAAACGATGCCTTACGATCCTATTCCATGTTTCTCGTGATGTTACTCTCCATTGTTAGTCTAGCCTTATATTAATTGTCCCTTCAAGGTGAGGCACGACGCCCATGGCTATTCCATAACATCATCGGAGGTTACCGACCTTACGTCACTCCGATAGATACATGGCTTTCTTTGGGGCTCTCCTGCATGCTTATATGATATACGTATATGACATATGTATATGTATATGGGGGATATGGGGAAAGGGAGACATGTTGCGCTATAGACGCATTGCCACCTGGTCAGCTGGCGTAAACTCCATCCCGGACGCGGGATATGTGGTTATGGATCGGGCTGCACGTTCCGCAGCAATATATTATATGGATCGGGCTGCACGTTCCGCAGCATTATATATATATATGGATCGGGCTGCACGTTCCGCAGCACTAAGCATGCATGGTTCCGCCTAAAAGGGCACTCAGATGTACAGGTTACTCTTTTATCTCATGAAATGCCCTATGTTGTCGTCTTGTTACTATTCATGTTTTGTATCCTTCCATATGTTGTTACTCATGCCTTACATACTCAGTACATTGCTCGCATCGACGTCCCTTCTTGTGGACGCTGCGTTTCATGCCGCGCAGGTACACCCAGATGAGCTGAAGATTTTAGTAGAAGCTGTTCCAGTGGGATTGGCGAGCTCCATTTTCTCCGGAGTGCAGCCGAGTCAGAGAGCTATGTTATGACAGTTGTTCTATGTTAGAGACTTTGCGACAACGGTGTCGGTGTATAGTATGTCGGTCTGTAAGCGGCTCCACAAGCCGATGTGTTGTTATATGTTATATTACAGATTTCGTGCGATTTCAGATACTGTGGGATACAAAGAAGGTGGAAAGCATATTTGTTTTCTGAAAAAGCTCTATTATGTACTTATGCTATGATTAAGGGCCCAGTCTGATTACAAGTACTACGAAGGTCAGCGGGTTCGCTCGGCCCTAGGTAAGGGTCGGGTGCCCATCACACCCTATCGGATTAAGGGTGTGACAAATTGGTATCGAGCGAGTTCGTCCTAGGGGTTGTCGCAAAGTCGTGTCCGGTAGGGTCTCGTTTATGGTGTGAAGCCGGCCACATTTATAAACAGGAGGCTACGGGGCATTTAGGGTGGTTACTTTTCGTTCACTCCTTAGATCGTGCCATAGAGCCAAGTCATAGGAAATGAGATTTCTTTACGCTAACTTGTGATTGCAGCAGGAGAATGGCATTGACAGAGGAAGACGATTAACGATACGGGAAGCCATAAAGCACGCAGGTAAGTAAAGGTACGAAAGGCATATGCCGAGCACGGTGTTGATGTACGATTGAAAGGTAAGGTTGAAAAGTTTGAAAAGGGAAAGTAAACAAGAAAAGGGTAACACGTGTGGTCATGTTGGGCCTATGAGGTAAGCCCATTATTTTCAGGCCCTTATGAATATTGAGAGCCCTGTGTGTCTATGATACGATACGATATGATATGATGTGTATATATGATGATGGCCCTATGAGGCGCTATTGGTATTCCCTGCGTGCAGGTTTTGGATAGTAAGGAATACAGAGGAAACCCTGCCAAAATTTTTCTGGAAATAATACGAGAGTAAGATGTAAGTTTGGAATATGTTTGGAAAAGTTCATATGAATAGTAACGATGGGATTTGACCAAGCCGTAAGTGCGGCTGCCCTTTTGGAAGAATAAGTTAAATTGCGGAATTAGCAATAATAGTAAACAGGAGGTCGATGGGGATATGATAATAAGGAATTTGGGATGGACTAGCGATATTAAGATATGGTCCAGAGAGGACTGGTAGGTTTGAATAGGGTAATATGTATTAAGGCCCGACTGAGTCAATAAATTGGAGAAAAGTATGAAAGAAAAGAAGAGAAGAATTATGACAGATAGGAATGTATTAATAAGACAGCTGCCGGGATGTGTCGTGGGGGCGTTTTGGGAATATTTTAAGATTCCGACTTACTCAATATTATGTGTAGAAGGTCGTGCGGTGAGGTAGACGCAGTCAGGAAAGCGTTAAAGCGTCGTATTCCATCAAAGTTCCAAGGTTAAGCGTCTTTGGCGTGAGAGCAATTTTAGGATGGGTGACCCCCTGGGAAGTTTTTGAAAAGTCTCACAAATTCAGACCGTAAGAGGAAAATGAGAAGTTAGATTAACCTAAGGAAGATTAGAGTCTATGGAGTGGGCAGAAACCATAAAAGATCGCGTAGGATGGGCGGATTATCAGGTCGGTAAGGAGGGGGAGCTAACGGGAGAAGGAGATAAGAAGAAAGCAAGACATCCGTGTAGAAATAGGTTATGTTGCGTGACGGAGGACACGAGTGCCGTAAGTGACAAAACGATGAAAAGCCAAGTTATAGGAAGTTGAGAAATGAAGAAAAAAAAAATGAGTGCCATAAGTGTCGGGACGGCGGAAGGCCAGGTTGTAGGACGAGGAGAAACGAGATAGAATAAACGCCAGAAGATGACTGGTATGATACAGGCGAACGTGGATGAACGGAATACGTTTTGAAAATGGGAGAAGGATTATGTAGGAATAATGTATCCTGAATGATACAAGGAGCATAAGATTTCTCGTGTACAGAAGAAGAGATAGGCACAAATGGGGGAAATGATGAAAGGATACCAAAGGAAGCACCCGATATAGGTTGGGGTGAAGATAATATTCCGAGAGAACTTTGGATACTTGTTGTCGGAATAAGAGTATTGCCTAATTGAGATCGGCAGTAAGGATGTGAGGCAAGTATAAATAAATAATGATATAAGTACACCCCTAAAGGGGGGAAGCGGGTGAGAGGAAATGCAAGGATGAGCTGGAAATAATTGACACAGTAATGTGTTTGATATGGATACCTGAACTACAAATGAGACCCCTTTACTGAAATAAACTAGTAAGATCGGAAGACCAGCAATAAGTGGATGAAATTTAGGAAAAGGTTTGTAGACCACTAAGTGACTTGAATATGAAAGCATATGCTATGGAACTATATGAATTGTCAGCAGGAAGCTATACCCGACTACAATTATAAAGAGTCCGCACCGGAAAGCTAACAAGGAATAAAGATCGACGAAAGGACCGTTAATATGGGGATATCGGAGATGTAAGCGAGAGGGACAAAAAAAAGGGAGCACCGTAGGGCGATAGATGGCTATGACATGATAAGTCAAGGCTACGAATGGAGACACGATTCGGATAAGAGTAAAATGTTAGCTAAATTCCGATCAATTACAGGAAGGCAAGGAAGCGGAAAAAGTGGATTGCAAGCAATGAAGGAATCAAGTAAGAACGAGAAGAGACTGACGTATGTTTTAAGATAGGACTAAGTATCTGATAATTGAGCCCTAAGGGGGGGATAACTGTTCCCAAGGAGAAAAGGGATATTACACCCCGTAATTCCTGTACATTGGGATCGGTTGGAGGTATTGTCAATAAGATGCAAAGTCCCAGGTACTTGTGGTATAATTATAAGGGTCCGAGTTCGTATGACGAAACAACGACAGGGAGGAGACGACTCGAGAGGCTAAAGAGAAAACGAAGAAGGAACGTAATCGATAGAAGAGATTGCATGCCGTGGTGATAAGGGAACCCCCCCCCCCCCCAAAATCCTTAGAAGACCTTGCGAGACTAGTTGAACATTCGAGGGCGAATGTTCTAAAGGGGGGAAGGATGTTATATCTCGCATTTTGTACATTTGAATATTCCGAGTTAATGGCGGGAAGTTAAGGACAAGGTTATAATTTTTTTTCCTTGAATGCATAAGTTGCGTATTCATTTTTATTGGTATGAAGTATTAAGGGTAAATTTGGGATAAGGAGAAATTGGAGGCTAAAAGTTGGAAAAGAATTTTCATGAAATGGCCAAAAGGCCTAGGTGGCCGTGGACCCCACCCATGGTTGGCCAATTAATTCAAGACATTAAAGAAGCCATGTGTTCATCTTATATTGCTAGACATGTATATAAGCAAAGGATGACAAGTCAAAAAAAAATTTATTAGTCATCTTTTATGGCATAAAGAAAAGTCTAGAAATTTAGAGAAAATTTGAGAAAAATGAAGGCACATGACCAGCCATGTGCTTGTGTCTATATATATATATGTGTGATGAATAACATGAGACACAACTCATAATTTCCAACCTTAGAGAATTCAAGAGAGATGGAGAAAAAAAAAAAAAAAAAGAGGAAGAGAGGGTCGGCTATAGGGGGCTGGCCGAACACAGCCCCTAGACTTTGATGATGAAAAATTCTTTTCTTTTTGTTTCTCTACTAATTGGAAGGCCCTCAAGTAGTTGTTGGAACAAGGAGATCACTCGTTGTTGCGATAACCACTTCTAGCCGAGAAGAGGACTTGAAGGGAAAAGGTAAGGATTCCATCTTCTTTCATGTGTTGTGGGTGATTGGTACATGTTATGGTATGTGGGAATGAATGAAGTTCATGAAATTATGGTATATGATGTGTAGCCGTGTGTATATGATATCATATAGGAGTGAAGAATTAATTTACTTAGCATGGTTGGATTGTTGTATTACGGATAGTTGAGTGTGTCGTAATGTGAAGGAACGGATGAACTTTATGAATTTATGTATGTTGAAGCTTGGCCGAAAATGGGCTGATTTGGTGTACACATGTGGGACTAATGTGATGTAGTATTTTGGTCATCGTCGTTGTAAATTCTATGACGTAGAATGAAGTTTTAATGATCCAAGTTAAGGTTACAATTGTGTGGGCTGAATTGGAGTGTTTTGAAAATGTTGCGGCTTGCTTGGAATATTCTTAAATCATGTGTGAATGGTTGCGGATTAGTAGGCGAATATGCGAGTGTGAATATTGAAATGATTGTATGTAGCTTATTTGAATACGATTGAAATGTTGTCGAGTTGTGTAGAAAGGAATTATTAATGTTTGAATGCGTTTTGAATCACTTATGGATATCGTTATTGTGATTGTTGGTATGGTTGTTGTTGATATTAGCCGAGTTAAATTCTGGGGGTGTTGGATTTATAGGGGAAATCTTTTGAAATTTTTGTAGACAAAGTGTTAATTTGGAATTGGACTCTCAAGTGTTGTGGCTAATGGTTAATATCTAATGACATTATTGTAGATCGTGAGAAGCCGAGACATAAGCTCGAATTAGCGTAGGAAGCGGCTAAGGTATGTTAAGGCTCATCTCTTTTCTTTCAAAGGCATGACTCCCACGTTATAATGTCTTAAACGTTTTATATCTTCTTTGCTTGCAAAAGTTAGAAGCCTATGACTCCAAGGTACAAGTTCTTTTCCTAATAGTTCATAGTTGCTTTTATTAAAATGTCAGGTTTTTCAAAAACCAAGTTTTAAGAGGTTGAGAACTTTTATGACTAAAACGACGAATATGACTTTATATTGACAACGATGATGTCAAATATGAGGAAATGTCCGTGATGAATATGTCGAGGATATGTTTCTACCATGAATATGACAATGTGAAAATGTTAAGCTATTTCTTGACTTCTCAACTCTAATTATGGATAATGACTATTTTAGAGATTCCAAGTATATGAAACGATGCCTTACGATCCTATTCCATGTTTCTCGTGATGTTACTCTCCATTGTTAGTCTCGCCTTATATTAATTGTCCCTTCAAGGTGAGGCACGACGCCCATGGCTATTCCATAACATCATCGGAGGTTACCGACCTTACGTCACTCCGATAGATACATGGCTTTCTTTGGGGCTCTCCGCGTGCTTATATGATATACGTATATGACATATGTATATGTATATGGGGGATATGGGGAAAGGGAGACATGTTGCGCTATAGACGCATTGCCACACAGTCGGTGGCGTAAACTCCCATCCGGACGCGGGATATGTGGTTATGGATCGGGCCGCACGTTCCACAAAGAATATATTATATGGATCGGCGCACGTTCCGCGAGCATTATATATATATATGGATCGGGCTGCACGTTCCGCAACACTAAGCATGCGTAGTTCCGCCTAAAAGGGCACTCGGATGTACGAGTTACTCTTTTATCTCATGAAATGCCCTATGTTGTCGTCTTGTTACTATTCATGTTTTGTATCCTTCCATATGTTGTTACTCATGCCTTACATACTCGGTACATTGCAAATGCGACGTCCTTTTCTTGTGGACGCCGCGTTTCATGCCGCGCGGTACCCGGATGATTTGAAGATTTTAGTAGAAGTTGTTCCGGTGGGATTGGCGAGCTCCATTTTCTCCGGAGTGCAGCCGAGTCAGAGAGCTATGTTATGACGGTTGTTCTATGTTAGAGACTTTGCGACAGAGTGTCGAGTGTATAGTATGTCGGTACGTAAGCGGCTCCACAAGCCGATGTGTTGTTATATGTTATATTACGTATTTCGTGCGATTTCGAATCGTGGGATATAAAGAAGGTGGAAAGCATATTTGTTTTCGAAAAAGCTCTATTATGTACTTATGCTATGATTAAGGGCCCAGTCTAATTACAAGTTCTACGAAGGTCAGCGGGTTCGCTCGGCCCTAGGTAAGGGTCGGGTGCCCATCACACCCTATCGGATTAAGGGTGTGACAAAGTGGTACCATAATGAGCAAACGAGCTTTGATTTGTGCTTCGATTGAACTGTTAGATCCGTATATCCGTATCGTAATTTCAGAACTGTAGCAACAAGAATCATCGCGTTTCACCATCGTATGAGGGAGATATGAGCATTTTACTAAGATTTTGCTGTGCTGATTTTCTGGTGTGATTTTTGCTGAAAATTATGAAATTGCTACTGAGATCGTCCTTTAAATTTCTGTCTTGTTCCAGAAATTGAAACCAGCATATCAGACTCATTTTAAGGCCAAATGAGGTGATTCAAAAGCCTAACTTGAGTGAAATTTTGCAAGGAATTTATTGGAGTTATCAAAACCAGATATGGGTCGAATAGCTGGGCATTTTCGTTCTTATTATTTACTTGGGGTTTCTCACAATCTTATAAGCTTGATTTTGGGTTACTTGAAGAGACTCTTTCAAGATTTATCATTTAGGTAAGATTCCAAACACCTTTTTATGATTATTCCATCGTTTAGTAGGAATTTTCATGCTGAGATTCTTAAATTAAGGGAGGTAAATTAGGGATTTGAAACCCTAGGCTTGAACTTGGTTTTTCTTCAATAAACATGAATTAGTGGATGGATTTCACTCATTTTTGGTATATAGGCTCCATAAGTAATGGGTAAACTAATTTTGATCTAAATTTCTGATTATGCCCTTCGTTGGTCGGATTCCTATTTTTGGAAACTTTTTGGGTTCGGATTTAAAGTATGTCAACATGGGTACCATTGGATTCGTATGACTTCCTAGATTAATAATTTGACCTTATTAAACCCGATTTTCTTATGAAAAGACCATTTTTCCCCTTGAGGTTGGGAATGGGTTTTTGAAGTAACTTTTTTATCCGAAATTCTTCTAAGACTATTATGGGTATCCTTCGATTTCCCTCATTTTCCCCATTTCATGAGTTAGGGTTTGGGACTTGATGAGTAATATGGTTATTTGGGTATTTTCTTCTTGATTCTAATTTCACATCCGGATATGATTAGACTTTCATTATCACGAGGCACAAAGGAAGGGAAAGACTAAGGTTTGACTATTGGAGATTTGTTGTTCAGCTTTTCAGGTAAGTTACGGCTTGCCTTATGATAAGACTTCGCTTAGCGAAGCGTATGCTTAGATGATATTGTCGGATAATGCATGTAAGCCTTCGGGTATGAAGTTTGGTGTTATAGCCCATATTTCGTGCGTTCGGATATTGCGAGACAATGGTGGGTAATTAAGGAAAAGACTATGGTCAAAAATAATTTTAATGTGCGAGTTGTTAGAAATGGTATTTATGAACATTATTAGTATGGAAATATTGAGAAGGACAAAGGGCAAAAAGGGAAATTCACAAAAGGGTACACGGTAATATTGTGGAAGGCTAGGGGCAAAACGGTAATTTCACAAGGTGTTCAAGAAAGTTCTTGAGGGACTAAAGTGTTCAAGAAAAATAAAAAAAAATAAAAAAAGGGGGCCAAGTTGGCCGTCCAAGTGTGTGTGTGTTTGTGGCTATGTGGGCCCCACTCTTTATGGCCATGTGATCATATATATGAACCAAGGCTTACAATGTAAGGTATTAGTCATCTTTTGATGAATTTTGAGAAATTTCAAAAAAAAAGGAAGAAAATTCTAGAAAAGGGAAGAGGGGGATATGTGACCTTATTTGAGGGACCTAAGCATAAATATGTAGAAGTGGTGGAAGATATATATATATATAAGAGAGAAGTCATCATTTTAATTCAAGAAATAAGAAAGAAAGGAAAAAAAAAAAAAAAGAAGAGAGGGAATATAGTAGGCCATTCGGCCATGGTGGTGCAAAATCCACCCCTTGAAATCTTGTTCCAAAAATTATTTTCTTCATGTATTCCTACCAATTCAAGGGTCCTCTACAACGTGGTATAGTTGTTTCGGAAGATAGGGCATTCGTTTCATCGTTTCCGCACCGTGGTCAAGTGAAGAAGTTAAAGGGAAAAGGTAAGGTTTAATCCTTTCTCATGTGTTATGGATGGTCTATGCATGTTGTTGAGTGTTGTAGTATGTGGAAATAAATGAAATTCATGAAGTATGTATATGCATGGTGTGGCCGAATGGAGTAGTTGTTTGTGTAGAAATGATAGATTAATTTTATGTAGTATTCTAGTTGTGTTGTTGAAACTTGTGAAGGAAATAGAAGAAAATGATTTATGATGGCATGAAAAATGGTTGAAAATGATTATAGGAACTTATGTGATTTCAATATAGTTTCTATGTAATTATGGAAGTGGAGTTCTAGATGAGAATTATTATGTTAATTGGTGAATTTGGAGGGATGCAAGTCCATATTGGCATGAAAGATTGGTTGGTAAGTTGTTATGGGGAATTTTGTGATTTTATGGAAGATTTATGTAATGATGAAAATGAAATTGTTAAGGTGTGAATTATGATTATTGTTAATGAAGTTGGAGGATAAAAATATGTTATGGATATTTATGTCGAAGGTTAGAGATTTCGGATGAATTATGGTTTTGGTAGAATTTTTGTATGTTTTGTAAATATTTTGTAGAATGATATGAAATGCTTCCGAATTGTATTTAAATGATCTTTAATTAAAATATAAACATGGAAATATTGATATTGATTTGAAGGTGCAAAGTTGAATTGGAAGTTGTCGCATTATTTGGAAAAGAAGACTATTTATGCTAGAATGCGTTTCTAGTCAATTGTGACGTTGTTGGTATTGTTGTTGGTTTGGTTGCTAATTTGGCCGAGTTTAAATCTCGGATGGTATGTATAGGGGAGATGCTTAAATTTTTGTAGCCAAGAATTGGTTAAGATTGAATTCTTAAAACCTTATGATCA
>NC_081345.1:13221084-13263183 GCF_029784015.1 Lycium ferocissimum
CAACACATTGGTGTGGGCCAAGGAACCCTTGACCAAGTCTTGTACTACTTAAAGGATGACCCTTAGCTCATTCTTTCATTCCACACTTAGACAAAAAAAGAGAGAGCAAGAAGTGAAGAGAGGGAGGCTCTCCGGCCGCCTCCCCAAAATCACCTCCTTTCAAGCTCTTCAAAATTAATTTATTGGTGTTAACCCCCATTTTGAGTTCCCTAAGCGTGGAAGCATCGTTGGAGCGATCAAGTCGTCCGTTTGGTGAATCGTAAACCCTAGCCTTCTTGTGGAATAAAGAAGAAAGGTGAGTTTTGGTATTGTTTTATGGGTTATAAATGTTTCATGCATTTTGTAGTATGTTAATATGGATGAAAATCATGAAATATAGTATGTCAAAGCGGTCGTAACGGGGCGTGTTAGCTGCATGGGTATGTGGGCGTGCAAATGGGTGTTGAAAATTGAATTGATGAATCAATTCTTGTATCATGTTGGATTAGTGTAGAGTGGAGAAGGGAATAAAAATTCTCAATATATGTATATATGTGAGTATGTGGCCGTGTATAGCCCCTATGTATGTCGAAGATCGCATTAATATCGCTTCGCGTCTTAGTTGTTGTCGTTATGGATTCTAGTTGGAAATAAGCGTTTAATGACTTAAGAAAGATGTTGAAATTGTAATGATGATTTGAGGGTTATCGTGCGTTGATGTAATTTGTATATTTTATGAGAATGATATCGTTATATCGCGAATCGTGATACAAATCATGTCATGAAAATGAGGAATGTGATATAGGCCGTTTTGCTTAGGGGTCGAAGCTTGGCCTAACTTGAGAAAATTATTGGATTGTGGGAAAATTATGTGAATTGTTTAGGATGTTCTTCGAATATTGTTGGTAAGGATTGCTGAAATTGAATGTATAAGTCGATAACGTGGCTTGAATGTAAGCCGTCGAGTTAATTATTATGAAAGTTGTTGAATGAAGGAAAGAGAGCTATTATTGTTGTTTTGCCTTTCGGATTGATTATTAACGTTGTTAGGTTGGTTGTTGTTGTTGTTGTTGATTGATACGTCAAGTTAAATTTCCTGCAATGGCCTATTTTTAGGGAAATGTCAAATTTCGTAGAATTAAGGGCAAAATTGGAATTAAATGCCCAAAATGCCTATAGCTAATGTTTGGCATATATTGACTTGTTTGTAGACCTTGAGAGCCCGAGGCGTAGGTTGGCTTTAGCTTGAGCTTGATTAGCGCTGAAAGCGCGTACGAGTGTGTGTGTGTAAGCTTACCGTTCTTCCTTTTTGGCATGACCTTTATGCAATGAACGAATAACATATATGTATGCTCCAAAGAAATATTCTACTCCTAGAGCCACTAGGATGGCCTATGTCCTTGATTTCCATAAACTATTCCATATGACTTGTCACATGCCTATGATGTTTGAAGTATTAGTCGATACGTTCCGGATGTGATTTGAAAAATATTTGATATGGCCTAAGTTTGGATATGTATATTTCGGATATGTGCATATGATTCTAAGGTTCCGTTCGAAGTATCCTATAATGTTATTTGAAAGTTCCTCAATATGAATGATACTAAATTTTCAGAAAATGACCTATGATGTGTTTTACGAAAATTTTGTAATTTGAAAGTTTGTAATTTTTGTATACTAATTCCGATGGACTCGATGCTACCTTGAGCCTTCTAATATCAGTATGTATATGTATTTGTTCGTCGAGTCTTGGAATTCTTTTTTAAAAAAAAAAGTGTATTGTTCCTAAACGATTCTGAAAACTACGAGCGTCCGTAACTTTCACAAACAGAACCGGATGGCCTTGATATGCTCAAAAATGATTCCATGATGTATGATGACTATGTTTTCCATAGGCGGGCCCGGCTCGGGTCGACACCCGTTCGTGGGCCCCGCGACTCTCCTTAGGTACTTCTGACGACTTTTAAAAGAATATGATACGATCAGTTTGCTTACCTTTTGAGTTTATGATAATGATCTCACGTATATGATTTTGTTACATAACTATGGTTTCTCAATTTACGGTTGATATGTTCTTGAATGATTTTCGGAAGAAACTTGATTTAACTGCTATTTAGCTTTAAAATGAGATTTTGATTGACTATGTTGTTGAGCTTGTGATGATGATTTGTGTATATGGTTCCTCACTACTCTGTTCGTGTGCACTATGCGGTATTCTGAAGTATGACGTCTGTTCCGAAATATGATGTGATATGAAGTTTGATATGATATGATGATTCTATACACCGAGACCCTCACTAGAGGGCCGGGACACGCTATGTATATGATGATATGATGATGACATGATTCTATACACCGAGACCCTCCTAGAGGGGTCGGACACGCTATACACCGAGACCCTCACTGTGGGGCCGGACACGCTATACATCGAGCCCCTCGCCTGAGGGCCGGGACACGCTATATGTATGTATATATGGGATGAGGATATGATCTTACTTACCGAGTCTCTCGTTAGAGGGCCGGACACGTTATATGTATACGCATGTGCGGAATGATTGTCTGACTGGGATATGATATGGACATGTATGATTTATGTTTCGGAGGTAAGTTTTGTGGTTTTACGGGTACTGTTTTCATGTTTCTACTCCTTATATAGAGTACGACTCTGCCTACTGTATTTCATGCTTTACATGCTCAGTACATATTCCGTACTGACCCCCTTCTTCGGGTCGCGTTTCATGCCCGCGTGCACGGACGCACGGTTTGGTGACCCACCGGTTAGGACACCCTGTACGCTATTTGAAGTGCTCCCTTATTCCGAGCCTACTTTTGGTATATATTCGTTCGTTGCATTGTACATATTTGTTCGGGGGTACGGCGGGGCCCCGTCCCGTCATATGATTAAATCCGTCATTTAGAGGTCTCGTGGACATGTTTTGTGGGTTGTGCCTACTTCCGTACAAACGTGTTTGTATATGTTGTGTTTGGGGGGCGGTTACGATTCGCCGCGGTAGCCTTGTCGGCCCGTATATGTATATATATTATTTTGTTGGCCCCGTGTGGCCTTTGTTGGTATTTTCTCGCGTGCGGTTATTTTTTGGATAGTCCGTAAATCAAAGGAAACTCTACCGAAATTTTTCTCGGAAATTATATAAATTTGGAACTCGGCTGTCGGTCGTTATATACTTGGATGCGTCTGATATACCTTGTGATAGCGTTTGATAGGTGTGTTTGGGTGCCCAGATCGGGCACTAGTCACGGCCTACGGGGTTGGGTCGTGACAGCTGTACAGGCAAAGGATGTCTTGAGCCTTCAACAAGTGGGTCAGAACTCGACTTATCCAGATCGGACAGCTCGTGCTCAAGCGAGTCTTCCCTCACCAAGAGAAATATAAAGGAAAATTCACGCCAAACTGGCAAGGACCATACATGGTCAAGAATGTACTCTCTGGAGAAGCCATAGTGCTAGCCGAGATGGACGGACAAGAGTGGCTAAAGCCATCAATACAGATACGCTCTAGAGATACTGCGTTTAGGATTCCATTTCCTTGTAATCGCATTATTATTTCCTTGTAATCGTACCTCTTGCTTGTAATCGTACTCTGTAATAAAATAGGAAAAAATGAGTTATCTATGTAATGAACTACGCAATGACCTGACTTTCCCACAGTGGGATACGTAGGCAGTCCATGTCGGACTCGGTCGCATTATTAGTAAAACCAAAACTTAGTTATCTTATTCCGAACTATATTCGACCTGAATTCCTGCTGCGACAGGATACATAGGCGTTTTTCAAGCTCGGTCATCATAAAAAAACCAAGAAACCCTTGGGAAACCTCAGAGATAATAAGGCAGAAAAATCAACAAGGCCAAGCTTGTAAGGGTCAGCACAAGAACAGCCAGCATCAACCCTACACTGGGGCAGAATTTTTGTGGGAACCTCAAAAATTCCTATCAGAAACTTGATTAACAAGGAAAGAGACAAAGTAAAGCAATACGTCGGGGCAGAATTTTTGAGCAAATCCTGAAACCGGGGGAATAATTTTTGAGAAAGATCTAAAAAATTCTATCAATGCGAAAGTCAAAGAATCATACCTCTAGGAAGAATCGAAAAACCTCATTCGAAGAAAACACACGTCATGACACATAAAAACGAAATAAACCATTATTTTAAGGAAAATCAACATGCATTTTATAAAGTCCTTTACTTTGAATTTTCAAAAAAAAAAAAATAGCATTCCCAGAAACATCTCTTGAAATACCGTGCCCAAGAGGGTTCAAATGAGCATCAAGAGGAGATACCAGATAGGAAGACAACGACGCTAATCGGCTTTTTAGGAAACCCATAATTTTTCTGTGGATGCAGGTTTCTCTTTTTTAATAGGACAACAGGCACGCCACCAACCGGTTTACTCACAGCAAAACTGAGAGGCAAAACTCAGCCCAACAGAGAAGGACCAAAAGGTCACAGCAAAAATGGGTAATAAAGACACATCTGGCCGCAAGGGTCACGAAGCAAATGAGCCTAAAGACAAATCCGATCAAAAGGGTCACACAAAAAGCGAATAACGAGGATATATCATGAATAATGAGGATATATCAGACCAAGGGGGTCGCAATGAATGAGCATAAAGTTATATATGGCCAAAAGGGTCATGACAAGGAGAAAAAGGCCTATCCTACCACAAAGGGCCAACAACCATTACAACGGATGAAAGAAAGATTATCCAGCCACAAGGGCCATATCTGTCATCTGCATGCTAAGAGGGCCATTCATTTATTTAAATTGCCAAGAGGGCCATTCATACAAACAAGCCAAGATGGCCATTCATACAAACTGCCGAGAGGGCCATTCATACAAACAAGCCGAGAGGGCCATTCATACAAACAAGCCAAGAGGGCCATTCATACAAACTGCCAAGAGGATCATTTATACAAACAAGCCGAGAGGGCCATTTATACAAACAAGCCAAAAGGGCCATTCATACAAACTGCTGAGAGGGCCATTCATACAAACAAGCTAAGAGGGCCATTCATACAAACAAGCCAAGAGGTCCATTCATACAAACAAGCTAAGAGGTCCATTCATACAAACAAGCCGAGAGGGCTATTCATACAAACAAGCCGAGAGGGCTATTCATACAAACTGCCGAGAGGGCCATTCATACAAATAAGCCGAGAGGGTCATTCATACAAACAAGCCAAGAGGGCCATTCATACAAACAAGCCAAGAGGGCCATTCATACAAACAAGCCAAGAGGGCCATTCATACAAACTGCCGAGAGGGCCATTCATATAAACAGCCAAAAAGGTCATTCATTCAAACAAGCCAAGAGGGCCATTCTTGCAAACAGCCGAGAGGGACATTTCATCTAAAAATACCATGAAGGATATCTGTATATTGTCAAATCCAGGAGAAGGCACACAGCCTCCAGAAAGAAGCGAAGCTGGCTATTTAAATCCGTATCCAGCAAATTGTGGAGCAAACATGAAACTTTTTCTTACGCGGCCAAATAGGGTGCCCGCGAGAGTCAAGCTCTCCGGCAGATTTGGAAGCCATCCAATCTCAGACTCAGCCATAATTTGTCTTGTTTTTATTTTTCTTTACTAAAAACCGCGACCGGTCGGACACACGCCAGGAAATCTGAAAGTATTCCCACATAAGGGACATACTCTTAGCTAGCAAGTCGAACAACATGTGACCTGATTCCCAGAGACCAGGGATATGTAGGCGGGCTCGAGATCAAAGAGTCGATCACATTCTAACAGTCGTCCGGAGGAGCCCGGTCACAACACTGGGGATCTCAAGATTTTTCTTCCAAATCACTTAAAAGTCCTTGGTTGAGTCAAACTACAGGTAGCCTGAATTCTCATATAACTTGAGATAGGTAGAAAATCCAGAAAACAGGGTCTGACCACGTATGTGAAAATTGCATGAAGATAAAGGGTGAAATGAGTCGGGTCAGTAAAAATTAGGGTTAGTCAAATTTCATTGCTCAGGGATGGTCCCGCCATCCCCAAACACTGAAGGGACAGTTATTGACACCTAATTTTTGACCTCTCGTAATTTATTTTAATCACTCAGAGTCCTTGAAAAATAAATAAAATGAGCTATGCACCTTGAAGGGTTTATATAATTTTTATAAATTGTTCAGATCAATATTTTTTCCCTTTAAATTAATGAAAGATTTTAGGACATCACAAATTATTTAGAAATTAATTGGTACTTTTATGACATTTATGAGATATTTATTAGATTTAATCAAAGGAAAAAGGACATTTTTGTTGAAAAAATAATAATCATTTATTTGGTTGTTAAAATTGTCAAAAAAAAAAAAAAAAAGAGAAACAAAATTAGCAAGTACTTTATTCCCTTCAATCAAAGGAGTTTGATTAATTGAAATAATTGACCATTTCACCCCTCAATCTTTAATTTTGTATAATTGTGTAATTTGTCAAAAAATTATTTATAATTGTCTATAAATGTTTTAGTTAGTCAATTAAGTGGTCCTTATTGAAAATTAATTTGTAATTATTTTAATTATTTTGGTTATGGCCACAATTAATTCAACCAATTCATGGTTTAAGGAAATTGGGGCCATTTTTACAAAATTAGCCTTTTAATGGCCTTATTTCAAATAGCTGGATTTATTGGTTCAAATTTATTAGGGTCATTAAATCAATTTAATTTTAAAATATGCTAATTAGGCCAAATATGGCCATAATTGAAATAATCAGTTGGATTAGAATCAATTAGGGCCATATTCACAAAATTAAGCCCATTAACACAGTTGGCCACTTTTAAATTATTTAAATAGGATAATTACGTCCTAATTTGCTTATATTTAAAACATTATGACCAATAAACAATATTTTGGTTTTTTGAAATTACCTACTTTACTCTATGCGTGTATATACATCTGGTATATGTAAATATACACACGTGATATACATAGGGGAAAAGGGCCATATCCATTTTATTTAAAATCGGACAACGCCCAGTCCACCTAATGGACCAGACCCAGCCCAAATCACACAGATAAGGAAGGGAGTAATACTCTCTCATTTCATTTTTCATTTTTCTCTCTCAACAGACGCAGCCTTACTCCCTCTCTCTCCTCCCTTTCCCCTTTTCTCTAAAACCCTAAGGTGCTGCCCCCTTGTTTTTCTTCTCTCATGCCAGATATGGCAAAAATGCAGACTCCTCAGACTTTTGATAGTCTTTGCATGATCAAAAGAGTGAAACAATTAATGTTCAATATGATTTCGCTTAAAACTCATCCCAAATACGGTAATAGATCCCTCCTTTTACTCTTTTCTTCAGATTTCGAGTCAAACCTGCGGATTTCTATTGCTTTAAGGTTGTATTTTTTTATTGTTTTCGCGATTTCTTATCGTCCCTTAGATATTGGCTCAGATCGACCCAAGATGGGTCAGATCTGACCACATACATTGGTTGTCTTTAGATCTGGATCGTTAATTTCATATATTGAATGTTTAGTTCTGAAAATAAGGTTTGTACCTCATCGGTGATTTTAGTCTTTGGATGAATTTTGGGGTTCTATTTTATAGAGCCCTACCCTCACCATGAAAAAGGGCAGAAAAAAGTTTCAACAATTCCAAGAAGCTAAAAAATTCGATTTTTAAAAGCTTCTCAGTAAAATTTTAAGACTTTGACCTTAAGAGTTGGAGTTTTTTCTCTGTTCTAAAATATTTGCTTTGCTTGTTCTATATCTTTTGTGGCTGAGTTTCGAGATTTGAAGCATAAGGCTCCAAGATCCATTCTTTTCTTGGCTACGCATATAAAAGGTAATTCCTAATTCATTTTGTTTCCTTTACTTAGATTTTGCGTAGTCTAAGGGTATTGTATTAGTTAATCTGCTTGGGTCTTAATGTTTGCTAATGCTGGGTCATGTTATTAAGAGCTGTCCCATCTAGTTGTGTGTTTATTTTATGATTCACTTGAGAAAAATGGTGTAGCCAGTTTGAATACCATGTTGAAACCTACCTAACATAGGCTGATTAGTCTTCATAGTGGTTTTTTTACTTATGTGATTTCAATGCCTCTATTTTAGTTGAGAAATAGTGTGGTTAATGTATCTTGAACATGTTTTTTTCCATCTTGACTGACCACACTCACACAGAATAAGATAAAATCAGGACTAGTTAATAGATTTTTTTTTTCTTAACTAATATACAATTAGGAATGGGATCTGGTTCAGTTTGGCTTTTGGGTTGGTAACCTCATAATTGAAACATCTGTGATCATGGTTTCACCTAGTCTAAGCCAGAATCTGTGCCAAACTGTTTATGTCTTTAGAAAATCTTAAAACTAATGTGATTAAAGACTTGGATATGAACTTGTTTTGGTCTGATTAAGTGCTTCAATCTCTTGTCTGAACTTGTGTGACTTAAACATATGGTGTTTACAAACTTGTCTTGGTGTAACTCACATTACAAGTCTTACATCTTAAAACTAGTCTATCTCTAAGTCCTAAAAGGTCTGGTGGAACTGGAAAAGAAAAAGGGTAAACCTTTAAGACCAGGTCATACTTGAAGTTGATTAAGATAAATCTGATTAGTTTTGCCAGCTAACGAGGTGGTTGTTAGTTCTTAACCTGATTAGTGGCTGCTTTGGGGAGTGAAAGATGTAAAAAATGAGAGAAAATAGTTGTCAAGAATCTGAAAACTTGTTCTGTTACCTTTGATCTCTTTGTTTCCAGCCCCCATTATGTGTCCCATCCAATTGGTGAAGCAATATGTGTTATGAAAGTAAGTTTGTGTGCTATAAACTCTTGCATCTATATTGATATTTCTTCATGGACTGACCCTGGTTAAATAGGTGACCTTAAGTGTCCAATTTAACAAATTTAAAGTAGTAGGAGAATGGTGAAATGAATTAGGTTTGGTCATTTTTTTTAAGTCCTTAATAGCTTTGGGATTGAGGTTTGCCGTTAAAACATGAGACCTACTTTTTCTTTGTACATGGATGAGGAACATGGTCTAATAATAACTATTGATAGCACTGTTTGCTTAGGCTTAAAAATGAGGATAAATATATAGGATCCTGTAAGTCCTGTTAGAGTAAAAAGAAGAGGGCTAACAGGATTATAGTTGGAACCTTGAGGAAATTGGCTTTACAATCTAAGCTGTTCAGACCTCTTAGAATTTCTTAAGAATGAGAGAAGAGGACCATGAGTGTAGATATGTAAGTTAAAACCACTTGACAAACGGGGAAGTCTTTTTAAAGAAATCTTAGGAGAAGATTGAGAAAGGGTCAGGTCTCACTTGATCCACAGTATCTTTCTTCCCAAATAAAAGATTGTCATGGCATATCTCACAAGTCTATGGGGTGCAACTCTCTATGTTTGTACACTTGGTGGCCTTTTTTCCTTTTTGTGGAGTTAAATGGGTCCTAAAAATGAACTTCGTTTGCACTAATGGTTGTTCACTTAAATCACTAAACCTGGTCATAATGTTTGATGTTTGGATTCAAATGAACTTGTTGACCGACTCAAGTATGCTTTAGGGATTAGTTGACTAGACTAGATTGTACACAATAGTTTGAGGATTGCAGGCATTGCTTAAAATTGGAAAGAGGAAAATACTTCAAGTAGGTATGTGATTACTGATTGCTGAAAAATAAGTCAAAAATGTTTTATTTGGACAATATAATGAGGTGTGAAGACCCTCTAATATCTAGTTAGACTTGGTTTAGAGTTAAAACCTACATGGGTTTCTGTGTGCATTGGGTTGGTTTAATCTGTGTTTGAAAAAATAGTTTTTTTTTTCTAAAAAAACTGGAATATTAAAATGGGAAAAGAGGAGTAGCTTATATTAATTTAGATTGGCAGCATAATGACATGGGAATACACTTAACTCTTTCTTTATGGTACTCCAGATAATGTATGATGTCTTTAACTTCTGAGATGTGTCCTTGAGCTTTCTAGTCCAAACCCAGTTAGAGGATAATAAATGAACTTGGCCCTGTTTGAATAAGTGTACTGCTCCTTAGTTCAACATTAAACACCAGCCAAGGGTATAATAACAACAAGTGAATGTTGAAATGATCCCAGATGAATTACGAATATTGTTCAGCTAAAAAATGAGAAAATTAAGAGCAGGCCACTAATTGTGAATATGTTTAAATCATGTGCATCTTCATATGGGATTAACCTGTTTCTTTCTACAATAGAATAGGATTAGGGGAGAAGGTCCAAAAGGGATTTCAAAACTCTAAAATTTTAAAATATTGAGTCTTCTGTGTATCCTTGGGACTGTTGGTCTTTCTATTTGCTTAAAGTGTGTGTGAAAATGCAGTTGCTATACTTAAAACTGCATACTTTACATAGAATCACTAGGACTTAAAATCTCTTTGCAGTGCTTACAGCTGACCTTGCCTGTATTCTAGTTGTTTTGTCATGACCTTTAACTAAATGATCTTGAGGGAAATGCAGTATCCCACTTGTGCTTATTAAGCTAGCAAAACCATGACCCTTCCGATGTTTCCTTGGGATAATCATCTGTTTGTACTCTGTTTATGTTGATGTCATAGTAATTAGACATCAGTTGCTTACCTTGTGTGCTGCTTATTGGCAAATAATTGTTTCAATTAGAGGACTTGATTCACCTGCTTAAGTTTGTCCATATCATGCCTACTAGAGTTACAAACCTTGTTCTCCTGTACATTTCCCGCATCATGTGTGAGAATCATCTAGGCTTAAAATATGACATATAAAGGCGTGTGGATACTTACTTTGGTTGTGCATAGGACATATATCCTTGTTAGGAGCTTCATATGAATAACTCTATATGCCTTCTGTGAATGTCAAATCTGCTGCTCATCTCTGTTATATTGTACCAGTACTGAGGCTTGTTTACTGTCACGCCCCGAACCTGGGCTTGAATGTAACACGACACCCGGTGCCTGACTGCATGTAACCGAGCGAACCAATCGGTATTCGAATCAACATGTGATATCAAAAACATAACTGAATGTGGAAACAACTAAACACATGCTGATATATACTAAAGGTCTGATCGAAATATCATAATGCGGAAATACTTAGACACTCGAAATATCGAACGTAGCCAACATGGCTTAAACAAAAACAATCGAACAAGCGCCAACAAGGCTAACATAATAAATATCGACGTTCGAATCAAGCGTGTCTATGAAGCCTCTAAGAATACTGAATAATAGAGCTGTCTATAAACTGAAATAACTAGATAGCTGACAATGCCCCGAAGGAATTTGGGGCTCACCAGTAGCTGATACGTGCACTCCTAAATAGCTGAGTTGTCAACCCCGTATATCGTTGCCGCATCGCGAGATGCGCCCCAAGCAATAAAAGGGACATCGCACATTTGAATTGTCTTGGTATGTAAAGCAACCGAAGCAATAAAATACGAAATCGAAACCGAAATCGATAATCGTAATAGCAAGGAAGTAGAGATATGAATACTCCTCGCTTCCGTAGCCGAATCATCCGTATTATCCGTGTTTGTATATGTGGGGCCTCGGCCCAATAATAAATGCACGCTATGGCCTCGGCCTAGTAGTGCGTCGTCAATGGCCTCGGCCATGTATACGTATACACAAGACTGTACTGTGCCCTTGGGCAAAATCACATATGTTTAATTATGGTTAATTAATAAGGACTGAGACCATAACAACAATGAACAATGCTGAACTGAAATAGACATGCTGGACTGAATTGAAAACACTGACTGTTTCTGAGCATACTGAATTTCTAGACTGAGACTCATGTGGTAACAATACATAAGTCTATAAAGATTACGTGCTGAGTTCATGATATTCAAATTGACAACCATGAACGAATTCTGTAAATCGCAACCCTAGAAGATAACAGTTCTATATCATATCATGAAACTAGGGCTAAACTATATTCTGAGTCAAATTATTGACAAGTATGAAGAATGAGGCGTAGGGAGAATCATGAACATTCCCTAACGTAGATAGTTAGCCTCACATACCTTAATTCCATTCTTTGAGCGTAATACAATGTTTGTCACCCCTTTCAACTTTGATCTATATCAATACAAGTCAAAGGGATTCTATATTAGCAATAATATTCATGCTTTGGTCATCTACGCATTTTATCAGACACTTGGTGGGCATGAAGCTCCACAACCTTCATTAATGGTGTTTTCTTCACCCAATCCCCCTTTCTATTACTTCTAGATGATTCTACAATCTCAATTAGGTGTAATTAACATCATTCTCCATCACCCATATGATTATAACAATCTCAAGTCAACAATCCAAAACCCTACTATAGTTCGTGTAATTCTCTTTACTAAACCCATTTACTATTCTCCCAAGAACTCATCAATTCACTATTATGAATGATTAGAGTGTAGAAGCATTACCTTTTTGACGTTCAATCCTCTTGAATTTGGGTTCTAAGGTTTCCACCTACAACAATAATGTTCCAATCACAACTCTATGGATTAGAAGGGTTTACTCAAGTTAGAAAGGGATTAGGGACTTGAATTCAACCTAGAATCATGATAAAACTTACCTTGGAGGGTTATTGAGGCTTGGGACTTGTTTCCTCTGACTTTAGGGTGATTTTTCGTGACTAGGGATGTTAGGAAAATAAAACCCAAGCTTAAATATAACTTAAAACGCGAAATCCAACTTTTGACCCGAAATCGACCTGTTTCGCGATGGGTCCTCGATGCGAGTGAATTGCGCAACATTCTACAGGTAACTACTCAGAGTTGCGTGATTGGACCGTGAAGCGAGGCCATCGCACGCTCTCTCACGCGCCCCCACGCTCCCCGAGAAGCGGTGTGTGTCGGTTTTGCGCAGTGTTTGGTAAAATAGGCATAACTTCTTGTACATAGCTCTGTTCAAGGCCCATAATATACCTTTGGAAAGCTATTTCAAAGGGCTATAACTTTCATGTTTTAAGTTTCCTCAAATTCGCAACAGATTTTCACGAAATTCGACTGGAAGGCAGACGTATCAAAAACTTAGCCGATTTTATAGACTTTTAAACGCCTTACTATTAGCCATATTGAGACGATCATATCTCCTTGATCCGATCTCTGATTGGCCTGGTCCTTATATCGTTAGAAAGCTATTTTTACGTACTACAACTTTCGTTGAGGGTACTTTCCCAAATTCCCAACTGATCAAAGAGTTATCACTGCCCGAAGTGGGCCTATCAACCATTTTCGCAAAACGTTCAAACCTTCAATTTTTCCACTAAAACTCTAATGATATGAGTCTAACCTTAACCTTCAATTTTTCCACTAAAACTCTAATTATATGAGTCTAACCTTAGTTCTTAGATACGGGGTGTAACATTATCTCCCCCTTGGGATCTTTCGTCCTCGAATGATGGTCTTGGTTATAATCGCGCTAATTCGAGACTCTATGGGAGTTTGGTAGCGTTTCTCAGTAACTAAGATACCTAAAACTAACCGATCGAGCCACGTGATCACCGAATCGACCGAATGAATACATGATTCTTGAACCGAATGTCTACCGAACGTTCGAATACCGAAAACGTGGAGATTATACTATAAGGATCTAAATGAAAGGGTTAGGTTACCTTCGCATTTTCTCGCTTGCTCTCCAAAGAGATGGGGATATACGGACTTCATGTCCTCTTCGGCCTCCCACGTAGCCTCTTCGACTTTCTCGATTTCTCCATAGTACTCTCGGCGAAGCAATCTCTTTAGTTCTCAACTTGCGGATTTGACGATCAAGAATAGCCACCGGGATCTCTTCATAAGACAGCTATCTTTAACCCTATGATTTCTCGTAGGAACAACTAGAGACGGGTCTCCCGTGAACTTCTTCAATAGATACATGAAATCGGGTGTACGAATATACCCAAATTTTTGTGGCAATTCTAACTCATAAGTCACTTGCCCGATCCTTTGCAGGATTCTATATGGCCCAATATAGCGGGG
Organism: Lycium ferocissimum; assembly: GCF_029784015.1. Classification (NCBI taxonomy): domain Eukaryota; kingdom Viridiplantae; phylum Streptophyta; class Magnoliopsida; order Solanales; family Solanaceae; genus Lycium; species Lycium ferocissimum. The sequence goes on from NC_081345.1 coordinate 13,235,013, forward strand.
CTAAGCTTCCCCTTCTTCCCAAATCTCATAACGCCTTTCATAGGCGAAACTTTCAGAAACACCCAATCATCAACTTGGAACTCTAAGTCTCTATGCCGCATGTCCGAATAGGACTTTTGGCGACTCTGAGCCGTCTTCAAACGCTCTTGAATCAACTTGATTTTCTCCATAGCCTGATAAACCAAATCTGGTCCTAACAACTCATCTTCCCCAACTTTAAACTAATCAATCGGTGATCTACACCTTCGCTCAAAAAAAAGGTTTCAAACGGTGCCATCCCAATTACCTTGAAATCAAGGACACAAGCTTACTGAATTGAATGGATACAAGATTACTAAACTGCTGAGATACTAAACTGAATATCTATTGAACTGACTGAAGACTGGGCTGACTGAATACTGAGCTAACTAAATACTGGATTAATTGAATACCGAGCTTGAGCTGACTAAATACTGGAGTAACTGAATACTGGACTGGCATGAATACGTGAGTACTGGACTGATATCTGAGTATTAAGCTGACATAAATATCTGAGTATTGAACTAACATGAATATTATAACATAAGATCCGAATAGCGTGACCGTCCGACCATTTGTACGAGGATGAAAAGGCGTAACTAAGGTTCTGGTACCCAATCCTTTCTGAAAGGATCTCTAGAAATTTGCTGTGAACTGGGCACCATGATCTGAAATGATAGACGCTGGGTCCCATGAAGTCAAACGATTTCTCGAATAACAACTTGGCATATTCTGGTGCTAAATCTATCATCTTAACAGGCAAAAAGTGTGCCGACTTCGTAAGTCTATCCATAATCACCCAAATCAGGTCGTGCCTTCTAACTGAATGAGGTAGACCTGTTATAAAGTCCATATTTATCATCTCCCATTCTCAAAACAGGAATATTTATATTATGAGACAAGTCGCAGGGCCTCTAGTGTTCGGCTTTCACTTGCAAAAATTTGGGCCACTTAGCCACCAACCCTGCCATATTCTGGAATTGTGATCCTCTGACATAATCCGCTCTCTGAGCCCATCTACATCTGGAATGTATAATATGCCTCGGTATCTCATGGTACCGCCATCTCCTTGTTCAAAAGTCGACGCTTTATGTTCGTGAATCCCCTCTTTCATCGCAACAAGTAGGAATCACCAAACCGCTTCTCTCTAACTTCGATGACTAAGGAGGAATAAGCCATGTTCTGGGCAACAACTCCACCCACTTCGGAGTCCGAAAGTCGAATTCCTAGCTTGGATAAGCGGTGAACTTCTTTCACCATAGTTTTCTTGTCTGCCTAAATCATGAGCTGTACTTCCCATACTTGATTTTTTTTTTCTGAGATACTTCCTAAAATACTCATAGTACTGTTGTGCGCTAAGTCTATGACTAGCACCCTAAAGATTAGAGTCTCATGCAATGGCACTACCCTTGTGACACATAACTGGGCATGATCTTATAGCTTTTCTGTGATCGCCTAATCGATAGTAATTGAACTTGACACGATTCGTTCGACGATCATTCTACTCATTTCGGGTTTCCTCTAAGTTGAGGCATATTCCTTATAGAGACTATCTCATTATGCCAACTTAACTGAACTGAGGTTCTTTATATCTCATACTAACCCTTCAGGTCTTCAATTAACTCACTGGACTTACTGGCGATTTGTGCATTTCCCCCTTAGACCAAGGCTAACGTCTTATACTTACAAATTTTTTTTTTTTTTTTTGATAGGATCCAATTAACATTCCTTATCTTCTGTGATTCCTTTGTAATCTACAACACTGACGACTCTTTTTTTTCGACTCATATCTGAGCAATTTCTCATGGGGAAAAACCAAATTTACTTACATGAACGGGTTGCTACTGTATTCATAACTGGCATACTCCATCTTAACGACTTAACTCTGCTCACATTGTAAATCTTAGGACAACCCCTTTTGACAACTCTTAAAAAGGCTATTCTTCTGTAGTTTGCTCTCTTACGGCTTAGCTAATTTCTTCTTCTTCCACTAATCACTCTACTTCCGAACTTAACTTAAGCCCTTGGTTTCTAACACACATTCGGATGTATCCGAACGTCACCCACTTAAGGTGTTCATCCGAATAAGTAAATCAAATCATATTTCTAATAGTTACGAAATTGCTAATGCATTGTATCTACCAAAACTTACTTACTATTTTTCTGTTAATCACCTGCTAGCTTCATATTTTCTTATTCTGCTCTAAATAGCCTAAGTTATTTCTAACTCTCCCTCATCATCTGACGCTATCCTATGGTCGTATACTATCTTTTCTGAACTATGGATCACACTTAAGAAACTTTCATCTATCTTATATGAAAGATTGGAACAACTAAACCCAAACTTTCTATACACTTCAAAATCATATCAGACTATACACATTTGGGACAAACACTTACTTACATAGTCAAGAGAGAACACATCTCCTTATCTCCTAATAATAATTACTTTTTATAGCAACTTACAACCATCGTCTCTAACTCGATCCGACTAAACTTAACAAACTAAAACCGGCCTCGAAAATTTAATATCGTCGCTCATGGTTCTTATTTCATACATACCCTTTTTTTAACAGCATAGTTCATACGAAAATTTCATCGTGGTGATAACGGGGATGCCTCTTTATCCCGATGACCTACCGAAGCTTCAACGCCTTCATTGAGAAGCTCGAGATATCGAGGGGCTTAGGCCATTACAACCTGACTAAGCTTGCGAACTAAGAAGAGCCACCGAAACACACATTAAGGCCCAAACGTTACACCTCTTTGTGTCGCTATAACACTTGTTGCACATAAGATTTGAAAACTTCTGTGGCTCACACTGGTATGTCAATGTGAGGCTGGTGCTCTTAAAATCTGTTTCTAGTTGAACTGACCCTTTTAATCATATCTGGACCTCGAGACTAGTGTACTAGCTGCATATGGAGTGGGTCCTGATAGCTTCCGGTAGAAAACTGTCTGCCCCCACCTCCTTGAGATCCTCCATGATTTACGTTTCCTGCAGACTTAGCTAGTTTTCTAGTTTCTCTGATATCCTCTCCCTGTTGCATCCCATTTTCCTTTCTCAAGAACATCATTATTATTCAACTTCCCATTCATTATACAACACCCTTTCTCGGGCAACTTACACTTTATTCACCTTTCAATAACACCAAGTCTCATTTGTTACAACCAAGTACTTCACAATTGTACCCCTATGGATAATCAACCTTAGTTGGTCCTTCGATTACTCGTTGTCGCCCGCGCGCACTCAAATGTACGTAATTCGATAGGAAGAGAAGGTTACTTATTGCTTCTGCTTCATGGCACGATCTAGAGCAGAAAAAGAAATGAGACAAATCCTGAATGTCTTGGTGGTCAACTGTTTATATGCGTGGGGCCCTCACACATATAAGAGAGACCCCACTAGACACGGCTTCATAGACTCCCTAAGACACTTGAACCTAGGGCTCTGATGCCAAGCTTTGTCATGCCCCGAACCTCGGGCTCCGGACGAACACGCACTCCGTGCTCGACCGCATGGACCGAGCGAACCAACCGGCCGAATCAACATATGATATCAAAAACATAATCGAATGTGGAAACAACTAAACACATGCCGATATACTAAAGGTCCCACGAAATATCAATGCGAACTATTAGACATCAAATATCCGAACGTAGCCAACATGGCTTAAACAAAAACAATCGAACAACCGCCAACAAGGCTAACATAATAAATATTCGATCGTCCGAATCGTGAACTATGAAGCCTCTAAGAATACCGAATAATAGAGTTGTCTATAACCGAAATAACTAGATAGTCGACAATGCCCCGAAGGAATTGGGCTCACCAAGAGTCGATACGTGCACCCCAACAGGCCGAGTCGACAACTCCGTCACGTTGCCACCGCATCGCGAGACGCAGTGCCCCCAAGCAATAAAAAGTGACATCAGCATATTTGAATTGTACTGGTATGTAAAGCAACTGAAGCAATAAAATACTGAAACTGAAACTAAAACTGATAACTGTAATAGCAAGGAAGTACAGATATGAATACTCCCTACTCAGATCCGACTCATCCATTATCCGTGTTTGTATATGTGGGGCCTCGGCCCAATAATAAATGCACGCTATGGCCTCGGCCCAGTAGTGCGTCGAACGGCCTCGGCCGGTATACGTATACACAAAACCGCATCGTGCCCTTGGGCAAAATCACATATGTTTAATTATGGTTAATTAATAAGGACCGAGACCATAACAACAATGAACAATGTCAATCGAAATAGACATCTTGGATCGAATTGAAAACACTTTCCGTTTTTGAAAGCATACTTTTGAATTTCTAGACCGAGACGCATGTGGTAACAATACATAAGTCTATAAAGATTACGTGTTGAGGTCATGATATTCAAATTGACAACCATGAACGAATTTTGTAACTGCAACCCTAGAAGATAACAGCTCATATCATATCATGAAACTAGGGCTAAACTATATTCTCCTGAGTCAAATTACCGACAAGTATGAAGAATGAGGCGTAGGGAGAATCATGAACATTCCCTAACGTAGATAGTTAGCCTCACATACCTTAATTCCAGCCTTTGGGCGTAATACAATATTTGTCACCCCTTTCAACTTTGATCTATATCAATACAAGTCAAAGGGATTCTATATTAGCAATAATATTCATGCTTTGGTCATCTACGCATTTTTTCAAACACTTGGTGGGCACGAAGCTCCACAACCTTCATTAATGGTGTTTTCTTCACCCAATCCCCCTTTCTATTACTTCTAGCTGATTCTCCAATCTCAATTAGGTGTAATTAACATCATTCTCCATCACCCATATGATTATAACAATCTCAAGTCAACAATCCAAAACCCTAATATAGTTCGTGTAATTCTCTTTACTAAACCCATTTACTATTCTCCCAAGAACTCATCAATTCACTATTATGAATGATTAGAGTGTAGAAGCATTACCTTTTGACGTTCAATCCTCTTGAATTTGGGTTCTAGGGTTTCCACTTCCAACAATAATGTTCCAATCACAACTCTATGGATTAGAAGGGTTTACTCAAGTTAGAAAGGGATTAAGGACTTGAATTCAACCTAGAATCATGATAAAACTTACCTTGGAGGGTTCTTGAGGCTTGGGACTTGTTTCCTCTGACTTTAGGGTGATTTTTCATGACTAGGGATGTTAGGAAAATAAAACCCAAGCTTAAATATAACTTAAAACGCGAAATCCAACTTTTGACCCGAAATCGACCTGTTTCGCGATGGGTCCGCGATGCGGGTGAATCGTGCAACATTCTACAGGTAACTACTCAGAGTTGCGTGATCAGCCCGTGAAGCTGGGCCATCGCACGAGCTCTCACGCGCCCTCACGCTCCCCGAGAAGCGGTGTGTGTCGGTTTTGCGCAGTGTTTGGTAAAATAGGCATAACTTCTTGTACATAGCTCTGTTCAAGGCCCATAATATACCGTTGGAAATCTATTTCAATGGGCTACAACTTTCATGTTTTAAGTTTTCTCAAATTCCAAACAGATGTTCACGAAATTCGAAGAAACGCACGTATAAAAACTTAGCCGATTCTATAGACTTTTAAACGCCTTACTATTAGCCATATTGAGACGATCATATCTCCTTGCTCCGATCTCTCCATTGGCCTGGTCCTTATATCGTTAGAAAGCTAATTTTACGTACTACAACTTTCATTGAGGGTACTTTCCCAAATTCCCAACTGATCAAAGAGTTATCACTGCCCGAAGTGGGCCTATCAACCATTTTCGCAAAACGTTCAAACCTTCAATTTTTCCACTAAAACTCTAATGATATGAGTCTAACCTTAACCTTCAATTTTTCCACTAAAACTCTAATGATAGGAGTCTAACCTTAGTTCTTAGATACGGGGTGTAACATTTACCCTATGTCTATGTGCCTTTACTTTCTTTGTTTATACCATGCCTACTTGATTCAAGACTACTTTGGACCATGCCACCTCTACATGACTATTTATGTTGTGATTGTTTGATTCAGTCTAGTTTTGCTCACATTATGTCCATGTATGTTACTTCCTCCTTGTCTGAGTCATATTCAGTTGCCTTGGTCTTGATTCATTAGAATAGTACATCTGCTGGGACTATCCATCTCTTCTCTTCATATTCTTCACCTGTTCCTGCTAATTTATGGATATTCTATAACTGTGTGTATTAGACTTGTCCTATTTATTCCAATCCTGTATGTGGATATGTAAATCTGTGTCCTCCATAGCTGTGTTAGTTGGGTGAGGCAGTTTAGAGGTGGGGGGGGGGGTTCTTTGTCTAAACATTCCCCTCATGACCATCCATGCTGGAGGTTCATGAAACCTCTTGGAACTTGTGCGACATTAGGAATAAGGATGTGATGATTTTTCCTCCCCATCACCCAAGTCTTTTCAGATGAGTTTAAGGGCATGGAAGTGCATATACATACTACATGGACTTGTGAATAAATAGGATACTATGTTTGTATGTGTGTACAATTATGAATATGATAGTACTTGTAAGTAAATATGATACTATGTATGTATGTGTGTATAGCTATACATATGATAAGATCAGTAAAGTATTAAACTAACCGGGGTCTTTGTTTCTTTCCTTCTTCACTGCATGGCCATTTGGGCTGAGGTCCAGCCACCCTATTGGGCCCAATAGGGAAATTCTTTCGAAATTACTGAGTTCGAGAAAAAAAAAAAAGGAAGCTAGTATATATTTGAAAGCCCAGTCATGGATGAAAATGACACGAAGGCCCAAACATGGGTAAAAATGATTAACTAGGGGTTTGGTACACCCCTAGTCTATCCTTCCTACTTTATTTATGCTATTTCAATTTTCTTAGAATGTTGTTGTATTCATACTTGTAGAAACCACATTATTACTGGAATTGGTTATGGTTTGAACTAGGCCTCTTAGGCAAACAAAGGCATATGCCGTTTAGTCGACTCTAGATCATTAAAATAATTTTTAAAAACCCGAAATATGCGTACTGATTTTTGAACTTAATTGGGGACAAAAAACGTTTTTTTTCAACAAATTAAACAATAAGGAGACTAAGAGGTTTTTGATGTCAAAATTGTGATATTTCATTTAAAACGAAAGGGAGAAGTAAATTGAACAAATTCCTTTTCAAGATAGACACGTTTTTCTGGGTTTGAATTGGCAAAAAAATATAAATTATTTTGGGCCAAAGTCCACATGATTTTTTAGAAGCAGTGAGTGTAAGTATTTTGGGCCAGAGCCCATATAGCCTTTTCTTTCAAAAAAAAAAAAGGTTAAATTATTTTGGGCCAGAGCCCACTTGACCTTTCTCTTTTTTAGAAACTAACGGTTAAAGAATTTTGGGCCAGAGCCCACATTTTTAGAAAATGAACGGATGAAGTATCTGAATATGTCTCAGAATGGAAAGTAAGACATAAATAAGAGGAGTCTTCAAGGCAACAAACGTCTCGTGCTCACCTTGTAAAGTCTAAGCTGTACTGAGAGCGACTATCAGCCACGGGAGACGGAAGCAGATCCAACCTGGAACTCTACATTCATAAAAGAATGCAGCAAGTGCAGGTCCGTACAAAACCACAGTACTGTATCATAGGCCGACTAAGTATAGCTAACATAATTCAAACAATAAAGCAAGATAAGCAGATAAATTAACAAGTATAAGTCAAGCACAAGTCAGAACCAAGTACACGCCATCACCTAGGTTGAAGCATCTTAACCCAAGTGTGCCAAGTCTCACTATATATCCAGTCCAAAATCAACAACATAAGTAATCACCTGATCATCACAATATAAGCCATAATGCAATGCAAAGCAATGATGTATGAATGCAAATGTAATGCAATGCTGTGTACGCATGTACTCTGAACGAAAATATCGACGTCTCGGTAGCACAACCCATGGGGGACCTGCGAAGTCCATGTGCCTCACAGTTTTAGCAGAAACCTTGACAACCGCTACCACTCAATCCACGATTCCAGGACAACTATCGGATATCGGACTCTAACGTCACTCTCATCCAAACTGAGCCAGCTCATCACAGTGTTTCCTCAAGTATCATCAATGTATCAACAGTATATCATGAAGGATGAAAATGCGTGCAATGTATGAGTCAACATCAATAATCAGATCAATATCACAAGCACCAAGCATGGCTACGCCAACAATATCATGAAAGACTACATAAGTCATATAGAACACTATCCTCGTATCAAATATCAACAAGCATGATACTACAATATCATGATCAAGGTATAACAATAGTCTCCAATATCTACCATCACCAGGTGGCATCAGCCCAACAACAATAGAACAATCAAGTCACAATACAACGTGGCTAGCCCCAATATCCAACCCAAGTTCATACCCGATTTACATGCTTTCTCTGATAATATCATCTAAATAGATGCTTCGCTAAACGAAGTCTCACCATGGGTAAGCCATAACCTACCCGGATGGCCGAACAAAGAAAAAACACCAACAATCACTCTTAGCCTTCCCTTCCGCCGAGCCTCAAGATCAAGAAAGTCTGGGCATATTCGAAATCCAGATTAGAAATCATGAATATCGATACCTATATTTCTATCATTCGAATTAGGTCAAAACCAATCCTAGAATTTGGGGAAACGTACCCATAAGGTCAAAACGAGAAATTCGGGGGTAAAATATCCAATTAAACACTAGGTGATCAAAACCCATCAACCAATTGCTAAATTAACTCAAGGATAAATCCAATTTCGAAATCCAAGCAAAACCCCCAATTTTGGGTATAAACCCTAACTCTTAAATTCAAGAATTCAAAGACTAATAATGGAAGGTATATGAGTAAAAACCTTAGATACATCATAATCTAGCATAGACCCAATCAATTTCTTCATTTAGATGCCTAGATAAAATATTCATTAAACCCACTTTAATCTTAATCACTTAAAGACTAACAAGAGAAGAAGGGATTCTAAGATGATTAGGGATAATGAATTAGCAAAGAGATTAGAAGGACTTACCACCAAGAATCTTTTCCAAAAATCCTCTAGAATTTCTCCCCAAAGCTAAATTTTCGAAATGGTAACAAATGATAGACTAAGGGATTTTAATACACATTTAATGAATATAACATGCCCGATACCGATATAGTGGCATCAGGACCTCTATGACGTCACCGCCTCGACGTGCACTCAGACCATCCGGACGGTCAACCCACCAAAGACCTTGGCCACCCCAGTGGCCATCCCACCGCTTACGCGGCGGTGCCGCCGGGGAGGCATCCGCCGCCGCCGGCGTATACCAAGACGAAATCCCACAAATTATCTCAAACTCAAACGAAATCCCGACTAACTCCCGAGGCCGTCTGCTCACAATTCACATACACAGACACCCATAAACACACGCTACGAATGCACTCGTGGCCTCGCAATTCCCAACGGAGGTATCGTTTACTGAGTCAACCCCCGATACCTCAATTCCAACCTCCCAACACAAGTCCCAAAATGCATCTGAGTGCATTAAGAACTGAACTAGATATACACAAAAGTTCTAAAAGACCATCCGGACCTCTTGGAATCGACAGATTTTCAAAAAATGTCCATTTACCCAAAAGTCAACTTGAGTCAACTCTTTTTCGCTTTAAGCCCAAATTTCACAAACAGTCGCCTTAATCAAATCTAAACACCTCAAGAAGCATGCGAACGGACCCCTCGGGTCAAAAGTGAGCTAACCAAGCTTGGGTAAGGGTCAAAAGTGCCGGAAAGACTACAACGACCAAACGGGTCGTTAAACTAGGGGGTTAGCGTGGTTACACGTTCGATCCTCTAGATGGGTCATGACATGTTTGTTTTGACCATTTGTTCAACTGCATAGCCCTTACAACATTTTTTGATTGTATAGACAATGCGATGTTCTTTTGATTCTATGTTCCTCACAGTGTATGTTCGGTTGTATGGCCCTTGAGGCCTTCATTTTATTATACATCCCTTGTGGCATTAGTTTGGTTGTATGACCTTCGTGGGGTTCTTTTGTATGAATGATCGTCGTAATACTAGTTGTATGAATGGCACTCGCAATATTATTTATATGAATGACCCTGGCGGTATTGTTTGTATGAATGGCCCTCGCGATATTGTTTGTATAAATGGATCTCACGACATTGTTTCTATCAATGGCCCTCATAGGATTGATTGAATAAATGACCATCGCGATATTATTTTGTATGAATGACCCTCACAGCATTGTTTGTATGAATGGACCTCGTGGCTTTGATTATATGAATGGCCCTTGAACCTTTGTTTTGTATGAATGTACCTTGCCACATTATTTTGTATGAACGGCCCTCACGGCTTTATTTTGCATAAAGGTCTCTCGCGGTATTATTTTGTATGAACTGTCCTCGCGGCATATTTTGTATGAATGGCCTTCGCATTTTTGATTGTACGAATGGCCCTAACAGCTTTGTTTTGTATGAATGACCCTCATGACATTTTTTTGTGTGAATGGACCTCGCGGGATTGTTTTGTACGAATAACCCTTGCGACTTTGATTGTATGATTGGCTCTCGTGGTTTAGATGCTCCACTGACTCAATTGTTTGAGTTTAGACTTATTATTTCAGTTATGTACTCATACGTTGATATTATTTGGTTATCTTATTTAGAATATCTTTGTTATTCGGTTCTATTATATGCTTGTGTAATGACCCGATCAGTCGTTCTGAGAACCGGCGCTCTAGTTTAAGTGTCATCTATTCCAGAAGCTCCGTTATAATTATTTTGACTTGCTAGCCAAATTTGGAGTGAATCAAATATCATTTGGTTCACTTCGAGAGAAGGGTTCACTTTGGAATATTTAGAATTCAATTATTTGGATAAATTGTTTACTTTGGGAAAACATGCTCTGATTGTCATTCTGATGATTTCATTAGATTTGAAATATTAGTTATGATCTGTGGAAATTCACGGGGCTAATTTTAGAGTTCGTCTGGTTGGTTTTTGACAATTAAGTCGATTAATGTTAATATGTCTATTTATGGTGAAAAGATGATCACGGGAAGAAATTAGACCAGGATCCGAGATTTTTGTTTCTGTTAACTTTGTTGTGATGTTTACGACTTGGGGGGATGGGTGACTCCATTCCTGAGGTAATCAGATGAGAATCGAAGAAGAAAATCTAAGTTTTGGAATTTTGAAGGCTTAAGTTTGTGAAGTTTGACCAAAAGTTGACTTTTGGGTAAACGTGCTTGTTATCGAATTGCGAAAATTTTATTAGGTCCAGAATATCATTTATGACTTGGTCGAGTCATTGGTTCGGTTCCCGAGAGGTTCGGGTGTGATTTGGGTGATTGGTTGAGAAACTAGCTTTTGGTATGATTTGGAGTTGACCACGGTCAACATCGGGTCAAAACGGTCCCGTTTGGATGTATTGAGAGTTCGAGAAGGTTCGTACTATGATTTTGGGCTTGTCCACAAATTTTTGTTAGATTTCGATGAGTTTCGGATGTGTTTAGATTTTATGGTGTTTGTTTTTGGTTTCGACGCCGTTTTGAGCAAAAAGGGTACCATAATGAGCAAACGAGCTTTGATTTGTGTTTCGATTGAACCGTTAGATCCGTATCGTAATTTTGAAACTGTAACAACAGGAATCGTTGCGTTTCACCATCTTATGAGGGAGATATGGCCATTTTACTAAAATTTTGTTGTGCTGATTTTCTGGTGTGATTTTTGCTGAATATTACGAAATTGCTACTGAGATCGTCCTTTAAATTTCTATCTTCTTCCAGAAATTGAAACCACCATATCACACCCATTTTAAGGCCAAATGAGGTGATTCAAAAGCCTAACTTGAGTGAAATTTTGCTAGGAATCTATTGGAGTTATCAAAAGTGAGCTTTATGATCGTTCTAGCACCAGCTATGGATCGGACAGCTGGGCGTTTTCGTTCTTATTATTTGCTTGGGGTTTCTCAAAATCTTAGGAGCTCGATTTTGGGAGACTTGAAGAGACTCTTTCAAGAATTATTAGTTGGGTAAGGTTCCAAACACCTTTTTATGATTATTCCATCGTTTAATAGGATTTTTCATGCTAAGATTCTTGAATTAAGGGAGGTAAATTGGGGATTTGAAACCCTAGGCTTGAAATTGGTTATCCTTTAATTAAACATGAATTAGTGGATGGATTTCACTCATTTTTGGTATATAGGCTCCATAAGTAATAGGTAAACTGATTTTGAACTAAATTTTCTTTTTTGCCCTTCGTGGCTCGAATTCCTATTTTTGGTGACTTTTTGGGTTTGGATATAAAGTATGTCAATATGGGTACCATTGGATTCGTATGACTTCTTAGATTAATAATTTGACCTTATTGAACCCAATTTTCTTATGAAATGACCATTTTTCCCCTTGAGGTTAGGAATGAGTTTTTGAACTAACTTTTTTATCCGAAATTTTTCTAAGACTACTATGGGTATCCTTCGAATTCCCTCATTTTCCCCACTCCATGAGTTAGGGTTTGGGACATGATTAGGAATATTGTTATTTAGGTATTTTCTTCTTGAGTCAAATTTCATATCCGGATATGATTAGACTTTCATTATCACGAGTTGCAAAGGAAGGGCAAGATCAAGGTTTGACTGTTGGAGATTTGTTGTTCGGCTTTCCAGGTAAGTTACGGCTTGCGTTATGGTGAGACTTCGATTAGCAAAGCGTATGCTTAGATGATATTATCGGAGAATGCATGTAAACCTTCGAGTACGAATTTAGGGTTGGATATTGCCTAAGGTTGGGCCTTGTTATATGATTTGGGGGCTAGCCACCCTGTTGCGTTGTTGACATATTTGTTCTATATACTTGTTGGCTCGTCACCACGTTGAGATATTGGGTATTGATGGTTAGTTATATGTCATGATTATGATATTGTGGCACCTTACTTGTTAATATTGATATGAGAGTTCTGAATCGGCTGTGGCTTATGGTGTAGCCTTATTGATGTTATTAATTGTATACTGTGGTACCTTATTATTGTTACTATTTAGATGAGAGCGGTGACTCTATTGTGGCTTATTTTGTTGCCTGATTGATGATATTACTTGTGTGCCCATGCGTGGCACGATTTGGGATTGATTGATCCATTTATATTACACTTGCATTGCATTCATACTTCATACATTATTGCATTGGATACTGAGTCATCTCTGGGCTATGTGCAGAGTGACTGATATGAGACCTATTTGATACGAGTCATTTCTAGGCTATGTGCGGAGTGACTGATATGAGACATATTTGATACGAGTCATCTCTGGGCTGTGCACGGATTGACCGATATTCTTCTAAGACATATTTTATATTGAGTCATCTCTGGGCTGTGTGCGGAGTGATTGATATGAGGCGTGTTGGTTAGATAGTGTAACAGCCCAGGCCACCGCTTGTAGAAATTGTCCGCTTTGGAGCCTCAGCCCCTCACGGTTTTAAAACGCGTCTACAAAGGAGTAGGTATCGAAGCACTTATAAACGCACTCTTCGTTCTCCTCCCAACCGATGTGGGGATTCGCCGTAACCAATGGGATTTGCCTAAGGCAAGTATTACACCGGCCCGATACCAACCGTAATGTACCCCGTGCCACCGCTTGTAGAAATTGTCCGCTTTACGAGCCTCGCCCCTCACGGTTTAAAACGCGTCAAGGGAGAGGTATCGAAGCACTTATAAAGCACTCTTCGTTCCCTCCCCAACCGATGTGGATTCGCACGAACTCATGTGATTTGCCTAAGGCAAGTATTACACTTTTCGTAATGTTCTTAGCCACGCTTTGAGAAATTGTCCGGCGGAGCCTTTGCCCCTCACGATATTAAAACGCGTCTACAAGGGAGAGGTATCCAAGCACTTATAAACACCCTCGTTCTCCTCCCCAACCGATGTGGATTCGCTGAACTCATGTGGGATTTGCCTAAGGCAAGTATTACACTCACCCCCCCGGGGACTCGGGGGCCGTCCGCCGAGGTTTGCCCCACCACCGGGTTTGCCCCACCACCGGCCCGGCACCGGCTCTGATACCAACTGTAACAGCCCAGGCCACCACTTGTAGAAATTATCCGCTTTGGAGCCTTTGCCCCTCACGATTTTAAAACGCGTCTACAAGGGAGAGGTATCCAAGCACTTATAAAGCACTCTTCGTTCTCCTCCCCAACCGATGTGGGATTCGCCTGAACCAATGTGGGATTTGCCTAAGGCAAGTATTACACTAGAGCCAGGTTTCTGAGAACACAGCCTGGGCTGTTACAGTAGTGTAATACTTGCCTTAGGCAAATCCCACATTGGTTCAGTCTTCGAGTGATTTCTGAGAACACAGCTCTATTGCACGATCTAGAGTTGAAAGAAGTGAGACAATCTTAAATGTCTTGGTGATCAACTGTTTATATGTGTGGCGCGCACACACATATAAAAGTGACCCCACCGGTAACGGTTTCATAGACTCCCTAAGACACTTGAACCTAGGCTCTGATACCAAGCTTTGTCACGCCCCGAACCATGGCCTGGGCGAAACACGGCACTCGGTGCCTTACTGCATGTGACCGAGCGAACCACATGGCTTGCTAAATCATCATAAGGCATAACATGAGCGGAATATAACGTGAATGCATGATGAGCTTTATAAAACGTAGTAAGTCATAATACTTAATAAAAATACTTGTTTAAACATGAGTGCGGAAATAACATGAATGAGCCAAAATAGGCTATACGACTCCGAATGTCCGACATAACATAACCGGCTTGTCTAGTCCATGAAACCTCTATCATGAGTCCGACCGAAAACATACTTACTGGGACAAGGCCCCCAGTATACCTTAGATGCATAACTAATCATAAAATAAAGAGTTGACTAAACCCCGAATGAGATGGGGCTCACCAATAAGCTGATACGAATGCTGTCCTACTGAGCAGATGTGTCGTCCGTAATCGCACTGCATCGTGAAATGCAGGCCCCCGGGCAATAGAAAGGGGACGTCAGCACATTGAATGTACTGGTATGTAAAGCAACTGAATGAAATAACATGGGACATAAAGTAATAAAGATAAGAACTGAACGTGAAACTGAAACCTGGTTATGAGCATAAGCATGAACATGAATACATATATAATATAAAGCATGAGTAAAAATATCATAAGTAGGGAGAGCAATAACTTATAACCGATCCATGGTCTGGCGCTTGCGTCCCGCCAGAACACTCGGGCCCTTGCCGTGGAACATGAGATTTAATAAAATATGAAAGGATCCGAGTCATTATGAGAGATCGTCCGGACATGGGTGGAGCGATCCTCATCCTACGGTGGCTACGTAGTTTCGGGCTATCAAGCCTTCCTCGGTAATTAAAACAACTCCCAAAAACTTGAACATCTAAAATAAGTGGCACTTAACGCCTATGGTTTTCATGAATATAACTTGCTTATATATGAATATCATGAATTATAGCTTGCTTGCATGAACTTATAAAACATGTATAGTATTTTCTTGAAAATAGCATAATATATCATAAACTAGCATGCATGAACCCATGGAATACAAGATATGGGTTTTCATGGATTACGGACGGATTCTCAATAATCATAAAGAAATATTAAGAACTCAATGATGGAATTATAACAATTCATACGTAATATAATCATGGACATGGACCTAGGGTTATCATGAGCATGGTATAGAAACCCTAGTTTTAGTAGAGAATCATAATTTATGGATTATGAGGCG
The DNA here is from genome assembly GCF_029784015.1 of Lycium ferocissimum. Taxonomy (NCBI): domain Eukaryota; kingdom Viridiplantae; phylum Streptophyta; class Magnoliopsida; order Solanales; family Solanaceae; genus Lycium; species Lycium ferocissimum. The sequence continues at coordinate 13,250,777 of NC_081345.1, forward strand.
TGGGAAGAAACAATGATGTTCCCACACGTAGATAGTAACTCTACATACCTTAGTCGCTCCAAAACTTGAATTAAAAACTTGAGCTTTGAAGAGGGTTTCCAAAATCTTGAATTCTTGAACCTTGAGATGGATTTCTTGAAAACCCTAGTTTTAGGAATGATGATTTCTTGTTTAGATTACAAGGATATGTATTAGAATTGACTTGGAATAATTAGAGTAGGCTTATCTTGGTGTTCTTGAGGTTTGGGACTTGTTCTCTATGGATTTAGGGTGATTTTTCGTGAATGGGGTGTTAGGGAAATAAACCCCAAGCTTAAATATAACTTAAAACGCGAAATCCCGAATTTTGACCCGAAATCGACCTGTTTCGCGATGGGTCCGCGATGCGGGTGAATCGCGCAACATTCTGCAGGTAACTACTCAGAGTTGCGTGATCGGCCCGCGAAGCGGGGCCATCGCACGCGCTCTCACGCGCCCTCACGCGCCCCGAGAAGCGGTGTGTATCGGTTTTGCACAGTGTTTGGTAAAATAGGCATAACTTCTTGTACATAGCTCTGTTCAAGGCCCATAATATACCGTTGGAAAGCTATTTCAAAGGGCTACAACTTTTATGTTTTAAGTTTCCTCAAATTCCCAACGGATTTTCACGAAATTCGGTCTGGAAGGCAGACGTATCAAAACTTAGCCGATTCTATAGACTTTTAAACGCCTTACTATTAGCCATATTGAGACGATCATATCTCCTTGCTCCGATCTCTGATTGGCCTGGTCCTTATATCGTTAGAAAGATATTTTTACGTACTACAACTTTCATTGAGGGTACTTTCCCAAATTCCCAACTAATCAAAGAGTTATCACTGCCCGAAGTAGGCCTATCAACCATTTTCGCAAAACGTTCAAACCTTCAATTTTTCCGCTAAAACTCTAATGGTATGAGTCTGACCTTAGTTCTAAGATACGGGGTGTTACAATATCTCCCCCTTGGGATCATTCGTCCTCGAATGATGGGTCTTGGTTAGGTATGGACCGGGCATGACATGAATACATAAACGTGATGAAAATGACATGAAACATAAGAGCTTGACATGATTACATGAAAACATGGTCATGGATCATGAGAACTGAATACGTGATTACATATAAACATGTACATGGGAACATGAAACTGATTAGCACCTACATGAGCTAGAATCATGAAATCATTGTCCTCGATTCATAAATAATGATTAAGAGTTACTACTAACTCTGGAATTTACAAAAATTATGGCAGGACTTCCTTCGTAATTCGGACTCTCACGACATTTTCAAACGCCTGTCAGCTAACTAAAGTATCAACATAAACCTCACAGGGTATCTTAATACGTATGATGTGACATAATCTTGATTGTTGAATCTTGAATGTGGCTAACATGAATACTGAGTGGAACACATGAACACATGATTACTATACTTTGGGTTTGGAAGAGAATTTGTAGGCCGAATGATTACATGATTACTATACATTGGGTTTGGAAGAGAATTTGTAGGCACGAATGACACGGGTAACGGAAAATAGGCACGAACATGACACGATTACAATGCTCACCGGCGTGAGGAGCATACATGGGACATAAATACACCTTACCGAGACACACAACCCAAACCAATTCTAGAAGCATCGCAATACACGTGAAAACATGAGTCAACCTTGCTTAAACTTTAATAAGATACAAACACGTGTAAACATGGACATCAACATGAGATCTGAATGTCGAAAACATGATTGTTACAACATAAGGGTTGAATACTGAGCGCAGGTAGGATCTGAACACTTAGAGACTTGATCATAGATGTTCATGTGTTACCACAATAGACATACGAGATAAGAGTACGACTAGGCTCTGAATGTAAGTGAAACTCCGTGCGAATGAGATAGAGTTAAGTCATATACTAGGAATATGATTCTAACATAGGTATTCATAAAGCTCTAGCGTAGGCATGACATGATACATCAAATCTGAGTAGAATACTTTTGAGATAAGTACCATAGAATACCTGAAGGGATCTCACTATGAACTTGGAACATACCTTACTTCGAACGTTACCTTGTTCGCTCTGAAACACAGATATGAATATCTTGGCTTACCTTGCTTATTATTGTAAGCGGATAATTAAGGAGTGAGAGAAAGGGATCATTCATACGAATCAGGCACTTCATCTTCGAAGATAGACGTGGCATGGGTACATCGATCGAAGAACATAACATGGAACATGTATACATGGAAACGGGACTAATATGGCATAAGACATGAATACATGAGTAGCATGGCATGGGGCATGAGAGACACGGCGTTTACATAAGTACTTCGAAGCTACATACCCTAACATTTGGACATTAGGTCATGAATATTGAAGTGTGAATAAGATATAAGTGTGACTTAAATGGAGTATAAGTTGTAGGCTTCACTCTTGAGTACTTAGAGACATAGGGATGGATAAGATATCACTTTTGGAACTTAGCTATACTTACGTAATGGGACATGGTTCAACATAGTTTACTCTTATTACTGTAAGTCGACACCCTCATTATAAAATAAGACTCATGAAAGAAAGGATCATAGGCATAATGCTTCGTTCGTCAAGCACCTAAGGCATAAGTAGAAGTCACCTTGAACTTAAACAGGCATATAGGTACTTCGGAAAAGAAAATGGCATCCTTTTGTGCCAAGCTACGAGCCGCATTTAAAAACAAGTAATTCTTAACATGAGTTTTCATGTAGAATCGTGGGTAGGAACATAAGAAAAGGCATGAGTTACGTAGAATCGTGGGTAGACATCCATCTTGACTTACTCTTATCATTACCTACCAACCCCATCGTTATTCATTCTATTTCCTATACGTGGATGCTCAAAGAAGTCGTGGGCACGAGTACGTGAGAACGTAGGTAAAGCATATCTTTGGAGTTGAAATAAATCATTTACCTAAGGCATTTTTCCCTTGTTCAAGGACCAGTTCCATAGGATTCTTAGTCTTTAAACTATTGTGTTACCTTCTCCTCAATCATTATCAAAATCAACATCATATTCTGGAAAGCACTTAGAAGCTAGAACGTGGTCATGGGTATAAAAGCACGATAGATACGTGAGACATGAATGCAATCTTTAACCTTGGACATGAGTACAACCATGCTTATACTCACGATGTGAGAAACATGAAAGAACATTCCCATGTCTTGCATAGCTTACTATCGTATGAGTCTTAATTCTTGTATCTTAAACACGGAGTGTAAAGCTTAACAAGGCATAAGATAGGTATGCTATATGCATGTGTAGAGTACGTTTGGGCATTGGTACTACATAGTGCATGAATTATTCTCGAATTGGAAACGTTACACTCTTAAACCTTTTATTTTTTATAAAACTTGATCTCGCCGATACATGACAAAAGACGAATTCCACACACTTTATCTTAGCTACATGAAACTGTGATCCTCTGACATTATCCTCTAACTCCTATCAACTTACGAAACACAACATCTATATCGACACCTTATCATATCATCTCCCTCTTAGTTCAAAAGCAGACGTCTAAAGCTTGTGGATCCCTTAAGTTAGCGATAAGTGGTCATCTAGTTATTCCGCTAATTTCCTCTAAAATACTGATGACTCATTTGTTTAGCTTACTTCAAGAAAGTCTTACTTAGTGGGAAAATTGGATTACTTAAATGAATAGGTTTCTAATGTACATAACTGGCATAACCTGGCTTTGTCAGTCTTGGGCAAAACTCTTTTATGATAATTCTTAAAGGCTCTTCTTCTATAGCTTACTCTCTTACTGCTTAGATGGTTTTCTTTTTTTTTTCACCCATGTCTATACCTCGAATTTAACTTAAACCCTTTGGGTTCTAACATGCCTTCGGTGTACTCGACAAGCTTATCCTTAGTAGTAACTTGACTAAGTAACTCAAATCGTACTTCTACTAACTCTCGCCGAAAATTTCTAATTCACCGTATCTATTCAAACTTACTCACTATGCTTCGTTAACCACTTGCTAGCATCATATTCTCTAATTCTTCTCCGAGTACTAAAGTGAAGCATAAGGTTATTTCTAACTTTTCCTCCTTATCTGACTCTATTCTGGGGTTGTATACTATCCTTCTGAACTATAGACATGGATCACACTTAAGGAAATTTCATCCGTCTCAAACAAGGAATTGGAATAACTAACCCCAAACTCCCTATACACTTTCAAAATTATATCATACTATACACATCGTGATAAATACTTAATCACATAACCTAAGAGGGAATTGTCATATCTTTTATCTCATAGTAATATCTGCTTCTTGTAGTAACTTACTAACGTCATACTTTCTAGGTCTGATCTGAATAAGCTTAAATAATTTAAAACTAACCCTACAAAAAAATTCAATAGCGTCTGCTCATGATTTTCTTATCGCATCAATCCCTTCCTAGTCATGTACATAGATCATATGGCAGAAATATATATATCCTTAAAAAAAAGTCAAGACTTTCTAGTATTACGTGTGGTTGGCTCTTAGGCTATTTCCTCGCTCAAAACTACCGTGGACAATTTATGATCGTTGTAACTAATTTCATAACATGTTACTCGTAGGTCTTAAATCCGAACTATCATCCTTATACCGTAGCTCCATGGTCAGATAATCCAAATAAACTTATTCTGTAAGGTATATAACCTACGTGTACTACCATGCCGAAACTTGTTTTTAAAAGGGTATTATCACCTGATAAACACACCATGCACTATTTGGTAAGTCTTGGGTCTCAAATTTTCCTTCTCGCCGCTTACGCATTCGATACGTTCAGAATTCGATGGAAAAAGAATGTTACTTACAGCTCTAAGCTTCATAGCACGAGTTAGAATAATTCCCCGATGCCTCCATCGGAAAGCAACACATCGATAATGACTAGCTTTACATCTTCCTCATCCATTGAGACGAGATGTATTCGGTAGAATAGGGAAACAACACATGAGTTCGAGTGATTTCGAGAACACAATCTATTGCACGATCTAGAGTTGAAAGAAGTGAGACAATCTTAAATGTCTTCGTGATCAATCCGTTTATATGTGTGGCGCGCACACACATATAAAAGTGACCCCACCGGACACGGTTTCATAGACTCCCTAAGACACTTGAACCTAGGCTCGATACCAAGCTTTGTCACGCCCCGAACCATGGCTCCTGGCGAAACACGGCACTCGGTGCCTTACTGCATGTGACCGAGCGAACCACATGGCTTGCTGAATCATCATAAGGCATAACATGAGCGGAATATAACGTGAATGCATGATGAGTCTTTACAAAACGTAGTAAGTCATAATACTTAATAAAAATACTTGTTTAAACATGAGTGCGGAAATAACATGAATGAGCCAAAATGGCTATACGACTCCGAATGTCTGACATAACATAACTGGCTTGTCTAGTCTATGAAACCTCTATCATGAGTCTGACTGGAAAACATACTTACTGGGACAAGGCCCCCAGTATACCTTAGATGCATAACTAATCATAAAATAAAGAGTTGACTAAACCCCGAATGAGATGGGGCTCACCAATAAGCTGATACGAATGCTGTCCTATCGAGCGTGTGTGTCGTCCCGTATACGCACACCGCATCGTGAAACGCAGCCCCCGGCAATAGAAAGGGGACGCGCACATTGAATGTACCGGTATGTAAAGCAACCGAATGAAATAACATGGGACATAAAGTAATAAAGATAAGAACCGAACGTGAAACCGAAACTGGTTATGAGCATACGAGCATGAACATGAATACATATATAATATAAAGCATGAGTAAAAATATCATAAGTAGGGAGAGCAATAACTTATAACCGATCCATGGTTCGGTGCTTGCGTCCCGCCCGGCGAACACTCGCCCTTGCCGGGGAACATGAGATTTAATAAAATATGAAAGGATCCACTTATTTTAAGAGATCGTTCGGGACATGGGTGGAGCGATCCTCATCCTACGGTGGCTACGTAGTTTCAGGCTATCTGAAGCCTTCCTCGGTAATTAAAGCAACTCCCAAAAACTTGAACATGTAAAATAAGTGGCACTTGCTCGCCCATGGTTTTCATGAATATAACTTGCTTGTACATGGATATCATGAATTATAGCTCGCTTGCATGAACTTGTAAAACATGTATAGTATTTTCTTGAAAATAGCATAATATATCACAACTAGCATGCATGAACCCATGGAATACAAGACATGGGTTTTCATGGATTACGGACGGATTCTCAATAATCATAAAGAAATATTAAGAACTCAATGATGGAATTATAACAATTCATACGTAATATAATCATGGACATGGACCTAGGGTTATCATGAGCATGGTATAGAAACCCTAGTTTTAGTAGAGAATCATAATTTATGGATTATGAGGCGTGGGGAAGAAACAATGTTGTTCCCACACGTAGATAGTAACTCTACATACCTTAGTTGCTCCAAAACTTAAATTAAAGACTTGAGCTTTGAAGAGGGTTTCCAAAATCTTGAATTCTTGAACCTTGAGATGGTTTTCTTGAAAACCCTAGTTTTAGGAATGATGATTTCTTGTTTATATTACAAGGATATGTATTAGAATTGACTTGGAATAATTAGAGTAGGCTTACCTTGGTGTTCTTGAGGTTTGGGACTTGTTCTCTATGGATTTAGGGTGATTTTTCGTGAATGGGGTGTTAGGGAAATAAACCCCAAGCTTAAATATAACTTAAAACGCGAAATCCCGAATTTTGACCCGAAATCGACCTGTTTCGCGATGGGTCCGCGATTCACCCACATTCTGCAGGTAACTACTCGAGTTGCGCGATCGACCCGCGAAGCGGGGCCATCGCACGCGCTCTCATGCGCCCTCACGCGCCCCGAGAAGCGGTGTGTATCGGTTCTGCACAGTGTTCGGTAAAATAGGCATAACTTCTTGTACATAGCTCTGCTCAAGGGCTATAATAGACCGTTGGAAAGTTATTTCAAAGGACTACAACTTTCGTGTTTTAAGTTTCCTCAAATTCCCAACGGATTTTCATGAAATTCGATTGGAAGGCAGACGTATCAAAAAACTTAGCCGATTCTATAGACTTTTAAACGCCTTACTATTAGCCATATTGAGACGATCATATATCCTTGCTCTGCTTGTCCCGGTCCTTATCTCGTTAGAAAGATTTTTATGTACTACTTTCCCAACTTTCATGGTCCTTCCAAATTCCCAACTAATCAAAGAGTATATCAACCATTTTCGAAAGCGTTCAAACCTTCAATTTTTAAAACTCTAATGGTATGAGTCTACAAGATACGGTGTTACGGATAGTGAGTCATCTGCGGACCCGCGTGTAGAAGTGATTGGTACATGGACTTCCTCCATGGGTTGTCTTTGCCAAATTGTTCCCAACTAATGTGTACGAGCATATGCATTGTATACATATCATATACATTTTGCATTGCATCTTATTCTCTCTCTTGGTTGATTATGATATGTATTGCGATTGATCAACCATTTTCGCAAAAGATGTGTGTTATGTGTCGACATTGATGGATTCAAACCTTGACAATTTTTCCGCTAATTGATGGATTCGAGTCGATATATGTTTGAGACTTGGCACAATTGGGTTTAGATGCTATAACATAAGCTGTGATTCATATTGTGGATACTTTTTTAGTGATGACTTGTACCTTACTGTTTACGTGTTTATCTTACTTCATTGTCTTCATATATGCTAGCTAGTCTTAGTCGGTCTATGATACCTACCAGTACTTGTTTGTACTGTCCTACACTTGCTGCATTCTTTAATGGACGCAGAGTACTCATCAGATTTCGATTCATATTCTCCTGGCTGATTTCCGAGTTTGCTGTCGAGTCTATTCAGGATGAGCATCATGACGATTGCTGCCCGAAGACTCCTCTTATTAATCATGTCTTATTTTTATTTCGAGACAACGTTTGAGACTTATTGTGTTATTAAGACTTATAGTGTTTAGTAGAGCTCTTGTATGACCAGACCATATGCTGGGGTTGGATTTTCATTACTTCTGCACTTATTTATATTATTATTGTGAGACTTACGTTATTCGATTTTCTTTCGCTTACTTATGTTTTTTGAATGTTGGGATGAGGGTTCGCCTGCTGAGGAGGGAAAGGTAGGTGCCCGCACGACTTAGTGAAATTGGGTCGTGACAGCTTGGAATCATTATGAGATGCTTAAAAGAATAGTTCCTCATCAAGATTGCCAAGGGCCGACCCGCATCCTTCAGATTTAGGATCGTGATAGATGAAGAACTAGTCTTTGATTAATATAGGAGGTCAATAACCTTCAAGAAGATAAGAAACTTTGAAACTAAAGATAAATCCTTTCTACCCACATCAAAGATAAAATATACACCTAATACACATCATTTTTACCTTGAATTTTTTTTAGCTTTATACATAATCCAATATTTATTTCATATTGGATTTTTGAGTGACTATATCAATGCTTATTTACTATATAGAAAGAGTGTATGAATATGATATAAGAATTTAAGTCATGATAACAAATAAAATAAAAGAAGTAACTTCTAGTTTCGAAAAAAGGCAGTTACATCTTTTCATGCTAATAAAATATATAAAAAAAAATGGATAAGATTCTCAATTAATATTTAAAGTCTTCATTATTTCCACTAACGAAAGGATATTGTGATAAATAGTTGTTCTTGTGTACAATCACAATGTCATATTAATTTATACAAGTTTTCTAAAAACTCCAGCTGCACTTTTGCCGATAGCCTCCTCCTTAATATCACAATGGCAGTATCCGTTGGCGCAATAGTAGATCATGCCATGTTGGCAAGAATGGTGGCAATCCACAACTGTTGTGCATGGTTCACCTATCAAAACTGAACCTTGTACACTCTGCAAGCCTATAAATAAATAAATAGAAGTCAAATTTTCATTCTAAAGTAGTACAATTATAAATAAAAATAGATAAACTTTAACATAAAAATAGTTGGTATTGAATATAGAAATAGTTTTGCTACCATTTGATAGATTATATATTGAAATAATTAAAATAGGATTTTGATATGCCTTCTATTAATGAAGTCCTTGAAATCAAAGGTTTTTAGGAATAATATTGTGTGAACATGAATTTATATTTCAGAATCTCCAACATTATCAATTCATATTATAAAATATTGTTATTTTAAGAACTGAATTGTGTCTTTAGACATAAAACAATATCTGCAATAATAGAATTTTCATTTTAGTAATATATTAAAAAAATAAGGAGATATACTTGTTGTAATAAGCATCATGAAAGCCAAGGAGAGAAAAGCGATGCATGTCTTTCTCATTGCTATTTCGAAAAGTGTGCGATAAATCAATGACGATTCTAGCTTGTAAATATCTATTCCCTTGCTTGCTATATATAGTTTTTAGGACGCTCTTATTTGAGGTTATTGAAATCTAAAATAATTTTGAGAAGATTGGCAAGTAACTTATTAACAACTATTTTTTGAAGTTATAAATTAATTTGGTTTTTATAATAAGATACAACAACTTTCCTAGTAGTGATGTATAAAGATTTAGTTATGATCTAAATATAATCAATAAAAATCTTACCAAAGTAAAGAAAAAGTCAAAGATGAATAGCATAATGAATTTCAATGTACAATGTGTAAAAATATAACCCTCAAGTTGTCACGACCCAAATATCACAGTCGTGATGGCACCCACACTAACACCACCACCACCCCCCCCCCCTCCCGGGGGCGTACCATCCCCTTAATTCCAATTACTTAATCAAATTTCGATTCAACATAAAATATAAAGAACAATCAATAATAAGCTTAAGTCATAACATAAATACTGAATGTGCGGAAAAATACTAAGTCATAATACATTCCCAAGAACTGCAGTCACAGTGCAAGAACGACTATCCACTATGATGTCTAAGAGTAGTACATAAGTCTGAATACATGAAAACACAGTCTACAGAAATGAGTGATAGACAACAATAAGATGGACACCAAGACTGCAGACACGCAGGTAGCTCACCCACAGAATCTCAGCAGTAATAGACTCAAGGCTAGAAGTGGGGTCTCGACGAAGGTCCTGTCTCAATCTCTAATCTAAAAAAGAGTGAAGCAAGAGTAGTATCAGTGCACACACATACTGGTAAGCATCATAGGCCGACTAAGATTAGTTCACGCATATGAAAAATGTCACGACGCAAAATCGCTTAGTTGTGCAGGCACCTACCATTCCCCACCCTTGTAGGCAAACCCTTCCCTTACCCAACATACCATCTATCAATGCGAAAGAATAATATAAATGATTTTAAGTCTCAAATATCATGTAAAAGTAATAAGTGCGGAAATACATAAACTACCCAAGGCATCTGGTCTGCATCAGTACAAGAGCTACTAATAAACACATAAGTCTGAATATATAACAAGAACTATCTGAATGTTTCCATACAAGGCTCATAACGATGAAAAGAGTACTCTCTGGAAATAGATGACAAGTATACAAATAATGGACACTCGGGCTGTAGATCTGGCAATAGCTCACCCTAAGTCTCTAACAACACCATCTCAAGAAACACTCTCGAGGATCAGAAATAGAACCTGTCACACACTTTACACCCCGAAAAAAAGTGTAGCAAGGCAGCATCAGTACAACAACACTTACTGAGTAGGCATCATAGGCCGACAATAGTTAGCTAACATATATAAAGAAAGAAACTGAAGAATAGTCATGCGCACAATCAAGGATAGACACGACAAAATCCAACGATAAAAACTGAAGTACAGAAGGATCAAATAGCATAATCATAGCCTATGGTGAAGCATCTAAACACAAGTCTGCCAAGTTTCCTATGATTCCTCAGAATAACCACAAGCACTAGTACAACCAACAATAGATCTCCATAACCTCAAGTCATAGCCTAGGAGAAAGTCTCTAACCCTCGAGTCCATCAACCCCCAAGTATGTATTAATCAGGCACACGACAACTCAAGTCAATAATCAACCAAAGAAATCAAAGCGAAAACGCACCATGCAATACAATAAGTACAACAATCAAATCAAAGATGCAGATGAATGTAATATGAATGCACGTGTGATGCAATGCAATGCAATGATACACACATGCTATGAGCAGAATACCTCCACGCCTCTACAGTCATGACCCTAGGGGGACCCGCGAAGTTCATGTACCTGCTACAGCGTACAGCCTGATCTAATATATATATATATATGTATGTACATGCACACACACACATACATACATACATATATATGTTGCGAAACATGCAACTATGTCCAATATAGAACGTGCAACCCGGTCTAATATATGTATCTATGTTGCGGTGCGCAACCCGATCCAAATATATGAGTATGACTGGATGAATGATATTAATGCCAATGAGAATCTATCAGTACCAATCATGCAACACATGGACACATATCACAATATCACGAATAAATCACATCCTTCCTCTTTACAAGACAACACCTAATAAATGAGATATACGGGTTCACAATCATAATAAGGCAACTAAGCATCAAGTCTAGTATCATTTACGTGGCGACAAGCTAGTAGATCCCAATAAGGTAACAAGCCACAATCAAACAACAATCATGATAAGTGACTAAGTATCAAGTCTGGTATCACTTACGTGGCGACAAGCCAGTAGATCACAATAAGGCAACAAGCCACAATCAAACAACAATACCAAGCTCAGCTCATATCAGAGTATCATGAAAGATGAGAATGAATACAATGCATAATATCAATGAATAATGATAACATATCAAATCAATCGTGCCACACATGGAAACATCTCTCGATATCAGTAATAAGTCAAGTTCTTTCCTCTATCCAAGATAATACTCACTAAGTGAGGGATAGAAGCTTCACAATCATGATAAGATGACTAAGTATCAAGTCTAATATCACACACGTGGAAACAACCCAATAGATCATAACAAGGCAACAAGTAAGCCCACTGTCACACCCCAACTTTTGATAGGGCGTGATAGGCACCTGACCCTTACTTAGGGCCGAGCGAACCCGCTAATCCTCGTGATACTCATAACCTTACTGGGCTCTTAAATCATGAGATGAATGCATAATGTAAGCTTTTCAGGAAAAACACGCTTTTCGTCCTTCTCAAATCAAGTAAAATCTGTAATCATATGAAATCTGTAACATAATGCATAATGACATCCCGCTACGCAGCCGCTTACGGGATCGATACGTTACATACGTGACTGTTCGCAAAGTCTCTGTAACATAACCCAAGATACCATAACATAGATACCGACCGGCGGGCCCCCAAGGGAAGGGCTCGCTAATCCAGGGGAAAATTCCCCCTCATCGCCCCCTGGCAGAAACG
>NC_081345.1:13263283-13268862 GCF_029784015.1 Lycium ferocissimum
CTCATGGTTTCGGGTATGATTATCGAAAGCATCATGTTAACCGATTTATTCCATACACTCCAAATGTCATATATATGTTCTTATGCTCGAGATAACATAATCTTCATCCATAATCCTTGTGTAACTCAAGGAACCCCGAGCTCATACTAAGCGATCCACAAGCCTTCGATAAACGCAAATTTTCCTAGGTGTAACACCCACAATCAAACAACAGTACCAACCTAGGTAATTCATACCCCAAGGCATAACATGCTCTTTCTGACAATCACTAACTCTACATCTACTTTGCTAACCAATGTCTACCTCGATACCGAACAGGTGCCACGAGCTAGTCCTGTTGAGCCTTGCCTTTCCTCTTTGGAGAGCGAATCTAAGGATACCCATATTGCCATAATTTTACCCAAAAATGGACCCAAAATAGCCAAACACGAGACACAAGGGCAAAATATGTAATTTTATTAAAAAATTGTGTTCAATATAGTCATAATAGCACCCTACGGGTTTAAACGAGTCCAACAATGCCCATATTGCTATACTTTTGTCCAACGATGCCTATATTGCTATACTTTAGTTCAGAACCCCAAAACGAATCAGAAAAGGTAACCCCGAGCCCGTAAGGGCAAAATTGGAAATTTTTGTCAAAGTTAGTATACCCATAGCTTAAATAGTCTAGATCCAGAAAATGCATTAAAAAAGCCATCATCTTGATCTTCAAAACCATGAGTTTTCACTTTTCAACTCTTGGATACAAAACCAAATTTTCCCTAATAAAACTTGGATAAAATTGATAACCAACAAAAATAAAGGTTAGATACTTACCCCCCTCGTTGAGACGAGAACAACGCCGTGAAAAACACCTCAAAAAGAGCTCTAGAACTAAAGATATGCTCAAAATACAAAATGAACGCAGTTTGATTTTTTTATACATAGAGATGTCCGCCACTGTAGACCAGAAGTCTGCCCTAGTGGACAAAAAGTCCGTGACATCACACACACCAGGTACATCAACAGCTGTCCGCGCTAAACTGACCATAATTTCCTCATACGAAGGCGAAATACGACGATTCTTTTTACTATAGCTTCATAGTTACGATACAGATCTAATGGTTCAATCAAAACACAAATAAAGGTTTTGATCAATATGTCACCCTTTATGGCCAAAGAAGTAAGGCAAAAACATTGAATAAGGCGAAAACATTGAATACGAGCGCGACACAACCCATATCCATTCGAAACTCTTTGGAATCTCATCAAAACTTGCGGATAAGTACAAAATCATCATACGAACTTGTTGGAACTTTCAAAACATCGACACAGGGTCATCTTTACCTGATGTTGATCGTGGTCAACTCTAACTCTTTAACTTGACTAGTTCCTCCACCAATGACTCAAATCACACCCAAACCTTACGGGAACCAAACCACTGACTTCACTAAGTCATAAATTATGTTCCGGACCTAATGGAACTGTTAGAATTTTATTACGGGCACATTTACCCAAAAGCCAACTATTGATCAAAGGTTTTTCACTTTAAGACACTAGATTCCACAACTCCTACTAGAACTCGCCCGATAACCTCGAGAACTGTGTTGCCCATCCCTGCTGGTTAAAGTCATACTAACAGGACTTAGGGAAGGGTCAACGGGGGTATATGGGCCAAAAGTGAAATAACGACCAAACTAGTTGTTACATCAGATACTAATTAAACAATCACTTGTCATCGAACGAAGAAAGAGAGTATGAAAGCTGACGATAATCAAGGAATCTTTAACATAACAACACGGAAGCCTTCATGGCACGAAGTACGCTAAAATCACTGCCTGCTCACCTTATCAGTCAAAACTTACTCTAACTTAACTAAAAGACCCAATTTCCATATTTTCATACTTGAATTTCTCTCACAACTAATCTCCGAAATAAATAACTACTTTTATTGGAATTCTTTGATTTAATATAGCCATGCCTCCTAATGTGATCGATAGGTCCCACAAACATTCCTCAAAATAGCACAAACCTTTTGATATAGACACAATCATAGCGCACTCTGAGCTGATAAAATATTCTAGTTTCGTTAACCTTTCTTTCACACTTCTAAAGTTGTTCTTTGCACCACGATTTCTTAGAAAAACATATGCATTAGCCCAAAACCATGAATTACTTTTTCCAGAGAAGAATCCTTGCTTTATCGAAGCAACTCTAAATAATTCCATCAAATTGATCTTACTCATAGCCAACTTCGCTAGTCATAAATCTTCTTACACCTTCAAATCACAAAACAGGAAGCATACCACTGAGTACCTCACCGGGCCAAGTCCGTAGGAAACCATCTAATCACTCTAAATACCTCTCGCAACCGTGGTACCTCCTCGAATCATTACCAAGTGCCGATTTAAACCATTTTCCCTATCCGAATAGCTGCTTTCGATAAAATATTATAAGTCCATTGGTAAGCCCTGATAAAGCTCAGTACACCTATCATACCTCAAATCTAAACTGGAACTCATCGAATCCGTGAAGGTGATTTACTGAGAATCCATAAGTCCTTTTGGAAATATAACCATAGTCCATCAAGCTTAATTCGAACAGTTCTGACTCTGAATGAATGCACAACTCTTGAATACCACCAATAGTCACTTGAACTGACTCCAACTTTTTGAACCCAAATCACAGTCCTACCACACATCTTTGGCGGCCAATTCTAATCTTTTTCCTAGTGCAAAATCGATCATGTGCTTTACCCTCAATTCCAAAAGTTGAGTCCTATCCAAGCTGTCAACATAGTATCGGAGAGCTATACCTTATGATCTATAATGACCGGCTAGGTCGTTATGGGGGATGACTTAGTAAACTAGATCTCTATTGGAAATTTTGAGGCAATAAAGGAGTCCGTAGCGTGTTTTTATATATATGTGCAAGTTTTGTTGGCATCTGTAGGGCCTTAGATTGGTGTTGGATGTTTCGGTGAAAAACTAGTAGAAAAATCAAGCTAATGATCAAAATGGATCGTTGCAGCGGGCGAGCTACCGCTATAGCGGGTCCGTCGTAGTGGGTAGAAGGTTGCCATAGTGAGGCGAGGGAAATTAAATGAGGTCCACCATAGAGGGAGGGTTCCCGCTATAGCGAGACTGCTGCAGTGAGGCTTTGACCGCAACAGCGGTCGATGGGAGGTAGAACCCGTGTTTTATATTCTCTATTCCGAACCTATTCCCCATACAACTCCAAAATAGCTTCCAAGAACTCTTATGGTGAAATTCTGAAGCTAGGGCTAAAGTACTCTTAAAAGGTAAGCCTCAACCCTTGACTTTGTTAATTCCATCATCGCGTTAGATTCCATGATAGTTAAAAGTCCTTTAATGGTGAATGAAAGAGCTAAAACCCTAGAATTTTGCAAAAGGGGAAAGCTATCGCGAAGTGATTGCATTATCCCAGTTCTGCTTTGAGGTAGGTTACGGTCTACTTGAGTTAGACTTTTATTAGTTGATTGTATATGTTATGGAATTGATAAAAGAAGCATGATTAGGGCATCAGACATAAAGTGTTGTTAGAAATTCCTTATTTGATATAGGTTGATTGATTATGTGATTAACTATTATGATATGATAAAGAAGGAGTTAATGAATACACTTCTTGTTGACTTGAAGAAATCCCTTATTCATGCTATTGATGAAATGAGTGTTGAGTCTTGATATGACTTGTGATATAGTGACTTGTGTTCCCTAATATTGATCTATTGACTGTTCACATTCCTTAATTGATTGTGAAACGGAAATACATTGTGATAAGAAAGAATATATAAATATGAAAAGGCACATTTGACAGGGGGTGAGGATGTGGCCTAGTTATGGGCTCGTCATCCGAGGTCAGTTCCGGAGCGAGTGGTACATAGACCACATGGGTCCCCTGCAGGTCATGACTATCTGGAAAAACATTACTATTTAGCATGTGTGTACACGGTTGAGATACTTTCTTTATTTATTGCATTGCATCAGACTCATGGCTATTTGGGCAAATAATACCATTTAGTATGTGTGTATAGATATGTGACAGAGTTGAGATAATTCGTGAGATATAGCTATGTTGGTGATTATATGATTTGAGTTACTTTTATTGATTGATGGTTGTGTGAGTTATCTTAATTCAGTGGGATGATTCTTGTTGATATTTTCTTGTGGTTATGTGCTGTTGTGCCTATATGTTATTTTATAGATTTTGTGATGTTATGCATGATACTAATCTTAGTCGCCCTATGATACCTACCGGTCCATAGTGTTTGTACTAATACTACCTTGCTGCATTCTTTTGAGTGCAGATTGTAATCCAAAGGCATCTATGAGACCTCATATTTAGCGTGAGGCCAGTTCCCGTTAGATTTGAGGGTGAGATCCTATTCATGCCAGGCCACCTGAAGATCTTTCTTATTTTAGATGTCTATTTCACTTCAGACATTTATGTTTATTTCAAACAGTTTTTCATTCTCTAGACAGTTATGTTTTAGAGTCCTTGTACTATGACTTTCGAATTTTGGGGTTGTAATATTTAGACTTCCGCATTTTTTAATCATTTATGGCATGACTAGTCATTTGGATGATTGTTACTTTGTTTATATTCTTGATATGTCTAAAAATGGCTAGGTAATTGGTAATCGTCTGATGGTTGGTTAAGAGGATTGGTTAGCCCACTAGGTGAATTAGTGTGGGTGCCGCTCATGGCTATTTCGGTCGTGACATGATCGCAACCTTTACCCGATATGCAAATCTGATATAACCCCAAAATTTTTGACGCAAAACCTGTACCCTCGTATAATACCCCTTTACCCATCAAATCTCCTATTGCAACACCTCGATATGCCCATAACAATTCCTAAGTATCAAATCTTACAACCACCGCTCTAACCCTCAAGCAACTACTCCCAAGTCCTTATTACCCAACACAGCTCACCCAAGCTATCCAGTCAATATTACTTGCAACATTATACACTACGATGAATATGGTCTCATCTCAAAAATATAACTCTAGCCCTCACCTAATAGGGATTTCCGCAATTCCTTTCTCTTAAACCACACTAACTCATCCATTGAAGAGTGTGACGAAATTACCCAACTGTGTACCAATGAAGCCACTTCCATAAGCCTTAATATGTCGATTACCTGAAATTTGCTTCTCACTAGTTGCTGATCATGAAACGTCACGAAACTCTGTCATATCACTTAGTCCATAGCTGTAGACTTCTTTCTTTAAGATTAATCAACAATCATACCTCATATAAATTATGCAAGATAACAACACCACAAACTATATAAACCCAAGTAATTTCGTATGTACCTTATTCTTATCGATTCTCGATCAACAATACCTTTTCTTGACTTTTCAATTCCTCAACTTCTAATAAGATCACAATCATCGCCACTGTTTAACCATTTATCGAAACCACTCAATAGAATATCTCATAATCATAAGTCTTATAAACTAGCCGAGTCAATCCTGGAGATAGTAGCATGTCACATACTCTACACATTAGAGTTCCCTTAACTCACTTAGCTCTAAACTGAACACTCTCTAAATTAAGCGTATCACATACA
>NC_081345.1:13268962-13407536 GCF_029784015.1 Lycium ferocissimum
CATGCACACGGCCACAACACAACACACGGCCACAACATCAACACCACACTTTCATGAATTTCATTCATTTCCACACTCCACAACATATACAAACCATGCATAACATATGAAAAGAGGATTAAAACTTACCCTTTTCCACTTTGTTCTTCAACTTGGCTAGGGTTGAGAATTGCATGAACAAGGGATTTGTTTGCTCCAACAACCACTTCATGTTGTTTAGGACCTTCCAATTGGTTGAAAACATAGAAGAAAATAATTTTTGGGGGACAATTTGGAGGGACCAAATTCATCCCACCTTGGCCGAATATGGTCTCCTTTGTTTCTCCTCCATTTTTCTTCAAGTTTCTAGAGTGAAATGACGAATTAAGCTTGCTTTGTCATCTATTATATGCATACATGATTCATCCAAGTGTCCATGGCCCACACATGGGTTGGACCAATTAAATTTGGCCAGAAAATGTGTGGGGACCATTTCCAAGCCACATGGCCAATTTTCATGATTTGCCAACTTTCCAATATTTCACTTTTAGCCCCAAATTTTCCTTATTCCAAATTTACCCTTAACACTCCATACCAATGAAAAGATGAATATGCAACTTGTGCATTAAAACAAAATCGAAGGTCAAAATTCTCAACCTCGTATCCCGGAATGGTCTTGTCCTTAACTTTTCGTGGTTAACCCGGATTATCCCAATGTACAAAATACGGGATATAACATCCTCCCCCCCTTTAGAACATTCGTCCTCGAATATTAAACTGATCCTACAGGGTCTTATAGGTACTTCGGGGGAGTCTTTTTCATTGCTGTCACATACAGTTCATTAGTCAACTACCATAACCAATTTCGAAATTTAGATTATCTGTAGACATAGGAAATAAGTAGGAATGCGCATTCTTCATCTCCTCCCTGATATTGTTCCGCCACATTACCTTAACAGAAGCTATGTCTGTACTACGCAATCCTCTCATCTGACGACCCTAAGATAGATATAGGCCGTTCCTCCTAGGCTAATTCCTCTGTTACCTGGATGTCATCTGGGGAAAGTACTCTGAAGGGGGTCGCCTACATATTTGTGAAGCATTGACACGTGGGAGACCAAATACGCTGTTTCCATATCCGACAGTCGATCCAATTCATAAGCAACCTTGCCTATCTTACGGACAATCCGTTAAGGTCCAATATATCTCGGACTAAGCCTCCTTTTTCTCTGCCAAATTTCGTAACACCCTTCAAGGATGACACTTCCAAAGATACCCAATCGTCGACCTGGGACTCTATGTGTCGACGTCGAGTATCTGCATATGACTTCTGTCGACTCTCAGCTACTAGTAACCGCTCCCGAATGAGTTTTACTTTATCAGCTACTTGCTGAATCATATCTGGCCCAATTAACTTAGTTTCGCTAACGTCGAACTAGCTAATCGGTGTCCTGCACCTTCTGCCATACAGAGCCTCATACGGTGATCTGGATGCTAGCATGGTAAGTATTATTATATTCAAACTCACAAGCGGCAAATAATCGTCTCAGCTACCTCTAAAATCGATAATGCAGGCCCGCAACATATCCCTTAGTGCGAAAATAGTACGCTCGACCTGCCCATCAAACTAGGGGTGACATACTGTATCGAGACTCACTTATGATATCATCCCTTTTGGAGTGAGCTCCAGGAGTTAACTGTAAACTGAGCTCTTATGTCCGAGATCATAGATGTGAGAATGTTATGAAGTCTCTCCATACAATTGCGCATAGCCTTTAACTGGATAAATGGTCTTGGATATGCTATTGTACCAACTCCTGGCGGTTCAATGGTCAGCGTTATTAGTCCTTACATCCTTGTCACCATTCATTTTTACATTCGAATGTTACTCACATGACTTTGTCGTTGGTGAACATAATGGTTATGTCTACACGAAATGGTCCTGCATCCTTCGCTATCCTTCACAGTACCGCTACACTTATGGCAACTCATAATTCGAGTTTAAACTAAATTCTTGGGCTCTTGCCACAACTATCCCTTTAACTTCATTTTTTTTCCTCAAATCTTATAATACAACTCAAAAGCATCGGGCTGCGGAAATTCTTACTCCTTTACGATTCTCTTATAACAGAAGTATATGTGTTTTCGATTTCTTTGTATTGGCGATCATTTTGAACTCTAGCTCCACGCTAATAAACTTGCCTTTCAGAGGCATGAGGACGCCGTAATCCCTTTCAAGTCTAATATGCTCTCCCCCCCCCCCTTTAAGGAGGTTCTTACACACTAATGGTTGTTAGATATCCATCGTCTTCGGCACGTATCTTTCGAAAATTAGAAATCTCTTAGCATCGTTGCACGGCCTAATCATTCTTTTCTTTACTTCTCATATCTCATCGTGGTCACTATCCTTTCGTACCACACACTCCTCTCTGGTGCCATACTACTACATTTTATCCTTTTCATACGTCTAACCTCAAATTTTTATCCAAATAGTGTCGTGCTTTACCCGTCGTCTCTCTTGGAGGCTTTACTCCCTCATGTTTTTACTCTTTTGTCCTTTCCGACATTTTTGGGTCACCTTATTTTCCATCTACTCACTTTCTTTCTTTTCCCAATATCATTGTATTAGAACTTCCTGTAGTGGAAACAGCATCCGCTTGCCTTGTAGCATTTGTGCCATTTTTATTTCCTTCTGCTTGAACTTCATTACCCTGTATGACTAATGCCTTCCAATATGTCACAACGTCGATTACTGGGATATACATACCCGCTGATATAGTCATATATGGGATGTCATATACATACGTATGCATAATTGCTACCATCTTACTTACATAATATTTCCAAACGCTACTCAACTCACCCTGATCCTAATGCTGTAACGCGCCTTCTTTCTTTTCACTGGTTTAGTCTGCCTCGTTCTATGTGACCTCTTAAGGTTTCTACCCACTTCGCAGACTCAAATTTCTTTCTTAGATTAACCTAGCTTCTCATTTGCTTCTTACGTATGAATTTGTAAGACTTTCAGAAAACTTCCCAGGGGGGTCACCCATCCTGAAATTGCTCCCACTTCAGCACGCTTAACTTTGGGACTTTGATGAAATGCGACGTTCCAATGCTAATGTGATCGCGTCAACCTCGTCGCATGACCTTCAGCACATAATCTGGAGTAAATTGAAGTCTTGACAGATTTCAAAACGCCCTCACAACACATCTCCCTCCGAATCAGAAGGGTCTCTTACTCCAATCAATAATTATTTAATGCTTGTAAGCATTCCAAATTCTCAATTAGTGGCACTTATATTCCGACGATAAGTGTCCAAAACTCTCTTGGGATAGTATCTTAATCTCGACCTATATCACCTGTTTCTTCTGATGAACTATGTTACACATCTGTTCCTTAAGCGTACCGTCTTGGTCGCTTAATAATCCCATTATTTCCAGGGTGAAGTCGTATGCACGCAGTACCCCTTTATGTTTTATGCCTTTTTATCCTTACTGTGAACCCAGCACAGGGTTCTAACTTACTCAGAACATACCGAGTTCGTCTCACCAATAGATTTATCTTATCACCGTGTCGTCGTACTACACCTTTAAATTCACAACTGCGTATTCCCTTTTTGTTCTTATCATATCAGTCATTTTTCTAACACTTATTCTATCTCGTTGCGCATCTCTCTATGACTTGGTCTTTCACAGTTCCGTCACTGATATTACTCGCGTCCTTGGCTATACATGTCATAGTCTATTACTGTACTATTATCTCGCCCGCTTTTCTTTCCATCTCCTTCTCCCAATTAATCCTTTCTTCTTTCGTGCTGGCTATCATTTTCGTTATCTCATAATCTTTATTCGGAACTCTCCCTATAGAAGAACCTCATAAATTCCTCTTCTCTTTTTTTTTTGATCGATAGCTCACCCTTATACTTTAGTCACATAGATCACGTCGTATCTTTTAGTCACTTCCTCGCTAGGCTTTGCTCATTTTCGTAACAACCCTTGTTTTATTCGCATAATATCCCGTTCGTAAACAACCTTATCGTGTCACACTTCTTAACTTTTTGCCCTTTCTGATCAATCTTATCCTTAACATCTCACGAGTTGTCTTTTCAATACCTTCATATCTGTCACATTTCTTTTTCCTCTATATCCTTGTCTCGATCATACTATTATTTCTCCCAGCTATAAACTCGTCTTAGTTTATCCTTGCTTACCAATTCGGTTGGTACATTAATATAACACTCTATCGAGGTTTTCCAATCTCTTCTAAATCATCTCTTAATATCACAAGCCCCTTTTCAAATTCTTTTTACCATATCGATATCGACCGCCTAATTACTATTATCATCAATTCGGCAGTCAACTTAATTTTTTTTCAAGGTCAGCCGTACTTGCAACTTAGTCAAATCATATTCTTACTGTTAACACAACCTCTCAGGGCATATCACAAACCCATACCTCATTCTCGTTTTATTTCCTAGAAAAATTTCGGCAGAGTTTCCGCTATATTTCTTACTATCTCAAAACCTGCACGCAGGAAATACCAACAATGCCTCACAGGGCCAATACGTATATATACATATCATATCATATCGCAGCCACACAGGGCTCCCAGTATCAATAACAGTATGACAATGATGGACTTACCTCGTATGTCCAATTCGATCTGCACCTGTTACCTTTTTCCTGTCCATTTTTGCTTTTCAATTTTTTTCAACTTTATATTTTGATCGTACTTCAATACCCTATCCGACATATACCTTTCGTACCTTAGCTTACCTGCGTGCTTTGTAACTTCCAATATCGTCAATCACTTGCTTCTGTCGATGTCGTCCTTCCGCTGAAATCAAAAGTTAGTACGAGAAACCTCATTTCCTATGACTTGGCTCTATCGCACGATCTAAGACAGAAAAAGGGTCACTCGATTCCTAAATGCCCCGTGACCTCCGTTTATAAGTGTGGCCGGCTTCACAACATAAACAAGACTCTGCCGGACACGGTCGGTAGACAATCCGAGGACGAACTGCTCTGATACCACTTTTGTCACGACCCAATCCCGTAGGCCGTGACTAGTGCCCGAGCTGGGCACCCCTAATAACCATGATTAGCGTATGAACAGATTATACATACATAAAAGTCAGATGTCAGACCATAGCTGGCATGACCAGATCTTATACAAACAGAAAAGAAATGAAGCGTCGCCCCAAAGCTGTCACAAACATATGTACATACCGCGGCCAAAAATCCAGCGGACAATATCACACATAATCCGGCAAGGCTATCATAGTATAGGGGGACGTCCAAGTCACAATTCACACAGATACAACCGAACATTGATTTCCCATAACCCACACATGTGTCTACAGACCTCTAAGAATTATAACAGAATCACATGACGGGACAGGGCCCCGCCGTACCCATGAACAGACATGTACATATGCATCGGAAGAGTCAGTACAAAAACATAGGCTCCAGAACAAGGGAGCGCTCCAAGACAGCTGAACAAGGACCCTAAGCTGGTGGGTCATCCAAACAAGTATCTGCACCTCCGCGGCATGAAACGCAGCCCCCGAAGAAAGGGGGTCAGTACGGAATATGTACTGAGTATGCAAAGCAGGGAAAACAGTAAATAGGATCATAATCAGAATCAGGAGTACATAAAGTAAATGCAATATCCAAAATAGCAAAATGCTCACTCATTAAAATACAAATCATGCATGGGGCTCTTAGAATATGGTCGCCCGCCCGTCATTGGCGCCATAACACATCATACTCCAGAAGATTTCATATCTCCGAAACCCGACATATCACATATCACATATACACGGTACCCGGCCCAATAGCAGAGGAGCTCGGCGAACCGGACACATCATAACACCAAATATACACGGTACCCGGCCCAATAGCAGAGGAGCTCGGCGAACCGGACACATCATACTCCGGAATATCACATAGTGCGCACGGAACATAACCGGCCCGGGACTCGGCGAAAGATGTAATAACAAAATGCACGAGCAGAGTCGTGAGTAATCCATATGCACTTTAAAACATTTTCAAACTCCATAAAGTAGTCAAAACGAACTATCATTTAAAACCAAGAAAATAGTCAAATCAAGTTTTTCCCGAACGTCACTCGAAAACATATCAAATAGAACTTTGGAAATCATAGATACGTATCAAAATCATATGAAGTGACTTATGGAAGTCAAGAACATAATCGTTGTTACAGACTTGATAGGTAGGTCAGTAATCGACGCTCGGGGTTAAAACGATAATCATACCAAGTTCTTCCAAAAAGAGTTGTTAGGACTGTACAAAGGAAAATCTCGGGAACCACGGATATGCATCAAACCAATCCGGGCCCGCCCATGAAAGTTAAAGTCATTATACGTTATAGAAACTTCTACGAACGTTTCATAGCAATCCGAGACCATATGTGAAAGTTACGGTCGTTCGTAGTTACAGAATCTTTTACGAACAAAATCTCTTTATGCAACTTTTGAAATCCTATCATACAAAAGACATAAGGACCATATCAAAATGCGAACATGACGAATTGGATAAGACTCATATACATACTCGGATCATAGGAACGGAATTGCCCGAGACTCGTAACTTATCATAGCTTAATCATACCGCAGACATGCCAAAAGAAGGAAAGGTAAGCTTTACATACCTTATCCGCTTCCTAAGCTAATCCGAATTCAAGTCTTGGCTTCCCAAATCTACAACAACATCATTAGATACCAAATATTAGCCATAGGCACTCCGGAATTCAATTCTAAGTTAGCATTTCATTTACAGAAATTTGGGCAGCATTTCCCCTATAAAGTCAACAACCCCGAGAATTCAACTCGGCCAAATCTTCGACAACAATACCAACAATCATGCTAACAACATCAACAATTAATTCAAAATGCATTCTAACGTCAATAACTCTTTTCTACATGTTTCGACAACATTCCATTTATATTCAAATCACAACATACCATTAAGCCAACTTTAATGCTTATACATCCAAATACCAATCCGAAACCATTCAAACAAAACTCAAGAACATTTCAAACAATCCACACAACATTCCAAACGGCACAACCAACTTACAACATCACCCAAAACCTTCCGATTCCCATAGAAACAACAACAACACATTCCTTTCTTCCAAATTCATAAACTACATCAACAATCTACACATTAACCACATCATTCTCATAAATTCAAGAAACTATGTTAAAATCACATTAGCTTCCAAATCAGCCCGTAACAATTGCAATATCAACTTGAATCTTTAAACTCTCATTTTAATCATAAAATCCATAACGACGACAACCAAAATACTAACCGAATCAATTCATTCTTAACCACACAAGGGTGGCCATATTCGGCCACCACCCCAACCTACCAACTTCATGATTTTCATTCATCTTAACACACTACAACAATCAAACATGCTATATAAAATTAATCCATCACTCCTACATAACATAACATGCACACGGCCACAACACAACACACGGCCACAACATCAACACCACAGTTTCATGAATTTCATTCATTTCCACCCTCCACAACATATACAAACCATGCATAACATATGAAAAGAGGATTAAAACTTACCCTTTTCCACTTTGTTCTTCAACTTGGCTAGGGTTGAGAATTGCATGAACAAGGGATTTGTTTGCTCCAACAACCACTTCATGTTGTTTAGGACCTTCCAATTGGTTGAAAACATAGAAGAAAATAATTTTTGGGGACCAATTTGGAGGGACCAAATTCATCCCACCTTGGCCGAATATGGTCTCCTTTGTTTCTCCTCCATTTTTCTTCAAGTTTCTAGAGTGAAAATGATGAATTAAGCTTGCTTTGTCATCTATTATATGCATACATGATTCATCCAAGTGTCCATGGCCCACACATGGGTTGGACCAATTAAATTTGGCCACAAAATGTGTAGGGACCATTTCCAAGCCACATGGCCAATTTTCATGATTTGCCAACTTTCCAATATTTCACTTTTAGCCCCAAATTTTCCTTATTCCAAATTTACCCTTAACACTCCATACCATGAAAAGATGAATATGCAACTTGTGCATTAAAACAAAATCGAAGGTCAAAATTCTCAACCTCGTATCCCGGAATGGTCTTGTCCTTAACTTTTCGTGGTTAACCCGGATTATCCCAATGTACAAAATACGGGATATAACACAAACCATCTAGGCCAACATAAAGAGTCTATGACACCCTTTACTTCCGATTATAGCAAGTACCCCTCACAACTAGCTAGGTCTTGCATAACCAAAGTGTTCCATTTTCTTTCATAGTTGCCAGAAGTCTTTAATCAATCCTTTCCGAACAGTTTCCATCATATGAATGTATGAATGTAGGAATGAGGAATCAACACAATGAATGTAAATGAATATGCTATGAAGATCACAAACACCATAAGTTGTGTCAAATCTTGCATAACTTCGTTACCATCAGCAGATCATAATCAAGATCTCATTCGTGCCTTATCACAAGTACACATCCAGTTCAAGCCTAATCTCATTATCTGATCACAATATGAATCTCAACGTATTTCAAATTCAACAACCAATATGGAACATGATCAGCCAATTATATCAAGGTCAATAAATACAAGGCACCACGCCACAAGTCACAATACGACTCAGATAAATCACTCAACAACCGCAAGGATATGTAACCATCTCAATCAACAAGAATAGTATATATTGACTCCTTCCTTCTTATATCACAACAAATACACTTCAGGTTTCAGTGCATAAAGTAATGGCGACATGTCAACATATTAGAAATCATACCAACCTAGATAATATCCAACCAAACACCATGTTCGAAGACCTAATCATGCTTTCTCCCCTCAATTCTATACAATATATACGTTTAGCTTATCAAAGTCTAACTAAAGTAAGCCGTGACCTACCTCGAATGTAGAATAGGAGCCACAAACTACTCCAACGAGCCTTATGTTTTCGAAGCACCTCAGAACGGTCAAAGTCTAGCAATATAATGCTAAGTAAGCCATAGACCTTCTAATCAAATAAGAACAACAATTGGGGAAGAAGACCCAATTACTTCTATTTCAATTGGGTAAACCATCTTTTTATGGGTATCTAATCAATTTACCCCTTTCAAATCTGATTTTAGGCCAAAGTTCCCATATTTATTAGAAACTTAAGTCTCAATACACAATTCTCATCATTAATAATCGAATTCTCATCCTAGGAAGTGATAATCTATACTCCTAGATGATTAAACAACAATAAAATCAACAACCCATCTATTATTTAAGGGCTTACTAATTATAGGGCTCTAGGATTTTCCTTCACCATTAGAGAACCTTTAACTAGCCATGGAACTTAAAGAAAAAGGTAAAGGAAAAAATAAAGGTGGGGACTTACCCTCAAAGAAGCTTTCACCAATGAATGGAATAAAATTCGCCAGTTTCTCTCTTGAAAACTGTGTTTGGGGTTTTCTGGGTAATGACTCGGAATTGCAATAAAAAAAGTGGGTTTTAGCGCCACCGTCGACTGCGGCAACGGTCCCTAGTCTTAAGAAAATAGCGGGTTCACTGCAGCAGTCACTAGCTTTGCTACAGCAGACCTCCCGGTACAGCAATCGTTGTTTGCACTAAAATGACCATAGCTCACTCATACGAAGGCGAAATGGGACGATTCTTTTTGCTATGACTTCGTAATTACGATACTGATCTAGTGGTTCAATAGAAACACAAAACAAGGATCATTTGATCAATATGGTACCCTTTATGGCCAAAGAGCTACGGAGAAAATATCAAATACGAGTGCGACACAACCCAAATCTATCCGAAACTCTTTGAAATCTTACCAAAACTGCGGACAAGTCCGAAATTATCATGTGAACTTGTTGGAACTTTCAAACATCGATACAGGGTCATTTTGACCCGTTGTTGACGGTGGTCAACTCTAACTTTTTAACTTAACTAGTTTCTCTAAGAATGACTCAAATCACACCCAAATATTTCGGGAACCAAACCTATGACTTCACAAAGTCATAAATCACATTTCAGACGTAATGGAACTGTTGGAATTCGATTACGGCACGTTTACCAAAATTCAACTATTGGTCAAAGGTTTTTCACTTTATGACTATAGATTTCACAAATCCTAATAGAACTCGCCTGATAACCTCGGGAACTATGTCGCCCATCCCTGCAGGTCAAAATCATACTAACAGGACTTGGTGAAGGCTCAACTGGGGTAAATAGGTCAAAAGTGCAATAACGACCAAACGGGTCGTTACATCAGATACCAATCAAATAATCGTTCGTCTCAAACGAAGAAAGGGAGTACGAAGGCTGACGGTAACCCAAGAACTTGTATTATAACCACCAGAAGTCTCTACGGCAATAAGTGTGCCAAAACACTGCCCGTTCACCTTATCACTCAAACTTCTTTTATTTGGCTCAAAGATCCAATTGCCCATATTCCCCATACTCAAATTTTCTCACAACTGACCTCCGAATACAAGAACAGTTTCTGCTGGAATTGTTTGTTTCGATATAGCCATGCCTCTGAACGCGATCAATTAGTCCCACAACATTTCTCAACACAGTACAAACCTTTAGATATAGACACAATTATAGCCCACTCTGAACCTGTAAAATACTCTGATTCCATTACCCTTTCGTTCACCCCTAGAGCCATTCTTCTCACCACGGTTTCTTAGAAACACATAAACACGCACCACAAGCCCGAAACCATGACTTACTCTTGCCAGAGAAGAATCCTTGCCCCATCTGAGAGTCTACGCAATTCAATCAAAACTGATCCTACTCACGATACCGACTTGGCTAGTTCCAAGTATTCTTAAATCTTCAATTCACCATACTGGAAACATACCCGCTGAATACCTCGCCGAGCCAAGTCCATAGTAAATCATTATAATTGTCTAAAAAATTGTCCCTTGTAAATTATCATCAAGTTTGCTCGCAAACTCCGTTAAGGCTCGATAAACCTACCATACCTCAAATCTAAACTGTGACCCATCAAATCCATGGAGGTGATTTTCTAGGAAACCCATAAGTCTTTCTAGAGAATATATTCACAGTCCATCAGGTTTAATTTGAACAATTCTGACCCTGAACAAATGTACAACCTTTAAACACCACCAACAACCACTCGAACTGACTCCAAAACTTTTCGAAACCAATCATAGTCCTATCACCTATCTGGTGCGACTAATTCTAGTCATTTAATATTCTGAAAATGCTCACTCAAGCTATCCGATTTAGTAATACCCATAACATAACACACTACCTTGAATGCAGTCTCTTCTCGAAGATACAACTCTAACCTTCACGTTATACGGATTTCTAGAAACCCTCTCCTTTAACCCACACTAACTCATCCACTGTAGAGTGTTATGAAAATATCCAACTGCGTATCACACAAGCCACTTCCCACAAGCCTTAATATGCCGATTACCTAAATTTTACTTCTTGCTAGTCGCTGATCACGAAACCTCATGAAACTTTATCATATCACTTATGCAGTCCTACTACTGCTCTAACTTATATCCACCAAGGTGCCTTTGCTCAAATTCTCTTAACTCAAATTTTGAAATGTTCTCCACAAATCTAATTTAGTCAGACCTCATTGTTGATTTATCACTTCGAACGTCCCAATTGTTGAACCAGAACACCTCTAACTATTCACGCGATTATCCATTTCATTCGATTAACTCAACCGAGTAGTAACACCAGTCGTAGTAGGAACTAGCCAAACTCACACAATAGGTACAACGCTCTCAACATCTCTCAGGTATGCTTAGAGAACGATGAAGGGAAGATGACAATTAAGGTTTTTAACTTAGGAAATAAGAAGAAAATTTGCCTACCGTCCACTGCGTCGGACCTCCACTACCGCGGTTACGTGCCGCTACCGTGGGCACCAGACATCAGAATGTTTCTTGATTTTTGACATGTCTCAACCCGGAATCCGACTATTACTCGATAGTTCCTTGAGTACTAAAAACATCCGCACTTGACCAATACCAAAGTTGTTCTTATTAGTCAACCACCGGTTCCCATTGGCCCATGGTATAATCAAACATACCAACTTGACACGGAACCCTTATGTCTATTCTACCATACATGACCACACATAATCCTCAAATCACTAGCTCCCGATTCCACAATATCCTTATCATTCCTTTAAACACGAAGAATGAATGAACGTACCCTTTACTGAAGGACTAGGACCACAGCTGCCCAACATCTTAAGTCTTCACTCGTCACAAGTAACATTTCTTCCCGATCTAAAATTCATAACCACCTTCCCGAACAAATCCACAAACCACTACCACATAGTCACGTCGAAACCCAAATTAACCTTCATAACCGAATATGCAATCCACTGATGTACAACTTGCAACCTTGCCCGACGAGCACGTCAGATACCAATTGTTCCCTTCTTACTGGTGGAGATTAATCTATCCAAATCCTTCTTCTTACACCTCCATCCCATTAACATGAAAATACTCATACCCCAATACCCTAAGAATCTCACTTGCTACGCGTTTCACACAAAGTCGTCCTTCATGTCCTTATTCCTAATTTCTCTTCTTTATTACTCACGGTCACTACACTTTTGCCCAAATCCTATGATCCTTACTGAACTTACATTCGTACCATGCATGCTATCATAATACCCTGACGAAGGTGAAACTTATTCCCAGCACCAATCATATCTCTAACAAATCATACTTGTTAAGTTATAAATGCACTTCTGCGACTTCCGACTAACTAATCACTAAAAACACGCGGATCACAGGGTCCCCTATATTATCACTCCCATCTTTCCAATAATCAGGCAAAATAACTGGGTCTAAATCATAACCTACACAACTAAAACTTCAAGTCATAACTTGAAACTGAACTGGGTTACCCGTCAGAATCTAGACGACACATCTCGTACCCTACCATAACACCTCACATACAAACCATTCACATAAGGGTTTAGGAAATGAGGTTCCACCATTCAAGGGAGAATAAGACAAGAAAATTCAGATACTAATTGGAATCGACTAGACACCAATTGGAATGAAGTAGCACGAAAGAATGAAAGAATTGGAAGTTTCCTAAATTTCCAATAGCGCCTCGCGCAGATAATTACAAAGCTCATTGTACCAATCTGCATGACTCTACTAGACATGCTCTTGTACTTGTAATACCGGTAACCCAGGGCTCTGATACCAAGTTGTCACGATCATATTTGTGAATCGTGATGACACCTACACTGTCCCCCTAGGTAGGCGAACAATTCCCAAATAATTTTAATCATTTATAAGAATTATGCGGAAATAGACAATAATTTAACTTACGAATTCTTATCATATAGATAACAAATGTAGAAGTAATAACAGCTCCAAAATCTGGTCTGGACTAGTACAAGAGTCACTATTTTGAGATACAAGTCTGATATGAAGTAAAAATCTCAAGTATAATAATACTATCCCAAGAATACAAAATAGACAATTATATACAAAGGAAGAGTCTCCGGGTTGCGGATATAGTCCAAAAGCTCACCCTGGAATCTCTGTCACGTAGACTCAGATCAGCCTCGACAACAAGAACTAGAACTAGTAACAAACTCTGCACCCAAAAGAAGAGTACACCAAGAGTAGCATCAGTACGAACAACACGTACTGAGTAAGCATTATAGGCCGACTAAGATTAGTTCACACATACAAGTATAAAATCAACAAGATAAGCAGGTAAGTACTTAATACTCAAACCAAGTCACAGAATATTCCATAACCGAATCACCACCTAAGATGAAGCTTCTAAACTACAAGTCTGTCTTATCACAATAATCTCAATCGATAATCACAACCCAAGGTCTGACCTAGGCAGAGTCACTACCCAGCAATCTAACCCAGTCTATAATACGATCAATGCCACTATAATAATACGAACCGACCATACCAAATTAGAAATAAAGAGTCATATGATGATGCATGGTAATATGTAATGATGTGCAATTCAATGCTATGCAATGCACTGGCCAAATACCTCAAACCTGCACACACATGCTAATGGTATTGTTTGCCCAATAATCATGACCCATGGGGGACCCGCGAAGTCCATGTACCCCTCGCTCCGGAACAGACCACATCCTCACCCCTTGTCAAATGTGCCTTCAATATATATATATATATAAAGATAGGCCATATCCTCCCCCCCGTCAGATGTGCCTTTTAAACATATATTGTATGCAAGATGAATATTCAAACTATGGTTCAAGTCTGGAACCCCAAGATGAAATATCAACTCAAAAGTAAGCATGATCAATCAATGAAATCAAATGCAAATGGAAGTGCAAGTCACAATGCTATAAGCCATACCAGAACTTATGTAAGTCAGCTCAACCATGGAATGAATCACTCAAACCATCTCAGTCAACATAAAGAGTCTATGACACACTTTACTTTTGATTATAGCTTTCACGACCCATTACCTATCATTCCCGCCGCGATAGGCGAACCCTTATCCCAACATAACCAATTAGTAAAGGCGGAAGAAATAAATATAGAATAAGTTTCAAATCATCCACATAAGATAAAGTGCGAAAATGCTAAATACAACCCCATAGATCTATTCTGATTCATACAAGAGCACTAACTAAATACTACAAGTTCTGAGAGATAATAAAGTCTCATAATACAACTGTCTCGAAATAAGAGTAAGACAAGTAAGTAAAGGAAAGAACATCCGGGCAGCGGCCGTCATCGTGCTCACCCTGGAATGACTCTACAGCAGCCTCGCCAATCAACCACGAGGGGAAAGAATGGA
The DNA here is from genome assembly GCF_029784015.1 of Lycium ferocissimum. Lineage (NCBI taxonomy): Eukaryota > Viridiplantae > Streptophyta > Magnoliopsida > Solanales > Solanaceae > Lycium > Lycium ferocissimum. Next base: position 13,283,796 of record NC_081345.1, read on the forward strand.
ACCTGTCTAATACTATGTATTCATAAATAATGCAACAAGCGTAGGTCAGTACAAAACAATGGTACTAGTAGGTATCATCGGCTGTCCAAGTATAGCTAACATAACTCAGATAATAAAGCAGGATAGGCAGATAAATCAATAGGTATAAGTCAAATACAAGCCAGCACCAAGTACATGTCATCACTTAAGTTGAAGCATCTAAACCCCAAATGTGCTAAGTCTCAAATACTCAGTCCGAATCCATACGTCATAAGTACATCACCAGAATATCACAACAAAAACAAAGTGCAATGCAATGTAATAATGTATGAAATGTATATGCAATGCAATGTTATGTACACATGTACTCTGGACGAAAATATCAATGTCTCGGTAGCACAACCTATGGGGGACCCGCGAAGTCCATATACTATGTCGCTCCGTATCACATAGCATAGAGACGACCTTTCCACCCTTCACGCCTGCCGACCATCCCGTATCACAAAGCATAGAATGGTCGCTCAATTAGTATAAAACCTCCCAAGTATTTCAAAACAACATAGGCCACACCGTCACCGCCCTATCAAATGTGCCTTATATGTATATATATGTATATATATATATATAATGGTCGCTCAATTATCACACTCATTCTGCTCCGGTACATGACCTCGGATCACGGACTCTCATCTCTCTTTCACACAATTCGCAATTTCGGGACAACCATCGGACATCGGACTACTCACATCACTTGCACACAATCCACGATGCTAGGACAACCATCGGACATCGGACTCCTCACATCACTCTCATGCAAACTGAGCTCAGCTCATCACAGTGTTTGATCAAGTGTCAACAATGTATCAACAACATATCATGAGAGATATGAATACGTGTGTTGTATGAGTCAACATGAAAAATCAAATCAATATCACAAGTACCAAACAGGGATACGCCAACAATATCATGAATGACTACGCAAGTCATATAGAATACTATCCTCAAAATCAAATGCCAACAAGTGGGGCACCACAATATCATGAACAAGATATCTCAATAGTCTCTAATATCCACTATCGCTATGCGGTATCAAGCCCACAATCAATAGGACAAATCAATCGCAACACGATGGGTTGGCTAGCCCCAATCACAAAACAGGGCCCAACCTAATACAATATCCAACCCAACTTCATACCCGAAGGTTTGCATGCTTTCTCCAACAAAATAATTTAAATATATGCTTCACTACATGAAGTCTCACCAAGGATAAGCCATAACCTACCTGGATGGCCGAACAAAGAAATACTAACAATCACTCTTTCGCTTTCCCATTCCACTGAGCCTCAAGATCAAAGAAGTCCAGGCATATTCGAATTCTAGATTAGAAATTATGAAGATCAATACTAATATTGCTATCATTCAATTTAGGTCAAAACCCAACCCTAGGATTTGGAAAAACGGAACCCACAAGGTCAAAACGGGAAATTCGGGTGTAAAATATCAAATTGAGCACTAGGTGATCAAAACCGAGCAACTAATTGCTAAATTAACTCAATGATTCACTCAATTTCGAATTTCAAGTAAAACCCCCAGTTTTGGGTATAAACCTCAACTCTTAGATTCAAGAATCCAACACTAATAATGGAAGATATATGATTAACAACCCTAGATACATCGTAATCGAGCATGAACTCCAACAATTTCATCATTAATAAGCCTAGATAGAAAATCCCTCAAAACTCACTTCTAATCTTCCATTACTAAGGAAATAACAAGGAAAGAGGAATTCTATGATGATTAGGAATAATGAATTAGCAAGAAGGTTAGGAGGACTTACCACCAAAAATCTACTCTAAGAATCCTCTAGAAATGCTCCCAATATGAACCACTTTTGGAATAACAATTAATGAAAAGACTTGGAGTTTTATACCATTTAAATACCCCAGTCACTGCCCGATCATCGCTTCCGTGGAGGCGCCCCAGAGGTGCATTGACTGCTACAGCGATCAAGCCCAATGGCTAGAACCGCTTCAGCGGCAGGGTGACCGCTCCAGCGGCTGGGTGACCGCTCTCCGGTATTGCTGCGGCGGTGCTGGTGCCGCCAAAGCGGGCAGCAGACACCAGAAACTACACCATGTTTCACACTTCAATCCGATTTTTTGACTAATTTCCAAGGCCATCTGCTCACATACCACATACATAGACACACATAAAAACACGCTACGAATGCGCTCATGGCCTCGATATTCCCAACGGAAGTCTCGTTGACCGAGTCAACCTTCGGTACCTTAATTCTAATTTCTCAACCCAAGTCCCAAAATGCATCCGAGTGCATTGAGAACCCAATCTGATATACACACAAGTTCTAAACGACCATCCGGACCTCTCAGAATCGACGAATTTTCAAAAAATGTCCGTTTACCAAAAAGTCAACTTTGAGTCAACTATTTTTTGCGTTAAGCTCAAACTTCAAAAAAAGTCACCCGAACCAAATCTAAACACCTCGGGAAGTGTGTCAATGGTTCCCTCAGGTCAAAAAGGAGCTAACCAAGCTTGGGAAAGGGTCAAAAGTGTCACGAATGCAATAACGACCAAACGGGTCATTACAATAGCAAGTACCCCTTACAACTAGGTCTTGCATCACCAAAGTGTTTCATTTTCTTTCATAGTCGCCATAAGTCTTTCATCAATCCTTTTCGAACCATTTCTATAATATGAATTTATGAATGCAGGAACGAGTAATCAACGCAATGAATGTAAATGAATATGCTATAAAGATCACCAACACCATAAGTTGTATCAAATCTTGCATAACTTCATTACCATCAGCAAATCATAATCAAGATCTCATTAGTGCCTTATCGCAAGTACACATCCAATTCAAGCCTAATATCATTACCTGATCACAATATGAATCTCAATGTATTTCCAATTCAACAGTCAATATGGAACATGATCACCCAATTATATCAAGGTCAATGAATACAAGGTACCATGCCACAAGTCATAACACGACTCAAATAAATCACTCAACAACCGCAAGGATATGTAACTATCTCAATGAACAAGAAGAGTATATATTGACTCCTTTCTTTGCATATCACAACAAATACACTTCAGGTTTCAGTACATAAAGTAATGGCGACCAGTCCCACATATCAGAAATCATACCAACCTAGATAATATCCAACCACACACCATGTCCAAAGACCTAATCATGCTTTCTCCCGTCAATTCTATGCAATATACATGTTTCGCTAATCAAAGTCCAACTAAAGGAAGCCGTAACCTACCTCGAATGCAGAACAGGAACCACAAACTACTCCAACGAGCCTTCTATTTTCAAAGCGCCTCAGAACGGTCAAAGTCTAGCAATATAATGCTAAGTAAGCGATAGACCTTCTAATCAAATAAGAACAACAATTGGGGAAGAAAACCCAATTGCTTCTATCCTTTTCAATTGGGTAAACCATCTTTTTATAGGTATCTAATCAATTTACCCCTTTCAAATAAGATTTTAGGCCAAAGTTCTCATTTTTATTGGAACCCTAAGTCTCAATACCCAATTCTCATCATTAATAATCGAATTCTCATCCTAGGAAGTGATAATCTATACTCCTAGATGATTAAACAATAATAAAATCAACAACCCATCAATTATTTAAGGGTTTTCTAATTCTAGGTTTCTAGAAATTTTTTTCACCATTAGAGAACCTTTAACTAGCCATGGAACTTAAAGAAGAAAGGTAAAGGAACAAATAAAGGTGGGGACTTACCCTCAAAGATGCGTTCACCAATGAATGGAATAAAATTCGCCTCTTTCTTTCTTGAAAACTGTGTTTGGGGTTTCGTGGGTAATGACTCGGAATTGCAATATAAAAAATGGGTTTATGCCCTCTTCGACCGCTGCAGTGGTCCCTAGCTTCGCTACAGCGGTCTCTCTATGGCAGTCATTAGTTTCGATGTAGCGGGTTCGTACGGAACGGTCACTAGCTTCGCTGCAGCGGACCTCCCGGTACAGCAACCGCTGTCCGCACTAAAATGACCATAACTCCCTTATACGAAGGAGAAATAAGACGATTCTTTTTGCTATGGCTTCGTAATTACGATAAAAATATAATGGTTCAATCAAAACACAAAACAAGGGTCATTTGATGAATATGGTACCCTTTATGGACAAAGAGTTAAGGCGTAAACATCGAATACAAGTGCGGCACAACCCAAATCCATCCGAAACTCTTTGAAATCTCACCAAAACCTGCAGACAAGTTCGAAGTTATCATACGAACTTTTTGGAAATTTTAAAATATCAATACAGGGTAATCTTGACCCGATGTTGATCGTGGTCAACTCTAACTCTTTAACTTAACTAGTTTCTCTACCTATGATTGAAATCACACCCAAATCTTTCGGGAACCAAACCTATGACTTCACTACATCATGAATCACGTTCTGGACCTAATGGAACTATCGGAATTCAATTACGGCACGTGTACCTAAAAATCGACTGTTGGTCAAAGGTTTTTCACTTTACGATAATAGATTCCACAAATCTTACTGGAACTCGCCTGATAACCTCGGGAACTATGTCGTCCATCCCCACGGGTCAAAATCATACTAACAGGTCTTGGGGAAGGGTCAACTGAGGTAAATAGGTCTAAATTGCAATAAAGACCAAATAGGTCGTTAGAGTTTGATGAAGTTATAAATTAATTTGGTTTCTATATTACGATACAACAAGTAATTTATTAACAATTGTTTGATGAAGTTATAAATTAATTTGGTTTCTATAATAAGATGTAACGACTTTCCTAGTAGTGATGTAGAAGGATTTAGTTATGATCTAAATATAATCAATAAAAACCTTACCAAAATAAAGAAAAAGTCAAAGATGTATAACATAATGAATTTCAATGTACAATTGTGTAACAACATAACCCTCAAGTTGTCACGACCCAAATATCACTGTCGTGATGGCACCCACACTAACCCCCCTGGTGGGCGTATCGTCCCCCTAATTCCAATTACTTAATCAAATTATGATTCAACATAAATAACAAGAACAATCATTAATAAGTCTAAGTCATAACATAAATACTGAACGTGCTGAAAAATACTAAGTCATCATACAACCCCAAGAAATGAAGTCACAGTGCAAGAATGACTATCCAATATGATGTCTAAGAGCCCATTTGGATTGGCTTATAAGTTGCTGAAAACAGCTTATAAGCTATTTTCAACTTTTTTGAGCATTTGGCTGGCCAACTTATAAGCCATTTTGTGCTTAAAATAAGCACAAAAATAAGTTGGGGTAGCCCAAATTATTATTTTTTTGGCTTATAAGCTGCTTTTTTTAACTAAGCCAAATGGGCCCTAAGAGCAGTACATAAGTCTGAATACATGAAAACACTGTCTAGAAAAATGAGTGATAGACAACAGTAAGATGGACTCCAGGACTTTAGACAGGTAGCTAGCTTACCCTCTGAATCTTAGCAGTAATAGGATCAAAGCTAGAAGCAGGGTTTCGACGAAGGTCCTGTCTCAAACTCTGCACTCAGAAAAAGTGAAGCAAGAGTAGTATCAGTACACACACGTACCGGTAAGCATCATAGGCTAATTAAGATTATTTCACGCATATGAAAACACAGAATCAACAAGTCACCAGAAGTTGACCCTTCCCCGAGTTCCGTTTGAGTGTTTTTGATCATCAGAGATGGGCGACACATTTTTCAAGGTCATCGGGCAAGTCTTGGTGAGATTTGAGGAATTTAGAACCTTAAAGTGAAGGAGGTTCGACCAATAGTTGAATTTTGGGTAAACGGACCTTTTTGGAAATTCTGTCAAGTCCATGAGGTCCGGAGGGGCGATTATGACTTGGTGGGATGTTTGGTTTGGCTCCCTAGGTATTCAGGAGCATTTTGTACCCTTGGTTGGAAACTTGGTTTTGGCCATTTTGGGGTTAATCGAGTCAAGATTACCTCTCCGTTTGGAATTTCAAGGCCACGGTTGTGTTTGTGGCGCGTTTTTACATGTGTGGTTAGTATTCGAGAAGTCTCAGATGAATGTCGGGATTTTTGGGTGGAACTTGATGAAAACCAGAATTTTCTGATGTCCCACTTCTGCAAGAGTGTTTCCGCCTCTCCGGGACTTGGTGTTACGATTCACTTTTACTCTAGTGCATAAAAGCTACTATGAGGCTGTTGGTGCTCTAATTGAATTTTAGTAATTTAGAGTCGCCACCTAATTTATTAAGGGAAATTAGGAAAACCGGGTAAAAGGGTTTATTCAAGCAAGAGAAAAATCCTTTTTAGTACCAGAGTTCGAGGTAAGGGTTCTGGTGATCCCCTAGGGAAGGTTTTAAGCACCCTAGTATTAAGGATCCGTAGAATACGTATGACCTACGAGCTTCAATGTGTGATTTATTGTGATTATTTGCTAAGATGTTTATTTTACTGCTAAATTGTCATGCTAGTCATAAATTCAAAATTTCGGCAAAAAGTACCCTTGGAAAAAGGGGTTTTGGTTTAAAAAATCCATATAAGTGTTAAACTCACTTTATTGCCGAACCAAGACACACTTGGGAATTCTCCCAAGTAGAGTCAGCCTATTTTGATCCTAATAATATGAGTTTAATACTTATAAGTTTTTATTATATATATAAAAATATGGAGTATATCTCCTTTTTTGATAAGTATATATATAAATATATGTATATATGTATATATAGAAATTTGAAAGTTTTTATTTAGCCCATTTTATTAATAGAAGCTCATACAATGGCAACTCATATTCATCCAAAGTCATCTTATCCTTGAGTTTGGCCCAAGTATAATTCTCTTTGTTTTTGTCCCCTTAAGTTTTGGGCTTTTTGCCCCAAATCCTTTCTTTCCTTTCCCCGAATTACTTCAAAACAGAAGTTAGTAGTTTCTTTTAAGTTATCCAGAATCTGAAGCTGTTTTCTAACCATACTTCCAAATTGTTCTATTTTCACAAATAAGTCTCAAATCAGTTTTTTACAGCCATTTCAATCCAACTTAATACCGAGAGCCCAAAGAGTAAAATCAGTTATAATTTTTGAGAATAAATCCATACATAGGCCGAAGTCCCAAAAGCTAATTTTTCTTCTTATTATTTCGTCTGTCCAGAATTTAACTAAGTAAATAAGCCCAAAATCCATAACTTGAGTTTCAAATCCAAACAGTCCATGTTTGTCAAAAGACCGGTTTTAAAACTTAAGTGAATACCAATTTCATGCTTGTGTTTAAGGATTAGCCAATTTTGGAAAAATTCATTTGAGGGGACTTACCTTTAACACTAAACATTTTCCTAAGTTCTACATTCATAAGAGGTTCCAATATTTCACATATTTGTTTACAATATACACACACATATATATAAATATAAAATGAAGGAGAACGAAAGAGAATTCAGCTGGTGGGCCTGCCCAAGCCCACCAGCATCCATTTTCACCCATGGATGGGACTTCCATGATATTAGCTTCCCTTTCTCTTATTTTTCAGACTCGATCAAGGAGAATGGTTGGAACTGAGGCCCAACAGGTTTATGCAAATAAGACTCGACCCGAGCAGTAATCCCATGCAACAAAAAGGGGGAAAAAGAAGGTAATGGTTAGAGAGTATCTAGGCCTTAACAACTAAATAAATAAGAATACTAACAGGGTAACTATAAAGAAAAACTCAAACATGTTTCAAATGTATTTCTATACTTAATGGATTAATCATATAAGAAATAAAAGTGTAAAAAGACCAAATACAACTTGTTCAGGATGAGTAAGAGGGCAGGCTCAAAACATGAAAAAAATAAAGCCCAAATGCAACAAACAAAATAAAGGTAAGCCCAAGGAAATCTTCAGTGTATAACTATCAATTCTGAAACTAACATAGGGGGTATTCCACACTTATACTAAATATACAAGTTCCCCTATACCAAAAGCATATAGAAACTGTGTATACCCAGTATACCTTAGGTATATTCTTGCATATTCTATTAGGAGGACCACACTTAAAATCAGGGAAAGGGTTTATTATCATTCTCCATTCAGTATATCCAGTTTTTATAAAAACGCCCAGGTAAAAACAAGTTGAGAATTTCCAGAGAAGAGAAATGCAGTTAACTACTCAATTATAGTCACAAACATTAGCCGGGGATCTTTTAACATGATAAAATTTCTAAATCATTAAAATAGATAACGGTGTATACTAGATGATCTATTCCTTATAATATACAGCTATATACTAATGCTAAGCTAGCTATTCAGGATAAAGTTTGAGTAAGGAAGGGTATTCATTCATATTCACCTACACATTTACTTTGTACATAGCAACAAACTAGATAATGTGAAAGGTATCTAACTTAGATCAAATTCAAATGGTGTACTAGATTGATCCTTCTAAAATTTAACTAGTGGCTAATTGACTACTTAAGCTTTCACATCACCAAATGTAGGACTCACCCATTATGAAAGTTTCAATAATAAACCAGTGACTAAAACAGTACCAAATAGGATTCAAGATCATAAAAGATACTTAGACATGTACAAAACAGAACCAACCTTTTCTTTAAAATCTGACAAAAAAACATAAGTGTGTAGATAGTTCACGAACACAAACAAAACCTCCTAGATGAGACTAAGAACCTAATTTTCTCCCTTTTTAAAGAAAGAGATGAAACAAGAATGCCAAGCACAGATATATGACCAAACAGGGGAACCAAACTGCCTTAGTTAAACTAGTGTACTCATTTTAATAGTATCCAAGCAAGGAGTGAAGAATAAAGTGGATCATGGATTAAGGTCTAACTCACTATTTAGTTGGAATTCTTTTTAACAAATTTTTTTAACCATAACACAAGGGAAACAACTTTAGTATAAAAAGGAACTTGTACATGATCATTAGCTTCTAAAAGTGGTAAAAATATAGACTCACAGCCATTAGGACACCACATCACACTACAACAACCTTTAGAATATTAAAACTCATTTCAGATTTATGAACTCCAACACATAGAGACCAAACTTCAACAATTCAAGACCTTCTTTGTTTATGTCCTTAGATAAATGGTCAGAGACAAACAAACTAAATCAAGACAATATGACCCTAAATAAAGGCTAGACAAGTTCCCTCATTCTTTAATCAATCAACAAAAGGACATATGGAACATAATAGTTTTAGACTTAGCATGAACAGTCTCAACATGATATCATTTATTCAAGCAGTTATGACTTTGATAAAATGGGATCGAGGCAGCTTAATCATGGTTCAAAGCATATACAAGTATAGAACAATCTCTTAGTTTTTTTAAAGCAAAAACAAATAGTCCCAATATAGATCATCTATTATCACATGGAAACCATATCATCCAACACTGTTACCAATAGTGGTTTCAACATCTATTATCTAACATAAGATCTATTTACTACTAATCACACTTATATGATGCATATCTAACTAATGACGTACTTAACTTTCTACACAATATTATACTAACTATGTAATACTAAACTAAACAAAACAGACTAACATAATACCTATACATGATTAAGAAAACGAACACTAAAATAGAGCAAAAAGGATAGAAGATTACCTTTTCGATGTGCAGCCTTGGTTGAGTTTGAAATTGGAAACCCGTTTATGCTCCTTTCATCTCAAGCTCAGCCACAAACGGAAAAGAAAATAATTTTAAAATTTAACTAATCCGAAAATTTAAAGGTTTCAAAGCAAAACTGCCAAAACCCTAGGTATTTTAGATTTTTGTGAATATATCGCATTCTGTCTTTGTGTTCAAGTCTATGAATTTGGGGTTCTATTTATAGAACCCCAAAATTGAGAAACCCTAATGCTAACTCGATGTGGGACAAGTCAAAAATTCGGACTTGTTCCTCACAATTCAACATTATGCGGCCCAGATTAAGAGCAAACAACAAATGAAAGGCCAGATCTCAATCAAACCCAACGGATCCTCTCAGTTACAATCGAACCAATGAGTTTTGAGGATTTAAAATCTCCTTAAGACAAAAACCATTAAGAAAATATACTAGTTTGATCGTGATTTGCAGAAAAGTAAAAGAGAAGATGAGGGTTTTCTTACCTCTTGGGTTTTCATTGGTAGATATAGGTGAGAGAGGGCAAGAGCATTGGAAAGAGCATTAATTGCTCTTGCCCAAAATGTCCATGCAACACCGAGTAAAGGCTAAATCACCTGACACTTTGCCATTTCTGGCAAGATGGGCGACGTGGAGGCGAGAGCATCGTGTGGCGACTGTGGTTTTACCTAAAGAGTGGGGATTTGTTTAAGTTGTCGAAGAAAAAATTGGAAATAAATGGGGTTATTACCCCTTTAATGGTCGGTTGGGCCGGGTACTTCTTTTAATGGACTAGGCCCAGCCGAATTTAAAGGGAGATAAAAAGGGGCCATTAAATACATTCATATATACGTGGTATACATGTGTACACATGTATACCCGTGTATATGTGTGTATAAATATATGACAGATTTGATACTAATTTAACAAATGACAATAATAGGAAAGTCAATTAGGGTAAATTTCTTAATTATGGTCAACATAAAATTTGTCACGACCCAACCCGCTTTGACTGGCACCCACACTAACTCCTAGTGGGCGAACCAACACATAAGCCATCTAATCATTCAAGTCCATTTTATATTAACCAATTCATTCTGTTATTTAACCATTCAAGCACAAGATAAATCATATTAAGTCTTGCTATAAAATAATGAAGTAAATGCGGAAGTCCTAACTATTACAAACCCCTAAAATCCGAAAGTCACCATACGATGACTCTAATCTAAAACATGTCTAAGGAATGTAAACTGTCTAAACAAACAACCACAATGTCTTGAGTAGAAATAGACATCATAAAAGAAGATCTTTGGGCGGCCTGGCTTGGATAGAAGCTCATACTAAATCTATCAGCAACGGCCTCAACGCTAGATATGAGGTCGGTATGGCCTCTGGATCTGATACCGTACTCAAAAGAATGCAACAAGGTAGTATCAGTACAAACACTAGTACCAGTAGATATCATAGGCTAACTAAGATTAGCACCATGGATACATCATAAAATCAATAAAATAGACAAGCCATCCATCAACACGAAATCAATAATCCGACAATAAGTCAACCAAGGATATTACAAATCAAGTCACCAAACATATTAAGAATCAATTAGCAGAAACAACAACGGGAACAAGTCTACCAACAATACCCGTATACTCGCTGTACAAGCATGCTAACTGATGTCATTGCTAAGTAGTTAAGACCTGCAGGGGACCCATGGTGTCTATGTACCACTCGTTTTGGATACTCATCGGACCCGAGCCATTAATTCTATGCTCCGAAAAGAACCTCGGATGCGATCCACATCATGTACCAATCATTTTCGGAACGAACCTCGGACCACGAGCCCACAATCTAAGTCACATCATCACCTCGATCAATGTTCCTTTTTCGTATGTATATATATATATATATATATATATATATATATATATATATATATATATATATATATATATATATATATATACACACACACACACACACCGTTAGTATTTCTTGTCTCTTGTTTTCAATAATCGAATCATTATTTTGTATCACAATTCCACCAAGAAGATCATATTAACTTCTCTTCACAATAACATCAAACTGTAGGTTCAACACAATGAATAGTGGCACGAAGCCCACACAGTCACTCAATCAATTGCATACAAGAGTTCAACCGCACACACATCATGTTTGAAGGCTATTCATGCAATCTCCTATCGAATACACACCACATACAATCAACTAATCAAAGTCTAACTCAAATAGACCGTAACCTACCTCAAACGTAAAGCTGGAACAATACGAATCACTCCGCTACAGCCTTTCCCTTTCGTAAAGCCTCAAAAAGCTCAAAGTCTAGAAATTAGAATGCTCAATGAGTCATAATTACTCTAGTCATAAAATCAATTCAAGAACGCCCTTCCCTTAGCCCCATTCCCATGGGTGAATGTTTTCTAGGTGTAAAAAAACCTAACAATGGCCCTAGTAACCACTAATAATCATTTTATAAAGATATTTAATCAAAACATCAATTACAATTAGTTTTCATGGTCAAGCTACCATGTTTATGAAACCCCAAGTCTCAATTTACTTAGTTCATGGCTCTAATGGTTAGTTCATGATTAAAAGGAGTTAACCCAAGCCATTAGACAATAAACACATGATAACAATCATAACCCATCAATTATAGAAGGCCTATTAGGTTGTAGGGTTAGTATTACCAATTCACCATTGGAGACCCATAAATGGAATGATAATCATTAAGATGATAACGTAAAGATTGAAAGGGATGGTTCAGACTTACCTCTCAAGAATATTCTTGCCCTAGCTTGGAAATTCGCCCTAGGTGATTGTGAGGAACTATTTTGGAGTTTTATGAATAAAGAAATCAGAACTAAGTGTTTAAAACCCGACTATTCTTTTACCGTCGATCACACAATGGGTCATTACGCCGCTGCGGTGGTCTCGCTATAGTGGGCAAGTGCCACAGCGGACCGTAACAATTTGTCCCTTTCTTGTGGCAGGCACGGGACCCGCCTCGTAAGTGGCTCAGCCACGGGGTCCGTCTTTCTGCAATAGCGGACACCTCGATTCCCAAATGACCGCGGCGGCGAGAGGCCAGCCACTATAGTGGTACCGTCGCAGCGGCACACCCCCCAGCACAGCGGTACTACTGAGGCAGTAAGCTCGCAAATTTGTCCCAGTGTTTTACTCTACCATCCAACATTTCATCTGAGGCCTCACAAACATAAACAAATATGCACATAGACATAGAAACACAATACGAACGCACCCGTGGCCTCAGAATTCCCAACAGAGCTCTAATTTCCTACGTCACCCCCCGATGGACTCAACACAATCAAACAACAATCACAACAAGTCTAGTTTTCAGTTCTTAGACTTATACAATCGAGTTTATTAGCTCATTCTACTTGAAAAGGTTCTTATTTGGTGGGGCGATCTTTATATTTTCGAACGGCCAGGAGGGTCGTTACACCAGATACCAATTCAAACACCGTTCATCCCCAAACGGACAAGGATGAGAAATCTAGGAAAAGTTACCTGACTCGACAAAAAGCTGAGGATACTTACTACGCATATCACATTGTATTTCCTAAGTAGCTTCCTCCACTGGGGGATTCTTCCACTGAACTTTCACGGAGGCTACTTTCTTGGACCTCAACTTATGAACATCTCTATCTAAGATAGCAACAGGCTCTTCCTCATAAGCCAAGCTCTCATCTAGCAAAATCAAATCCCAACGAATTACGTATGAACTATCGCCGTGGTACCTCTTCAGCATCGAAATGTGAAACACCGGATGAATGCCTAATAGACCTAGAGGTAAAGCCAACTCATAAGCTACCTCCCCCACACGCTGGAGAATCTCAAACGGCCCAATGTATCTCGGGCTAAGCTTGCCCTTTTTCCCAAACTTTATCACACCGCCATGGGTGAGAGCTTCAATAATACTTGCTCTTCCTCTCCAAACTCAAGATCTCGAAACTTACTGTTACACCCCGTATCTTCGAAGAAGCACTTATCAAGTTTGAAACATAAGTACGTTGAGTTATGGTTAAGTAAAATCACTTTGGAATATAAGGAGCAAGCATTATTAAGTATATTTAATGAGTGACAGATGTATATAAGGTATACCGGAAGGTTTTATAAGGAAATGAGTGGAAGAAATGGAGTAGTATGACTTTAGAGAAAGGATGGGTAATGTTTTGTGTGAAAATTTTGGTCCAACTTGGGGGACGAATATCTCTTAGCATATGAAGTGTTTTAAGGTGAAACAAAAGCCTAAAATGAAGTTCATCGAGTCTAGTTTCCAACGCATCAAACTGCTCGTCGATTGGATTCGGAGTAGAGAATTATGGACGTTACAAGTTCAGCTGACAGAACAGAAACGCGTGCTACAGTAGATTGCTACAGTGAACCCGACCCGAATTTGACCCCTATATAAAGGATAATAACCCTCTTTTTCCATCATATTTTGCTAGAAAATTCCAGAAATTGAAGAGAGAGAGTGAGAAAAACAAAAGTGAGCAATTTTCAAGTAGCGGAGTAGTAGTTTAGGTCCAGGTAACGCATGGTTGTGATTCTAGTGTTGATTTGCGGTGGATTTTAGCGTGGATATTCAGGATATTGCGGTCTTAACAAGAAAGAAGGTGTGAATCTTTCTCTTTTGGTATTATTTAAGACTTATTTACGGAGATAAAGTCGTTAAATAATTGTGTAGTAAGTTGGTTAGTTATGGAAGTTGGAAAACAGCGTGTGGGCTTTTTCATGGTACATATTGGTGTTGGAAATGATGTTATTAATGTTGGTATTGTTGTTGTTGTTGTTGGTTCTTTGAATTGAGATCCGGGCTAGGCATATAAACAGGGGAAATGCTGCCCGATTTTCAGCAGGATATAAAATAGTTTGACTTGAGAGCTTAGCACAAATATACTATGATGAGTCTAACGATTGTGTGAATCCTCTTAAATGTAGACTTGCGAGCTCGGACAAATAAGTGTAGATAATTGGAGGGCGAATTTGAATGTTAAGGCTCGCCCCTTTCTTTCAAAGGCATGATTCTTATGGTATGATTTCATAAATGTTTCCATAACCTTCTTGTTTTCAAAAACTAAAAGTCCATGGTTCTTAAAGCTTCTCATGATGTGGAGGATAAGAAAGATTTTGTGATGGTGACAACTATAATGATGATTTTGTGTTTTAAGAACTCAAGTTTATGATTTCAAAGCGAATATGAGAATGTGGAGCCACTTCTAGATTTTCTCAATTTTACCCATTGATGATGACTCTACTTCTAAAGGCTCCAAAGCGTATGTAAAGCTATCTCTTCTTTATTTTTGGCATGAACTACATAAAGTGAGCGAACGACGAACATACATGACTCCAATGAACTCTAATTCTCAGCGGTACTTGACATGATAGTTGTCTTTGATTCTCACGTGTTGGTTCATTTTGATTATTCTGTTGAGTCTCAGATGATGATTTAGTTTGCATATGGTTGCTCATGATATTCTACTCGTGCATAACGTTAATATATCATTCACCGAGTCCCGGGCTGGGTACGTATTCGTGCACAGTTTCATTGAATTGTTCACCGAGCCCCTCACAAGAGGGCCGGGTACGGTATATATATGATGATTTTACCGAGTCCCTCACTAGAGGGCCGGGTACGGTATATATATATGATGATTTCACCGAGTTCCTCACTAGAGGGCCAGGTACGGTATGTATATGATGATTTCATCGAGTCCCTCACTGCAGGGCCGGGTACGGTATGTATATAATGATTTCACCGAGTCCCCGACATGGGCGGGTACGGTATATTATATATATGCATGACTCTCATCTCATAAGCCACAGAATGCATTGGTATCCTTGATTATCATACTTGTCTCTGTTGTCATCTTCTACTCGGACATGATCTTCATTATTGTACTTCATACTTTACATACTCGATACATTTTTCGTCGACCCTTTCTTCGGGGGCTGCGTTTCATGCCCGCAGGTACAGACACTCAGTTTGGTGATGCTCCGGCTTAGGACTCCTGTCCAGGTGCTTGGAGAACTCCATTGTTCCGGAGCTTGAGATATTTTGGGTACAGATCCTTTTGACATAGATTCTGCTATATTCTTAGAGGTCTGTAGACATATGTGGGTTGTGTATATACCGTTTGGTCAGCTATATCTATGTAGATCGTCTTGGACGTCCCCGTGTATAGTGACAGCCTTGTCGGCTTACATATTTGTTATGCTTTGGTTACTGTGACTTCTCAGGAGACAAGTTCTTTCTGATGTATGATATGATGAGTTCACAGCATGCTTTTACAGAGTGCCATATTGGTTCAGTTTCGGTCGATTATATCTAGTGGGTCTTATATGGGTGCCCGGCTCGGGGCACCTAGTCATGGCCCGTCGGTTTTGGGTCGTGACAAAAGTGGTATCGGAGCGGTTCATCCTCGGGTGTCTACGGACCGTGTCCCGACCCAACCCGTGAGCCGTGACTAGTGCCGAGCCGGACACCAGCATGCGTACCGTTAGCTATAATCAGTCCTCAACTAGCATGATAAGAAACTTATAAATAAAAAGCAAGATGTCGTCTCAAAACTGTCGCATATGTATACATCAGGACAACCTACCTCCGGTGGAGTCACAGCTACCAACAGAATACATCGTACATAAGCCGACAAGGCTATCACAATATGTGGGTACGCCCCAACTTAACATACACGCAAGCCGACAAGGCTGCTACCACATACAACATCCCAAGATATATATATATATATATATATACTGCCACTACGAATGGGTACGTCCCAAAACATATATCATATAGACAAAACTGAACAGTGACTATATACAAACCCACACATATGTCTACAGACCTCTAAGAGTAACAACAAGATCATATGGACTCGGACGGCCCCGCCCTACCCCTGGATAGACACATATATATAACAAAGGATCTGTACCCAAAAGCTAGGCTCCAGTACAAGGGAGCACTCCAAGATAGCTGAATCAGGATCCTAAGCTGGCGGATCACCAAGACGAGCGTCTGTACCTGCGGGCATGAAACGCAGCCCCCGAAGAAAGGGGTCGGTACGGAATATGTCTTGAGCATGTAAAGCATGAAATACAGTAAACAGGATCATACTGAAATAAGGGGTATAGAAAACTAACACAATAACCAGAAAATCACAAGGCTTGCCTTTGAAACATAAATCATATGTGACCATATCATACCCAACTCATTATGGGACTTAGTGACATAATTATATAATCATCCTGTACATATGCATATATAACGTGTCCCGGCCCTCTAGTGAGGGACTCGGTAAATAAAATCATCATATACATGTACATATAATGTGTCCGGCCCTCTAGTGAGGGACTCGGTGAATAAAGTCATCATATGCCCTCCTGGCCGCCATCCCCATATCATCATATCATCATGTCATCATATCATCATATACATACACATATAACGTGTCCCGGCCCTCTAGTGAAGGACTCGGTTAATGATGTAATAAAGCTGTGCACGAGAACATGTCCTGGCCCGGGACTCAGTGAAAGGTGTAACAATAAGCACGAGCGGAGTAGTAAGTAACCATATACATATAAGTCATCATTTGAGATTCATTAGACAAGTAAACTAATCAACGCTCGAGTATTAAAATGATAGCCATGTTAAGTTTCTTCTAACGTCATTAAGAACAATATTAAAGAAAGCCTCAGGAGTCATAAACATGTATCAAGTCAATCCGAGTCAATTTACAAAAGTTATGACATTATTCATTATATAATCTTTTAGGAATAGGAACTTTTATGCATCATTTACTTACTTAGTCATATAAAAGACTCAAGGGCAATAGCCCGATCATCATAAGGAATCCAATATCAAGAAGTGAATAGGAATCATAAAACATGCTCGGAACTTACGAATAGAGTTACCCCGAAGCTCATATCGTTTCATGCTTACATCTAGGACATGCCAAAAGAAGGAAAGGATAGGCTTCACATACCTTTAACGTTTACTCACAACACAACACGTATACGCTGCCCAATAGTATCTCAACCTATATTAAGACGTCAAGAATTACGATTAAACTTACGAAGAGGTTCAAACGCATCCTAATGTTAGTAACTCCCTTCTAAACCATTGATGACATTTCCTTTACATTTAAATTAACTACACACAATCAAGCTAACACCAATGGTCATGCGTTCAAGTGCTAACCCGAGACCATTTAAACAAGACTCGAGAACGCTTCGGACAACCCACACAACATCTCAAACAGCCCAACTAACACACCATGTCACCCGAAATTCCAATTCAACAAGAACAACAACAACACATTCTTTTCTTTCAATTTCATGAACTATACCAACAACCACATGTTGACAACATCATTTACATAATTACAACAAACTATATTAACGTCATATTAACTCCTATAACAGCCCACAACAATTACAACTTCAATCTAGGATCATTAAACCTTCATTTTCACCATGCAATCCATAACAACAACAATCAAATACCAAGTGAAATTAATTCATCATTTTCTCCTAAAACAGCCCCTACACGGCTTGGACAGCTTTCCAACATCAACATACACAATTTTTATACACATCTACACATCACAATACGTTCAAATCATCCACAACACATTCAAAAGAAGATTGAACCTTGCCTTTTGTACTTGGTTTCTCAACTTGGTCCCAACTTGTGCCTTGAATTTATTCTTGTTCTTGTTGCCCTAAACTCAACTCCACGTTATTATACACTTCCTAATGAGCTGAATTACTTGGAAAAATAATTTTTTTGATCAACAAAACCCAAGCTTAATCTCGGCCAGCCATGGCCGAGAGGTTCTCTCTCTTCTCTCTAACTTTCTATACTTTGTGAAGAAGAAAATGACTTGGATAGTTGATGAATGATTCATCATTTTGCTATATATAGGAAGTCTAAGGGCTGGACATGTGTCCCACCCAAAGTGTGAGCCAATCACACTTGGCCATGTCACGGGTGGGACCCACACGGCCACTATGGCTTAATTAATGATTAATTAAGTTGTTAATCCCACTTATTAATCTAATCATGGTTAATTAATCCCTAATATCCAATAATATTTCTATAGCAAATAAAATTTATAAGCAACTTGTGATTAAAACAAAATCGAAGATTAAAAATCTCTACCCCGTACCCCAAAGTAGTCTTGTCCTTAACTTGTCGCGATTAGCTTTAGAATGTCCCAATGTTTAAAAATATCGGATATAACAGACCGTGTCTAGTAGAGTCTTGTTTATCGGTGTGTTGTGCACCACATCTATAAACAGGAAGCTGCAGGACATTTAGGATGCCATCTTTCTTTCTGATCATAGATCGTGCAGTAGAGCCAATGATAGGAAAGCTCGTTCTTGGTACGATTTTTGTTAAATTGCAGGATTATATTGGAAGGGAGGACAAGTTCAGTTAATGGGAGCGTAAGTGAGGCTCCGAAGGAGGACATGACACCCGTATCGCCCGTCAACTCAGGATCGAGGATGTCAAGAGGTATAAGAAAGAGCATCAGCTATTTCATAGAGACGGACCCATCGGAGGATGTGGCTCCAGTAGGAGGAGACCCGACTGAGAAATCATATGACAAGGACACATTTTAAGGGTTCACGAGACTACGTGGGCGAAGACGTAATTGAGGAAGTACAGAGTTTGGCACATCTAGATTTTCCCTACATTCTAGCATTATGTTAGGCCAGACTCGTAGACGGTGGGAAGACAAGGATGAAGAGCACACTTCACTCTATAGCCCACCAAATCAGGCTAAGGACCGATCGGCTACAGGTATACGAGTTCTTATTGGAATTTCCTATGTGCGTATGTAATTACTTCAGGGTAATACTGAATAGTGATGAGCGAAAATCCTAAAGGGGATCAGTGACTTAAGTATTTAGAGGTAACTGCGATTATGATGCATTCGCCACCATTAGGAATCTTGAAAGTTAGGATGGAAAGTAGTCATACATGCAGATTGAAGGTGATTATTGAGGATTTCAAAGGCCAAAACAGCATTTGCTTAGTTGGAAGAGTAAGAGATCCTTTTAATCCGGAGGGAGATGCATTACGAGAATTTATTGGGACCCGTTGGAACTTCAACTTGTTCTAGGTCATACGAAAAAGGTCACGCAGTAGGGTGGATGTGATCGTACCAGCACTAACGCACCGGATCGCATTAGCACTCCAAGGTTAAGCGTGCTGGGGTGAGAGTAATACTAGGATGGGTGACCCCCGGGAAGTATATTAAGAGTCCTACAAATTCAGACATAAGAGACAGATGAGAAAATAGAGTAGCCTAAAGGAAATTGGAGTGGTTGGAAACCCTGAAAGATCGTGAAAGATGAGGTGGACTAGACCGGCAAAGAGAAAGAAGGTGCATCACAGCTCTAGAATTAGGATGAGTTCGAATAGTATTTGGAAGTACCTTGCAAGCGAGGCATTAGTAAACATATATATGTATATGTGTGACATCCCATATATGGCTACGCCAACCGGTATGTGTTTCCCAGCAACCGACGTTCTTTGTATCTTTGGCATCAATCGAACAGAGTAGTGAAGTTCAAGTGACAAATGTTACAAGGCAAGTTGATGTTATTTTCACTACAGGCTAGAGTTGGAAAGCCTTAATGTGATAATATCAAGGAAAGGAAGAAAGTGAATATATAGAAAGTAAAGAGATTAGAATGTCTTAAAAAAAAAGTGTAAGAAACGGGGGTGAGTGAAGATTCCAAGAGGGACGACGGGTAAGGCAAGGGACTATTTGGATAAAATTCGAAGGTAGGCATGCGAAAGGGATAAAGTATGGTAGTGTGAAACAAAAGATGAATGTGTGGGGGCCGGAAACGGACTTGATAAGTGGGACTAAAGGATAGTAATCACAAATAGGGATGTGAAGTAAGAGAGAGAATGATCAGGTCTTGCAATGATACTAAGAGATTTTCAGCTCTCGAGAGGTATATAAAGGGATAAATGTGTAGTTATACTGACACGGTTGCCTTGAAAACGGAGAAGCTTTCCTAAAAATGATTTAAGAATAGAACGGATTTGCATGTTTAAAGGAATATGTCACGAACTTCAGGGTCAATACTATGAAATAACAAGTGGAGAAGGGCGCTCGAGGAGGAAGGAACTCAAGGAAGGTTTGAGGAGGGAAGCAGGAAAGGTACACTAATGGGCTGGTCAAAAGGAGAGGAGAGAAGAAGAAGGGCAAAAAAAGAAGAAGGAAAATTGAGCAATCACCAAGGACAAGCGAGAGCATAATGAACTAACAAAGCTAATCGGGAGGTAGTACATCAATGAAATGGGATGAGGATAAGGAATACCGAGATTTAATTATAAAGGAAATAGAAGGATGTATAGGAAATATTCATGAGTATGGACTAGCCTTGGCGGCAGGAAGGAGAAGAAAGAAGAGGGTATATTTGCAAGGAATTCATGACAAAAACAAGAAGTGGCAGAACACTGGAAGAACTAGAACGCATAGGTGGGATGCAAATAAGTAATCAAGGAAAATTTCGGATAAGTGAGCTAAGTGAATAAAAGGATTGATAGTGGAAGGGGAAGAGTGTAGCATATTAACTCTCAATGATATATTGTAGACGTAAAGTGAGAGCGAAAACTCAAAATAAGTAGAATTTCAGTGATAATAGTTATGGAGGAAGACGAGGGATAAAATAGCAAAGTGTGACCAAATGTTCCATAAAATGTGTTGATGGATTCCAATGTTCCCATTAACCCGTTGATTTGAGAAATGTTCAGTCATAAAAGGTAGAAGTAGAAAGGCCTTAAAGAAGGCAGCGAGAATGGATCTGTAATGTATAAGAACTTTATTCAAATGCAAAGCCCTCGATTAGCAGAAAGGAAATTAAGTCAAGCTATACGATGAGAGAATTCCGGTATTATAAGAGACCAAAGGAGTTAGAGGATCGTTAAGGTTGGCCGATGACTACTGATGTTCGGGAGTTACTATTTTATAAAAACACCCTTAAAAAGGGGAGAAGGGCAGATCTAGTCCTGAAACGAGGTATGGCATTGTCAAAAGTCCAAGGAAAGAAAGAGGTTAGCTTAAGGAGGCCAAAATTTGGGACATAGTGGCATACCAAGAATGCATTAAGAGGGAGCAGGAACGAATTAAAGATAAGCGTACCACAAAGCAGGTATGAAAAGGAATTAAATGGATTAAGAGAATACTTCATGCGGACGTGAGATATGATATTTCTAGACTAGGGAAGTTTGTGCCTCACCTAAATAGGCAGCGATGTATCCTAAAGAGTAATAAAGAGAGTTCTGCCCCGCTGCTTGGAGAGCTCCATTGTTCCGGAGCTTGAGATATTTTGGGTACAGATCCTTTTGACATAGATTCTGCTATATTCTTAGAGGTCTGTAGACATATGTGGGTTGTGTATATACGGTTTGGTCAGCTATATCGATGTAGATCGTCTTGGACGTCCCCGTGTATAGTGGCAGCCTTGTCGGCTTGCATATTTGTTATGTTTTGGTTAACTGTGACTTCTCAGGAGACAAGTTCTTTCTGATGTATGATATGATGAGTTCACAGCATGCTTTTACAGAGTGCCATATTGTTTTAGTTTCAGTCTGATTATATCTAGCGGGTCGTATATGGGTGCCCAGCTCGGGCACTAGTCATGGCCCATCGGTTTGGGTCGTGACACATACGGTCAGCATATTCCTTTTGCCTACTCTGTGCTGCCAGAAGCTTAGGTTAAATCACCTTTACCTTCTCTAAGGACTCTCTCAGAAGGTCCGTACTCCAGGGTCTCACCTCGAACGCATCAAACCACCCAATAGGAGACCTAAATCTCCTTCCATACAATGCCTTAAATGGAGCCATGTGAATGCTCGAGTGGTAGCTATTATTATATGCAAACTCGGCCAATGGCAAGAACTGATCCCAATGACCCCCAAAGTCTATCACACAAGCCCGAAGCGTATCTTCAAGAACCTAAATAGTCCTCTCGAACTGGCCGTCGGTGCAGGATGGAAAGCTATACTAAGGTCCAACCTAGTACACAATTCCTCATGTAAATGCTCCCAAAATCTAGATTTGAACATTATGCCCCTGTCGGACACAATAGAGAGGAACCCCATGTAGCCTAACCACCTCACGAATGTGGATTTTGGCCAATTTCTATGCATCATAAGTTATCCGCACTGGAATAAAGTGTGCAGACTTAGTCAAACTATCAACAATAACCCAGATAGAATCAAGCTTCTCCAAAGTCTTCGGAAGACCAACCACGAAATCCATTGCTATTCTTTCCCACTTTCACTCAGGAATGGGCATCCTTTGAAGTGTACCCCCAGGTTTCTGATGTTCATACTTCACCTGTTGGCAGTTCAAACACTGAGCAACCAACTCCACTATATCACGCTTCATCCTAGTCCACCAGTAGTGCTGTCTCAAGTTGCGATACGTCTTAGTAGCGCCAGGATGAATGGAGTACCTCAAACTGTGAGCCTCTGTTAGAATGGTCTTAATTAAATCACCCACACGTGGCACGAAAACTCACCCTTTAATCCGTAGCACCCCTTCTTCATCGATCACGGCCTCCTTGCCCTCACCTCACAACACCTTGTAATGAATTTTACACAACTTAGCATCCTCAAACTGCTTAGCCTTAATCTGCTCCAGAAATAATGATAGAGCCTGAACATAAGCCAACAACCTACATGTTTTAGAAATATCCAGCCTCATAAAACTGTTAGCCAAAGTCTAAACCTCTCTAGCTAAAGGACGCTCAGAAGAAATCAAACGATCCAGGCTTTCCATGCTAGCCGACTTCACCTCAACGTGTCAGCCACTTCATTTGCTTTACCAGGATGATACAAGATGTTGATGTCATAATCTTTTAGCAGTTCCAGACATCTCCGTTGCCTAGATTTCAGATCCTTCTGAGTGAACACATGCTGCAAGCTGCGATGGTCAGTGTGCACCTCACAGTGGACACCATACAAGTATTGCCTCCATATTTTCAACGCGAACACCACCGCTGTCAATTCTAAGTCATGAGTAGGATAGTTCTTCTTATGCACTTTCAACTGCCGAGAAGCATAAGCAATTACCTTCCTTTCCTGCATCAAAATAGCACCCAAACCAGAATATGAACCATCACAACAAACAACAAAATCCTTGCCCTCCACAGGCAATACTAGAATAGGCACTGTAGTCGACAATGTCTTGAGCTTTCGGAAGCTCTCCTCACACTCGTCGGACCACTAAAACGGTACCTCTTTCTGAGTCAATGGAGTCAAGAGAAACAATAGAGGTGAACCCTTTCACAAACCAACAATAATAGCTAGCCAGGCCCATGAAACTACGTATCTCGATCACTGATATGGGCCTAGCCCATTCCTTGACTACCTGAATTTTCTGTGGATCCACCATAAAACCCTCCTTCAAAATTACATGCCCCAAAAAGAACACAGAAGACAACCAAAATTCACACTTGGAGAATTTAGCATAAAACTGCTTCTCCCGCAATACCCTAAGAGCAATCCTTAAATGCTTCTCATGCTCCTCACACTTCTAGAATACACTAGGATATCATCAATGAGAACTATTACGAAAGAGTCTAAAAAGGGCTTAAACACACTGTTCATCAAATACATGAACGCAGCTGGGGAATTAGAAAGCCCGAAGGACATAAACAAGAACTCATATGGTCCATACCTGGTCCGAAAAGCCATCTTAGGAACATCATCTGACCGAATCTTTAACTGGTGATACCCTGACCTTAAGTCAATTTTAAAGAACATAGAAGCTCCCTCTAACTGATCAAACAAGTCCTCAATACAGGGAGTGAGATACTTGTTTCGGATAGTTACCTTATTCAGCTGACGATAATCGATACACATATGCATAGACCTATTATTCTTTTTAACAAAAAACACAGGAGCACCTCAAGGAGAGGCACTCGGGCGAATAAACCCCTTACTCAAAAGATCTTGCAACTGTTCTTTCAATTCCCTGCGCGAGCGCCATCTATAAGGTGGAATAGAGATAGGACGAGTCACAGGTCCCGAATCAATTCGAAAATCAATGTCACGGTCAGGTGGCATACCTGGCAATTCCGCAGGGAACACATCCGCAAACTCGCGTACCACTAGAACCGAATCAATAGATGAAGTATCTGCACTGGTGTCACGGATATGTGCTAAATAAGCTAGACAACCTTTCTCAACTAGTTTCCTAGCACGAACGAAGGATATGAATTTCTTACGGAGGAGACTAAAGTTACCCTTCTACTCCAGTCTAGGTGCCCCGGGCATAGCTAAGGTAACGGTCTCAGAGTGACAATCAAGAATGGCATAATGCGGGAACAACCAACTCATGCCCAAAATGACATCGAAATCTACCATACCTAGAATCATCAAATCCGCTCAAGTACTATACCCCGTAAATGTAATCGCGCAAGAAGGGTAGAAGCTATCCACCACCACCGAATCCCCAACCAGAGTACGTACATAAATAGGGGCATCAAGAGCATCACACATCATATCCAAACCCACAGCAAAATATGAAGACACATGAGAAAAAGTAGAGCCCGAATCAAATAAAATAGAAGCCATCCGGTCATAAAAAGCGAGATAGTACATGCGATGACAGCATCGGAGGCCTCAGCCTCGGGTCTACCTGGGAAAGCGTACAAATGATCGCACCCTCCTGTAGCCTGTGAACCACCGCAATTACCCTGTCCAGTCTGAGCCCCGCCCCTGTCGGGCTGCTGTCCGCCTCTGCCTGCCTGAGGACCGTCTCGATTAGGATGAGCGCCACCCCTACCTGCTGTGTGGCCGCCTCGCCCTATCGGTGCGCAGTCCTTACCCCCTCTATCTGGTGTAAATAGATCTGAGGGAGCTTGATACTGAGTCCACTGTCCACCCTGTCTGAGTACGGGCAATACCTCTTAATATGACCTACCTCACCGCACTCGTAACATGCATGGTCCAGCGTAGGTCGCTAAACAGAAGCTGATGAAGTAGTATGACCCCTATGCTGACCGAAAGCTTGATAATTTGCCCCTGATAGGCCCCCAGCAGACACACAGCGCATAGCGGACTGAACCAGACGTCCTAAATATAGCTATGAACTCTGACCTTTCGAGAAGGAGTTACTGAAGTTCCCACCTCTTCGGCTTTCTTCTCTACCTACTTTGCATGACTCTCCTGTCTGATCCTTTCAACAACACGGATATGCTCAACTACCTCCTAGAATGAAGCCCCAGTGGCTACAAGGAGAAGAGCTGATAGCTGAAGTCCAGTGTTCAATCCCTTCACAAAACGCCTGATCCTCTCCTCCTTAGTAGGCAGCAACTAAAGAGCATATCGGGATAAGGAATAGAAACGAGACTCGTAACCAGCAACAGATGAGTTCCCTCAATATTAGCAATCTCATCTTTCTTTCTGTCCCTCAGAGTATGCGGGACATACTTATCTAGGAACACTGAATAGAACTGAACCCAAGTTAACGGAGGTGAACCAGCTGGCCTACACTTCACATATGCCCTCCACCATAACTTGGCATCACCTAAGAACTGGAAGGTCACAAATTCCATACCGTACTTGTCCACAACCCCAATCTTATGGAGCCTCGCGTGACAATCTATGATGAACTCGTACGCTTCCTCTGACTCAGTACCATAGAAAATCGGAGGCTTCATTTTAGTGAACCTCCAAAACAAATCATGCTCCTCACCAGTCATTATCGGCCCTGCAACTGGCCTAAAAAAAGCCTCAAAACCCAGAACTTCATCCAAGTGCCACGGCTGCGGTATGCTAAACCCCTAGAGCAGGAGCTCTATCCGGACCTGGGGTTGCTATCCCTGCGCCCCTACCTACTGGAACGGCTGGTATAGCCCCGGCTTGTGCTAGCCCATGCAACCAATTTAGCACCTGCGCCATCGCATCTGGTGTACCAGGGGCAGCTGCAGCCCCTGGCGGAACTGGTATTACCGTTGGCTGGGCTGGTATGGCAGCATCTCCCACGGGCTTATTAAGAACCACCGGAGGCACGAGATTAACTGCTGGGACTCCGACCCGGGGGGGCGGCCCTCTACCGCCTCCTCACCTCTCTTTTGCTACCTGCGTCGTCAACGCCGCGCGTGTTCTCGCCATCTGCGAGAGAATGAAGGATAGTCAGATACCAATTTGAATCATCCAGATACCAATTGGAACCAAGTAGCACGAAAGAAAAAAAAGGTAATTTTTCTAGTGTTCGGTAGCCTCTCGAAGATAAGTACAGATGTCTCTGTATAGATCCGTAGGACTCTACTAGACATGCCCTTATACGACGAGATCGATGACCCTAAAGCTCTGATACCAACTCTGTTACGACCCAACCCACCATGAGATCGGCACCCTCCCTAACTCCTAGTGGGTGAACCAACACATAAGCCATCTAATCATTCAAGTCCATTTTATATTAACCAATTCATTCAGTTATTTAACCATTCAAGCACAAGATAAATCAAAATAAGTCATGCCATAAAACAATGAAGTAAATGCGAAAGTCCTAACTATTACAAACCCCCAAAATCCGAAAGTCACCGTACAAGAACTCATATAAAACATATCTAAGGAATGTAAACTATCTAAATAAATAACCACAATGTCTGGAGTAGAAATAGACATCATAAAAGAAGATCTTCGGGCAACCTGGCATGGATAAAAGCTCACTCTAAATCTGTCAACAACGGCCTCAACGCTAGATATGAGGTCCGGTAGCGGTCTTTGGATCACGATCTATACTCAAAAAATGCAGCACGGTAGTATCAGTACAAACACTATGTATCGGTAGATATCATAAGCCGATTAAGATTAGTATCATGCATACATCATAAAATCAATAAAATAGACAAGCCAGCCAATAACACAAAATCAATAACCCGACAATAAGTCAACCAAGGATATTAAAAATCAAGTCACCAAAGATATCAAGAATCGATCAGCAGAAACAATAACGGGAATAAGTCTACCAACAATACTCATATAGTCGTTGTACACGTATGCTAACTGATGTTATTGCTTAGTAGTCCTGACCTGCAGGGGACCCATGGTGTCCATGTACCACTCATTCCGGATACTCATCAGACCCGAGCCATTAATCCTTCGCTTCGAAAAGAACCTCGAACGCGATCCACATCATGTACCATTCATTTTCAGAACGAACCTCGAACCACTAGCCCACAATCTAAGTCACGTCCTCACCTCGATCAATGTGCCTTTTTTCTTGTATATGCCTTAGTATTTCTTATCCTCTTGTTTTCTTATATATATATATATATACCTTAGTAGTTCTTGTCCTCTTGTTTTCAATACTCGAATCTTCATTTTGTATCATAATTCCACCAAGAAGATCATATTAACTTCTCTTCATAATAACATCAAATTGTAGGTTTAACACAATGATTAGTGGCACGAAGCCCACACAGTCACTCAATCAATTTCATACAAGAGTTTAACCACACACACATCATGCTTGAAGACTAGTCATGCTTTCTCCTATCGAATTCACAACACCTACAATCAACTAATCAAAGTCTAACTCAAGTAGATCGTAACCTACCTCAAATGTAGAGCTAGAACAATGTGAATCGCTCTAGTACAGCCTTTCCCTTCCGTAATCCCTCGGAACGCTCAAAGTCTAGAAATTAGAATGCTCAATGAGTCATAATTACTCTAGTCACAAAATCAATTCAAGAACGCCCTTCCCCTTTGCCCCATTCCCAAGGTGAATGATTTCTCGGTGTCAAGCTACCATTTTTGTGAAACCCTAAATCTCAATTCACTTAGTTCATGGCTCTAATGGTTCAATTAATGATTAAAAGGAGTTAAACCAAGCCATTAGATAATAAACACATGATAACAATCATAACCCATCAATTATAGAAGGTCTATTAGGTTCTAGGGTTGCTATTACCAATTCACCATTGGAGACCTATAAAAGGGTTGATAATTATGAAGATGATAACATAATGATTGAAAGGGATGGTTGAGACTTACCTCTCAAGAACATTTTTGCCCTAGCTTGGAAATTCACCCTAGGTGCTTGTGGGGAACTGTTTTGGAGTTTTATGAATAAAGAATTCGGAACAAAGTGTTTAAAACCCGGCTAATGTTTTTTGTCGACCATTACAACGGTCATTATGCTGCTGCAGCGGTCTCGTTATAGCGGGCAAGTGCTCGCCATAGCGGATCATAACAATCTGTCCCTCCGCTATGGCGAGCCTAAACCCGCTGCGGTGGTTCCGCTATAGCGGTCCAGTGCCCGCCATAGCGGACACCCCGATTCCTAAATGACCGCGGTGGCGAGAGGCCGGCCGCTACAGCTGTATTGCCGCAGCAGTACACCCCCCGCCACAGCAGTTCTACTGAGGCAGTAAGCTTGCAAATTTGTCCCAGTTTTTCACTCTACCACCCAACATTTTAGCCGAGGCCTCATAAACACAAAAAAACATGCACATAGCCATAGAAACACCATACGAACTCACCCGTGGCCTCGGAATTCCTAACAGAGCTCTAATTTCCTATGTCAACCCCCGATGGACTCAACACAATCAAACAACAATCACAACAAGTCAAGTTTTCAGTTCTTAGACTTGTACAATCGAGTTTCTATTAGCTCATTCGACCCTCGGGAAGGTTATGTTTGGTGGGACGATCCTACATTTTCCGTAACGACGGGGTGGGTCGTTACAAAATTATTTAACCATTTAATAAAAAAAAAAATTAAGTATGATTAGTTATGCAACTAGACTTATATTGCAAGCATAGCCTTAATTGATTTTAACCAATCGAATAGACCATTTCAATTATGGCCACATTTGGTCCAATTGACCAATCAAAAGCAAAATTTGCAATTAATGACCCCAAATGACTTAAACGCTGGAACTTGGCTATTTCAATTAAGACCAAAATTAAACTAATAATTGATTATTTTAGTTGTAGTCACCATTAGCCACATAGTAAACAATTTCTGGAATTTAACCATAATTAAAGACTTAATTAATTATGATTAATTTTAATAAATTGTACAAAGGCACATTAAATATGCACAATTAAGAATTTGAGGTGTAAAGATGATTAATTTATTCAATTGATTAGACTCCTTGAATTAAACAGAGTGAAATGTCGTTATTGATTTCCTGGTAATTTTAATAATTAACATAAATAATTATTTTCAAATTACCTTCTGATTGAATTTAGAAAATGTATTATAATAATATGTAAATTAATTTATAAATGATTTCTAGTATTTTAAAAGCTATTTTGCCAAAATATTATCTAAATAACTTTTATAAAATCATTTTGATTTGTAGAAAATACGCATTTCACTCTGTTTGATATCCAAGGATCCTGTGTAATAAAATAAATTATGTGAGGTCAAAAATTAGGCGTTAACAACTGCCCCTTGGGTGTTCGGGGATGCCGAGACCATCCCTGAGCAAAGAAATTTGACTAACCCTGATTTTTGACTGACCCAATTCCAAACTATCTCTCATTTTTACGCGATTTTCAAATATATGGTCGGACCCTGGTTTTTGGGTTTTCTACGTATCTCAGGCTTCATGAGAATTCAGGCCATTTGTAGTTAGACTCAATTTGGACTAACATGCAAATTTAAGCAAATTTTGGATTTCCTGATTGTGAAAAATCGAGAATTCCGGAGTGATTAGTTATAGTGTGACTGTCTCTCTGGTACTGAGTCACCTACATATCCCTGTTCTTGGGAATCAAATCACTTATAGTTCAACTGATAAAAGGAAAATGGTATCTCTTATGCGGGAATGCCTTTATGTATGTCGGTATGTGCCCGACCGGTTGCGGGAAAAATTTAAAGAAAGACAAAATAAAACAAACAAACAAGTAAGCAATCTTGTGTGGTTGACCATGGGTGGGAGTGATCTGCCAAGTCCTGGCCGGAGAGCTTGACTCTCATGTGGCAACCTATCTCGACCGGCTGCGTAAGAAAAAGTTTCACGTTTGCTCCGCATGTTCCAAGATTGAATTGAATCAGCCTGCTTCTTGTTTAGTGGCAGTCAATCTGCTTTCGTTTGCTGGGCAACATTGTGATTGATCCTGAAATAAATATTGTGGCCGTCTGGCTAGATTTACATTGTTTTGACCTCTGGAGTGAATACTGCGGCCGATTGACCGGATTTACATCGCTTTGATATACTGGGGAAAAAAATGCAACCAAGATGGTCGGATTACATCGCCTGACCCTTGTAGAGAAAACTGCAGCCGACTGGCTAGATTTACATCACTTAATGCTTGTAGCGAAAACTGCAGCCGACTGGCCGAATTTACATTGCTTGACTCAATGGAACGAAAACTGCACCCAACTGGCTGGATTTACATCGCTTGACCTTTATAGCGCAGATTGTAACCAATTGACCAGATTTACATCGACTGACGTTAGAGCGAAAATTGCACCAACTGGCCGAATTTACATAGCTTGACCTTTGTAGCGAAGACTGCAGCCCATTAAGCGGATTTACATCCCCTGACGCTTGTAGCGAAAACTGCAACCGACTGGTTGGATTTACATTGCTTGACTTACTGGCGCGGAAACTGCACCCAAGTGGCCGGATTTACATCGCTTGACCTTTATAGCGAAGACTGCAACTAATTAACCGAATTTACATTGCCTGACTCTTGCAGCGAAAATTTCAGCCGACTGGCCGGATTTACATTGCTTGTCTCTTTAAACATTCGCTATGACCCTCTCGGTCAGGCGCTTCTTTATTTCTTTGGTTTTCTATCGTGGCCCTGTTGGCCAGATGCTTGCCGTTATGGCGTTTTCGCTCATTTGATAGCTCCTATGGCTAGATATTTGCTCTTATGGAATTTTCACTCATTTGATGACCTTCGCGGCCAGATATTCGCCCTTATGGAATTTTGATCTTTCGTAGCCCTCGTGGCTAGATATTTGCCCTTGTAGCATTTTGATCCTTTTATAGCCCTCGTGGCTAGATATTTTCCCTTATGACATTTTCGCTCATTTGATAACCCTCGTGGCTAGATATTTTCCCTTATGGCATTTTGATCCCTTAACAGCCCTCACGGCTAACCAAATTATGAACCTCACCTCCCGCGATGGCTGCTATGTTGTATGGCAAACGCTTTTCACCTGCACATGAAACAAAGTTAGAGATATGGGTCATCCTCACGCGACATAGGGACCTGCATCAGCAAAGGGTTAGTTTCCTATTAAAGTTGATCTGTCTCGCTGTCATTGGTTGTATCGCTAGTTTCGCGGGCTTTGGTTTCAATCTCTTTTGGGTTCGGTATTCGAAAGATGAATTTATTTTAATCATGCAAGATAAAAAAAATTCATAAATCGTTAGCTAAAACTATTTTGTGGAAGTAAATATATTCTCCAATTTCTATAAAATTGTTTAATTTAATTGTCATGACATGCGCTTTAGATGAGAAGTATTCCCTTCTTTGCTACTCAAATAGCTAATGGCTCCTTCTCCTTTGCAGAATTTTTGAGATCTTCTAAAAAATTATGCCCCACTTTAAACATATCTGCTTGGCGAACTCTTGTGCGGAGTAATAGCATGGAGATTTTGAGCCCCCCTCAAAATTTATGCCCCAGTTTAGGGTGTCGAATTGATCAAACCTAGTTGACTGGTTGAGGGTGAGAAATTTTAAGGTCTTCTCAATATTTTTGCCCCATTTTGGAACTTTGGGTTTACTGCTTCTTACAGTGGGCTGGCGGTGCGAATTTTTTAGATCCTATCAAAAATTCCGACCCAGTTACGCATGTGTGGCAATCTCTTCGCGCCTGATCCAGATCCTCCTTGAGTCTTCCTAGGGGTTTTTTGGGTTTTTCTTTTGGTACAACCGAGCTCAAAGAGTGCCTATGTATCCTGTCGCAGCAGGAACCAAGTCGAACATAGTTCGGAATAAAGTAATTGATTTTTTTTTCCACTAATAATGTGATCGGGTCCTAATGGACTGCGTATGTGTCCCACTCTGGGGAAGTCAGGTCATCGCGTAGTTCATATTATAAAAGAGGAATAACTAATATACGCAAATGAAAGCAAACTATTACAAACAAATGAAAAACAAACTTTTGCAAGGCGAGGAGTTGCGTCTTCATGCATGGTATCACTTGACTGTGTCTGCTTTGATTAGCTTGGGCCACTCTTGCCCTTCTATCTCTGCTAGCACTATTGCTCCTCTCGAGAGGACTTTGCGAACCACGTAGGGGCCTTGCCAATTAGGGGTGAACTTTTCGTTGTACTCATCCTGGCGTGGGAATATTCTTTTGAGCACCAACTGCCCTATTTGAAAAAGTCATGCTCTGACATGTTTATTGAAGGCTCGCGCCATCCTTTGTCGGTACAGTTGACCGTGACATTCGGCAACCATCCTCTTTTCATCAGTTAAAGCCAGTTGTTCATATCAAGCTTTAACCCATTCTGCATTGTCCAACTCTGCCTCTTGAATGATTCTGAGCGAAGGAATCTCGACTTCGGCGGGTATAATGTACCGCGGTACAGTAAACAAGCAAGTAAAGAGTTTCCCCTGTTGAAGTGCGGGTTGTTGTGCGGCATCCTAACAGGGCGTATGTCAATTACTCATGCCAACCTCTGTGGTTGTCCGTCATCTTCCTTAAGATCCTTTTGATGTTCTTATTGGTCGCTTCTGCGCACGTTCATTTGTGGCCTAGAGTCGTGGAGTTCCTATGAGTGATCTTGAAATGCTCACAGATGTCCTTCATCAGGTGGCTCTTCTTATTTGCCCCGTTATTTGTTATTATGGACTCGAGTATGCCGAAACGGCATATAATTTTTTTTCGTACAAAGTCGGACATTACTTACTTTGTCACTGAATTGTGGGACGTTACTTCCACTCTTTTAGTAAAGTAGTTGATGGCAACTAGAATGAATCGATAACCATTTGAAGCGGCAGGTTCAATTGGTCCAATGACGTCCCTACCCTTAGTGACAAATGGCCAAGGTGAGCTCATGGCATTCAGTTCACTGGGTGGGACTTTGATCAGATCTCCATGAACCTGGCATTGATGGATTTTTTGTACAAATTGGCATCGCTTTCCATCGTCATCCAGTAGTATCCTGCCTGAAGGATTTTCTTGGCCAACACAAAACTGTTCATATGAGGCCCGCAGATCCCGGCGTTTGGCTTCAGCAGCCTCTACACATCAGAGCAAACCCAAATTCAGTGTTCGCATGCGCGCTCTTCTTTGTTCAGGAAGAAACCATTGGCCATTCTTCGGATGGGTTTCTTTTGATCACTCGCGATGCCTTCAGGATACTCCCGCTTCTCCAAATATAACTTGATGTCGTTATACCATGGTTTGCCATCTAGCTCTGCTTCCACGTGAGAACATTAGTGTTATATCCCGCATTTTGCACGTTCGGATATTTCAAGGAAGTCGTGACAAAGTTAAGGGAATAACTATCTTCCAAAGTTATCTTAATGTACAAGTGGTTATGAATGTTGTTTATGAACATTACTAGTATGGAAATGCGAGAAAGGTTAAGGGCAAGAAGGAAATTCGCAAAATGGTTCATGGAAATAATGTGGAAGGCTAGGGGCAAAATGGTAATATTGAGAAAAGTCGAGGGGCAAAACGGGAATTTCACATAGGTTTCAAGAAAGTTTCAAAAGGGCCATATTAGCCGTGTGAGAAAAAGAAAAGAAAGAAAAATGATGACAAATAAGTCATCTTTGCTAGAAAAATTTAAGAAAATTCTAGAAAGGGGGCATGTGCCCCTCACATGCTTATAATAACTATATATATATATATATATATATATAAGCTTATAAGGGAAGACCCATAATTCATTATTTTAGAGAAGAGAGAAAGGAAAAAAAAACAAAGAAAGAAGGAGGACAACAACCATGGCCATTCGGCCATGCTCTCTAATTTTAGTCCCTTGAAATTTTGTTCCCAAAATTATTTCCTTATGGTATTCCTACTAATTCAAGGGTGCTCTTCAACATGGTATAGTTGTTGGAGCAAGAGAATCACTTTTTGTTGCAAATTTACAACATTAGTGAAGTTGAGAAGTTGTGAAGAAAGGTACGACTTCATCCTCTTTTATGTATTATAAATGGTTCATATGTGTTGTAGTGTGTAGGGAAGGACAAAATTCATGAGAATATGGAAGTTTGCATGGTGGTCGTATGAATATGTATGTGGCCGTGTGTATGTATATGTTGTATAGGCAAAGATGAATTAATTCTATATAGTATTCTAGTTGTGGTGGTTGTGGACTCTATATGGGAATGGGAGTTTGATGATTTTGGTTTGAGATTATGAATGTTGGGTGTTGGCCGTGTGGTGTGTGTTGTATAGGAAAAATGAATAAATTTCTATGTGGTAATTTGATTGTTGTCGATATGTACTCTACGACGAAAATGGGAATTTGATGGTTTAAATTAATGTTAGAATGGTTACGGCTGATTTGGAAGCCAATGTGATCTTGGTGTCGTTTCGTAAATGGCGAGAATAATGTTGTTAATATGCATATTGTTAGTGTAGTTCATGAATTGGGAAAATAAAAACGAGTTGTAAATGTTTTTGTTGGAAGTTGATGTATCAAGTAGAGGAGAAGATTTCTTATGTTAAAATGCGTTCTAAATTGATTATGAATGCTGTTGATAATGTGGCCGAGTTTCATTCTCGGATTGTTGTTGAAATTGGCCGAGTTGTATTCTCGGATGGTATATTTACGGAAATGCTTTGCCGAAATTTCAGCGAATATAAGTGGATTTACTTGAGAAATTAAGACAAGTGTTGATTTAAGATTAAATTCTAAAGGCTTATAATCAATATTTGGTATTTGTGACCAATTGTAGATTTTGAAGAATTTGGAACTTGAATTTGGAAGCCTAAGAAGCGGAAAAGGTATGTAAGGCTTACCTCTTCTTTCTTTGGCATGTCCTAGTTGTAATAGGCTTGATTACAAGTCTGGGATGTGTTCTACTCTAGAAATCTCGAGTCCGAATTTGGCCCTTTTTCATTCAATATAATTGAATTAGATTTTCTATACTTTATTGGAAAAATAACTTAAACACCCAAAACTTTCATAAAAGGAACCGAACTACCCTAAGACCTTCACCGGTGACTCCATAGAGCCTAATGTTCGTAAATTTACGTATGCCACTTCGACTTGACCCGAGGTGGGCCCGCGTCCCCCCGAAACCTATTTGTATAGTTCTATTTGTCTTATTTCCGTACGAAAATTTATGGAAACCTTTGGCTGTCGTTGCGAGTTTGTTATAAGTATCTGGTAACACTGATATAAGCATTTGAATGCAAGTATTTTGATACGAATATTTTGATATACGTAATCTGATAAAAGTACTCAATCACGAGGATTCGGTATATGTATTACGATATATGTATTCACATAAGTAATCGTTATAAGCATGTTGATATAAGTATTTTTGATATAAGTATTTTGATATGAGAATTTTGGCATAAGCATTACGATACAAGTATTCGACATAGGCGTTACGATAATAGTATTTGGTGTGAAAATCCCGACATAAGTATTCTAATATAAGTGTTCCGATACAAGTATTACGATATAAATATTCTAACACAAGTATTTTGATATACGTATTCGATATAGATATTATGTTATGGTAGTCGATTTGACTATTAAAATAAATATAAATTTTTAGTAGTTCGATATGAGTACTCCCAACCCCGTTATAAGTATTTTGATATGAATATTTTGGGATAAGCATTCCGATGTACGCGCTACGATGTGGTTTGATATAAGGAATACGGTAATTATAATCTCGTTATAAATATTTCGATAAAAGTATTTTACTTTAAGTATTATGATATAAGTACTTTGATATAATTATTACGACATAAGTATTTTGATACAAGCACTACGATACAAATATTTTGACACGGGAATGTGGCATAAATATTCTCGATATAAGTCTTCTCGATATAAGCATTCCGATTAAGCACTCCGTTACGAGTATTTCTCCGATGACGCTTCCGATCATTCCATAGAGTCTTGATTTATACGCATTTAGTTTTACTACTACCCAGGCACGTATTATGATCTCCGCCGCCGGATCCCGGAGCGGTATGTATCGTGCGTTTGGTTCGTACGAGCCCTTTGTGCGGGGGCCGGGTTCCACACATAACTCTGGCACGAGGTGTTCGATTAAGAGGTACCGTGGTATATGTCCGTCTCGTTACCGTGTAAGGAGTATGATATGTCCGTCTCCGGAGTACTGCATATATCCGTCTCCCGAGTACGGTCGTCGGTCCGAGTAATCTTGGTATATGTCCATCTCCCGGACCATCGTGTGCGGATTCGGGGTGCGCGTGTGTCCGTCCCCGGTTACCGTGTATATGGATTATGATGTGACCGGTTCCGAGGTTCTCGTGGTATATGTCCGGTTCCCGGGTACCGTGTCTATATTATGATATGTCCGGTTTTCCGGCGTGGTATATGTCCCGGGCACGGTCTACGTTATGATGTGTTGTAGCGCGAGACGGAAGTGGCGACCATGTTCCCGTGCCTGTGTATGACTCCGATTTGCATCACTTAAAATACTGAAGTAGGCATTTTGATATCCTAGATAAGGTACGCATTTTACTTCTCCGACTCGCTTATGATAATCTTTTGCTTGTTGTATGTCCGTACTCTTAATCCCGATCATGATTAAAATACGTTATACTTCGGTACCTCTCGATTTCGATATGTTTCCGTCTATTACATTTCCGGACTTCGGACTCGATTATGATTCTATTTATTGTGTTTTATGCTTTACATACCGATTACATATTCCATACCGACCCCACTTTCTTCGGGGGGGCTGCGTTTCATGTCGCGCGGTACACCCGGATGAGCGGAAGACATTATAGAAGATGTTTCGGTGTTGGCAAGCTCATTTGCTCACGGAGTCTTCGCCGAGTCGAGCTCGTGTGTGTATGTTTTCCGATTATTTGTTAGAGACCGCGGTGACGAGTCGTGGGTATAGAATGTCGGTTTGTAAATGGCTCCATGTTGATTTGTCGTCTGTATTGCATAATAAGCTCCATATGATTACGAATTCCGGTTGATTTGAGTACGGAAAAAGAATAGTTAAAAGTATTTGTTGTATTTGTCATTTTCATTTGACTAAGAATTCGAGAGATTATGTTTGTAATAAGAGTCACTGGGTTCGCTCGGCTCCGAATGTGGGGTCGGGTGCCCATCACACCCTAGTAAAATTGGGGTGTGACAATTAGGCGTGCTCCTCTTTCAGACAGATTTCCTATGGGTCAATGTGACTGCTTTCGGAACGTTGGATCATGGATGCTATGGTGGTTAAAGCATCGGCAAACTCATTCTGAGCCCTTAGTGTATGCCTGAATTCTATCTTTTTTAACCTTTTGAACAATCTTTGGGCCAGGTTTACATACGGCAAGATTTTATCGTTCTGAGTGGCCTACTCGCCTTATACTACGTGTATTAGGAGATCAGAGTCTCTTATGACCAACAGCTCGCTGACGTCCATATCCAATGCCATTCTTAGACACAATATGCAAGCTTCGTAATCAGCCATATTGTTGGTACAACGAAATTTGAGCCTTGCGGCCATTAGATAATGTTGCCCGATTTCTGATATCAAGACCGCTTCAACTCCAGAACCTTTGTAATTGACAGCCCCATCGAAGAACAATCTCCACACGGTGTAAGGTTCTACTGCTTCTTCCTCGATAGCCAACACTTCTTCATTTGGAAAATGGGTTTGAAGGGGTTCAAGATCTTCATCCACAGGACTTTAGGCTAACAGATTAGCCAATGCTTGCCCTTTGATGGCTTTTTCTGCTATGTACAATATATCAAATTCGCTCAATAGCATTTGCCACTTGGACAACTTTCCAACAGGCATGGGCTGGGGAAAGATATACCTTAGCAGATCCATTTTTGATATGAGGGGGGTGGTATATGATGACAAGAAGTGCCTCAACCTGAGCAACCCACGTTAAGTCGCAACAGGTCTTTTCCACCAGCGTGTATCTTGCCTCAAATGCAGTGAATTTCTTGCTCAAGTAATATATGGCACGTTCTTTTTTTCCCGTCTAATCATACTGTCCTAACACGCACCCAAAGGCATTCTCTGATACAGACAATTATATTAAAAGTGGGTTCCAGAGCCTAGAGGGTACCAAAACTAGTGGATTAGACACATATCTCTTGAAGGTGTCACAAGCTTCTTGGCATTCTTTAGTCCAATTTGTGGGTGTGTCTTTCTTCAAAAGCTTTAGTATGGGTTCCACAATGATGGTGGACTGAGCTATGAATCGCACGATGTAATTCAACCATCCTAAGAATCTCATGACCTCTCTCTTATTCTTAGGAGGAGGTAATTCTTGGATTTCTTTGATCTTGGTCGGATCCAGCTCTATGCCCCTTCGGCTTACTATGAATCCAAATAATTTTCCAGTAGGCACATCAAATGTGCACTTGGCTAGGTTCAGTTTTAGATTGAACTTTCGGAGCCTATCAAAGAATTTCCTCAAATACGTGGTATGCTCCGCGCTCTCTCGACTTGATGATGACATCGTCCACATACACATCGATTTCCTTGCGGATCATGTCATGGAAAATGGTAGTCATGACCCTCATGTAGGTGGCACCAGTGTTTTTAAGACCAAATGGCATCACCCTATAATGGTATACTCCCCACAGAGTGATGAAGGCTGTTTTCTCTGCATCTTCTCCATTCATGAGGATTTGGTGATACCCAGCGAAACAATCCACAAATGACTGCAACTCATGCTTGGCACAAGTTTGGGAGTTGAAAGTTATCTTTTGGGCTGGCTCGGTTGAGGTCCTGATAGTCTACACATATTCGTATCTTTCAATCCTTTTTGGGCACGGGCACTATGTTGGCTAACCATGTGAGGTATGAGGTTACTTCTACCACCCCTGACTTGATTTGTTTTTCCACCTTGTCCTTGATGCGGATGCTGAGATCTGGCTTGAACTGCCTAGTTTTTTATTTTACAGGGGTAAACCCTGCATTTATAGGTAACCTGTGGGATACCACACTAGTGCTTAACCCTAATGTGACTTTGACCAGGGTAGAATGATTTGGCCGATATGCCGTTTGGGGGCCTAAGACCTTTGGTGTGAGGAAAATCTCTCTTCTCTCTCCTAAAACCTATATGCAAACCCTATCATAACCTCATGTAGCCACCGTACCATGGCCAACATGGCCGCTTGTCAGCCACCTCAGGTGGTTGGCCAGACCTCCGCTGCCATTACTACTCCCATAGATCCTCATAACCTAATCCCTGATTCAGCCAAACCAAAATTCACTGATTTCTTTAAACCTTCATTAATGAACCCCATGCAAAACCCTAATTCTACATCCAAAATACCTATGAAGCAGGTGTCTCTTCTCAATGGTGTTCCTCTTTTACGTTGGACAAAAAAGGAAGTTTACCAAATGGAAGTCATGGAAAACCTCAAGCATGCTGTTATTGGAATGTTTTCACACGGTTGGCCTGCTATTGAGGAATTGAGAAATATTATTCCCACACAATGTGGGATTAAATGAGCTTGTGAAATTGGCTTATTTAGATATAGGCATGTTTTGATTAGGCTTTCTCTCATGGAGGACTTTATCAATCTATGTTGGAAGGGATCTTAGTATTTGGAGTCGAAGGATGGTCAGTCCTATCAAATGAGGCCATTAATTTATGATACAAAGTTTAAAGTTGATGAAGAAACATCGAAGGTAATCTGCTGGATATCTTTTCCTAATCTCATGCCAACATTTTTTGTGAAGAAATCACTGTTCTCACTTGCTACTGCTGTGGGAGTTCCACTACAACTAGATCTAGCTATTATCAATCGTACTAGACCTAGTTGTGCGCGGGTTAAGGTTATAGTTGATCTTCTTTCTGATTTACCAAAGCATGTGAATATGGAGATTGTTAATGAAGATACAAAGGAGGTTGTTACCGTTAAAGTGAAAATCCATTATGATTATCTCCCAAAATACTGTGGTGAATGTAGATTGCAAGGCCATAATGAGGATGAATGTTGGCATTTTCACCCTGAATTATCTTATCATGAAGAAGAGTTGTGTGCCAAGGATATTCCTAACAAGGAGAAGGGGATAGTGGTTGAAGATGATATACTTGTTAGGGATGACAAGCCTAATTTTTAGGATCAGAGGAAGAAGTTCAACAATTATAATAAAAGGAAGTTCAATGCTAGAATTTTATCCGTTATGATAAATTCGAAATTCATGATGATCCTGAAATTGGAATGTGGTCAAGGATAATAGAGTGCTAGAGGGTTCTAATATAGAAGGGAAAGGTAAGAAGAGGCTAATCCAACAAACAACAATAGATGAAGTGAAAGAGCAAGTCCAACAAAAAGCATTAGATGTTCAATAGGTGGAGATTCACAACAAGTTTGATGTTTTGCAAGAAGAGGATCAGCCAGTAAAGGTTTACAAGGATAATTATAAGAATCAGGTGGAGGAAGTTAGTATCAAATCTAATGAGAAATCTCAGATCAACCATAGCAAGAAGTGCAGTAATGAGGGGAATAGAGATTTTGCTAAGCAGATGATTGTATTTTCATTCAAAGAGGCTGGTAAAGAGTTGGGGTGTGACAGGTTGGAGATTGAAGATGAGGAAATCCCTTCTAAGGGTAATATAGATCACTTGCATGATCTGTGTGAGGACAAAGAGAATGCTGTTGTGCAAAAAAGGCTTGATAATCCAGTCTTTCATGGTCAGGAAGCAGGAATTATTGGTCCTATTTCTTGTATCCATGATGGAACAGCAGTGAAAAAGAAGATGGCTATAGAGCTAATTGAAAAGGATGGGGATAAGGTCACTATTGGCACATATCCAGCTACAAGGGTGGAGCATTTTGTTTCCAATCCTCTTCAAGCTATTTTGCATGTCCCTAATCCTTTAGCTATGATTAACAATAATTCTCCTTTAAAGGAGCATACCAGTGATGAGAAAGATATGGAGAAGAGTTCAGATGATTCTAATGCTGAGGCACTTGTGGTGAATATTGAAGCTGTGAGGGTAGAATATGATCAGCTGGATTAAGTAGGTGATTTGGAGAATTATTCTCCTCACAAGCAAGTTGATACGAGGTTTCAAATAAGAAGGATAATACTCAGAAGAAGATCTCCCCTGACAAAGTTCTGCATGATTTGGTCTCTCACAATGGGATCAATCTCTCTCTCTCTCTCTCTCTCTCTCAAGGTGAATGACAAGAAGATGAATGTGACAAACTCTAAGAAAAGACACATATGAGATACATCTCCTAAGGCAGTTTCAACTGCAAAACGGCAGAAGAAAAATGCCAAATCTGTGCCAGTTGAAAAACTACTACCTATAAGGGTGGTGCCAACGAGGGCAGCTGCTAAATCCACTTTTAAATGATGTTAAAGTCATTTATATGTAACATCAAATTAGTCAAAACTCAAATAACATTTCATAGGCTCCAAATGTTAAATAGACATCACAAATTTTTTCTCATTGCTCTGTTGGAACCTTTTCAACAGGCCAGAAATATTCAGACTTACAAGAGAAGAATGGGGATGTATGTTGCAGATTCAAATTGTAATGGCAAGATTTGGTACTTTGTCTCGGAGAATATTGATGTGGAAGTGGTTTCTGATTCTTCTCAGCAGGTTACACTTAGACTATTTTTCCGGGGAAGCTGGATAGGACTTTGGTTACAACCTTAGTATATGCTAAATGTAATGAGGTTGAGAGGCTAGAGTTTTGGGATAGTATCTATCAACTATCTAGCAGTTTAAATGATCCATGGATGATTGGTGGTGACTTCAATGTAGGCTGAATGAGGAAGAAAAAGTAGTAGGTATTCCCATTCAACACCAAGATGTGGAAGATTTTGCATTCTGTGTTAACTTATGTGATTTGGTAGAGATTAGTTTCAAAGGTAGTCCATTTACCTGGTGGAATGGAAGGGCAGGTGATGATTGTATCTTTGAAA
Source organism: Lycium ferocissimum (assembly GCF_029784015.1). NCBI lineage: Eukaryota > Viridiplantae > Streptophyta > Magnoliopsida > Solanales > Solanaceae > Lycium > Lycium ferocissimum. Next base: position 13,326,454 of record NC_081345.1, read on the forward strand.
GGCTGGATAGAATGTTTGCTAATGATCATCTGCAGAACTGGTTTGGTACTATAGAGGTTGAACATATAGCCAGGACAGGTTCATATGATGCCCCTTTTTTGTGTACTTATGGGGACTCTATACAGAATCATTATAGATCTGTCAAGTTTTTAAAATTTTGGGTGGAGGAAGCCTCATTCAAAGAAGTGGTAAGGTTAAATTGGTCAGGCTGGGACCATGAAGATCCTTTTCTCAATTTTAAGTTTAAAATGAAGAAAATGAAAGGGGTTCTATCTCAGTGGAGTAGGGAAACTTTTGGTGACATCTTTAAACAACTCATTATCAGGCAAGAGATTGTCAAGCTTAAAGAAGATCTTTTTGGAGAAAATCCATCCTTGCTGAATAGAGCTGTGTTACAGAAGGCTCAAGCAGAAATGACAAGATATCTTCACTTTGAAGAAGAATATTGGAGGCAAAAATCTGGGATAGATTGGTTTGTGGAAGGTGATAGGAATACAAGATTTTTTCATAATCTTGTTAAGGGAAGAAGGAAGAAGTTACAAATTCAGAAGATTCAGAATTCTGAAAGAACTTGTTTGGATGATGAAGATCAAATGGCAGAAGAAGCAGTTAATTTCTATCAGAGATATTTTACTCAGGAGGATAATGTTCAACATTAAGATAGATTTATTGAGTACATTCCATGCATGGTGGAGTCAGCTGATAATGACATTTTGTGCTAGATGCCTAATATGGATGAGGTGAAAGAACCAGTGTTTAAACTCAATGGTAATAGTGCATGTGGTCCAGATGGATTTACAGGATTGTTTTTTCAGTCTTGTTGGGACATTGTTGGTATGGATGTGTACAAGTTAGTGATTGCTTTCTTTCAAGGAAATTCTTTGCCAAAATCAGTTACTCACACTAATTTGGTCCTACTTCCTAAAAAATAATTGATTCAAAGCTTTTCAGACTTAAGGCCAATTAGTTTGAGTAACTTCATAAACAAGGTTCTTTCCGGGGGTCTTTGCATAACGACTGAGAAGATCCTTCCTTCTTTAATCTCTCCTAATCAAGCAGGTTTTGTTAAGGGCAGAAACATTATTGAAAATGTCTTGCTAACAAAGGAAATTTTCACAGATATCAGGAAACAAGGAAAACCTGCCAATGTAGTTTTGAAGTTGGATATGGCCAAAGCATATGATAGAGTGTCCTGGTCTTTTCTTATTAATGTTCTTCTCAAAATGGGTTTTTCTGGAGGCTTGGTTGACATGATATGGAGGTTATTGGCCAATAATTGTCAGTTTTGTTTAATGGCAAGGTAAAAGGTTTCTTCCATTCAACAAGAGGGGTTAAACAAGGTGATCCTTTGTCTGACCTTGTTTATTATATCTGCTGAGGTTCTTTCAAGAGCACTCAATGCTGTCTTTGAAAATAGTAAGTATGTGGGATATGGTTTGCCAAAGTGGAGTGCTAATATAAATCACTTAGCCTGTGTAGATGATACCATTATATTTGCATCTGCGGAGAAATTTTCTCTGATGGAAATCATGTCCATCCTGAAAGAGTATGAGGTAACTTCTGGGCAGTTGATTAACAAAGAAAAGAGTGTTTTTTTATATGTTTCACAAAACTCTTGAAAGTTTGGTTCAAGAAGTGCAGCTTATCACTGGTTTTTCTAGAGGACAATTCCCTTTAAATTATTTAGGATGTCCCATTTTTCATGCTAGGAGGAAGAAAGTTTACTATAATGAGCTAATCAAGAAAGTGAAAAATAAGTTGCAGAGCTATAAAGGAAGGCTATTATCTTATGGTGGCAAAGCAGTTTTAATAAACAGTGTTCTTCAAAGCATCCCTGTGTATGTTTTGTCTGCTATAGTGCCAACAAAGTACACTATCAATGAGATGCATAGAATTTTTGCAAGGTTTTTCTGAAACAACAAGGACGAAGGAAGAAACAAACATTGGGTATATTGGAAGAACATTTGTCTGCCTAAAGAGGAAGGGGGACTAGGCTTCAGATCTCTTTATGATGTCTCTAAAGCACTCTTTCCCAAGCTGTGGTGTAGATTTAGAACATCAAAATACTATGTGGTCAACTTTTATGTGGAGTAAGTACTGCAAAAAGCATAAACCAACAAGAGTGCAGTAGAAACGTGGATCTTAATTCTGGAAAAAATGCTTGAAGCTAGGGACCAGGTTTATCAATTCATATGGTGGGAACCTAGAAATGGAGCTTGTGATGTATGGGAGGACACTTGGACTAAGATTGGTCCAATTTGTCACAACTATCCACCAGAGTTTGAGATTAACTACAACATTGAAGAAGTGGCTCAACTCATGAATGGAGAAGGTTGGAACTTCAATGAGATGAATGAACATTTGCCAGATCATGTAGTGGAGCATATTAAGAATGAATTGTTTATTATGGGATTTCTACTGAGAAGGATAGACCTTGGTGGACATTAACACCCTCAGGTTCTTTTACAGTCAAGAGTGCTTAGAATCTACTAAGACAGAAGGACAGTGTTTCAATCTTCTTCCCTAAGATGTTTGTAAAGGGAATGCCTTTTAAAGTATCCTTTTTCCTGTGGAGATTGTTTAAATTCAAGCTTCCAGTTGATGATGTGGTTAAAAGGACGAAAATCTCTATAGTTTCTTGTGGTAGATGTTCCCAACATCCACAACATGAAGAAACTGTGCCGCATCTATTCTTGACTGGTGAATTTGCTATGGCAATATGGCAATATTATAAAGGAGCAGCAGGTATCATTGATCCTTTGATACAAATTCATCAGGCAGCTGTCATATGGTGGAATGCTTCTTACACTGTTGTTTTAAAGCCAATTTATCAGGCAATGCCAACCTTTGTTTGTTGGCAGCTTTGGAAGAGGAGGATTGCAATAATGAATGGGGTAATATGAGCAGAAGCAAATTGATATATGATATAAATCTGAACCTACATAATCTTGTTTGTACACTGTATCCTTGGCTGAGAGATGTGCCTCAGAATTGGCCTCAAATAGTGCAATTTCTGGAGGGTTACAAAGCTAAGGTAGGTTGCAGACTTGTGCAATGGAAGAGTCCAAATACAGGCTGGTATAAGTGCAACGCAGATGGGGCCTCAAGGGGTTATCCTGGTGAAAGTTCAGCTGCCTATTGTGTAAGGAATGACAGAGGGGATTTGGTATATGCTGCAGCAACGAGATTAGCCAACACCACTAATATTTGTGCTGAAGCCACAACAATTTCTGATGGCATAGAATGTTGCATTACTAGGCAGCTAACTCCAGTTAATATTGAAACAGACTCTTTGTCCATGCTGAATATCATTGAAGGGAATTGGGAGATGCCCTGGAAGATTAGTTTGGAAGTGAAGAAGATTAAACATTGGAGTTCCATGGGACAAGTGCAGTTTGCTCACATCCTAAGGGAGGGCAATGCACTTGCTGATTTTTTAACTAACAGTGTGTTTAATGTTACATGTACTAGAAAGATCCATAGCTATCAAGAACTAGTGCCAGAAGCAAGGAAAATACTAAACATCGACAAGTCAATGATGCCTTGCTTCAGGTTCAGGACATATAAGGAAAGAGAACCAGAGTGAAACATTTGCTTTAAGAAGATCCATGTCAAGTTCTGATACTTGACACACAATCGCATACATGTAATCAACAGGGTACTTAGGCAGCAGTAACATATATAGGAGTACCTCTGAACTGTTGACACAGTGTGTTAATGGTCAAGGAAATGCATCCAGGTTGTAGAAACATAGTGTGCAGCATGATCAAGTTGGTGAAAGTAACTGATATCAGGATTACTAGTTGATTATCTAAAGTTATTCTAGTTAGTGTGTGGTATCAGCAGCAATGCTTATCCTGCTAACAGGACTACTTTAGGTAATTAAACTAGGTAATCCATGTTATTCACAACACGCAAGATTGACTTGATGACTCAAGGTGTAGGATTAGGAACTAGGCCAGCAGCAATACACATACTCTCTTGTTTCATACACATAGGGAATGGTTACCATAGCACTTGGTGAGCGCTTGAGGTGACTGATAATGGCATCATCCCAATGCAAGAGACTTCAGAAGCATTACTAGCTGTTGCAGTTGGAGAGTTCTAGCTCAAGGATCATCACTTTCCTTTTTAGTTTTCTTTTCCTTTTGTTTGTTTTGCTATTGTTTTGCTTCTTTCCTTTTCTTCATTTCTTTCTTTTAGCTTAAAGTCCTTTTGTAAATATTTCTTTATTATGAAATAAAACACCACTAGCAGCCTGCTAGATGGTCCTTTAATTTAAAAAAAAAAAAGTGCTTAACCCTGGCATGTCAACATATGACCACGCGAATATATCCACGTATTCCTTTAGCAGATTTATTAGCTTTTCTTTTAGCGGTGCTTCTAGGTGCGCACTTATCTTAGTTGTTTTAATGTTTTCTTCGTCAGCTAGATTGATTGCTTCTATTTCGTCTATATTTTTCCAACTGTTCTACTTCTTCTACGAGGCCCTCGGGTAACATTGTCTCCTCGTCGTATTCCTCTTCCTCTGTACTGTGTGACTCATTCTCATCTCAACATGTCATGATATTTAAGGTTGCATTATTCTTTTTACTACTGAAAAGCCAAAGTAAAGTGAGGTTAGTATATGCATGCAATTTAAGAAAAATAAATACAAGTTATGCTCCATAATTTGAGGCTTCATTAATTTGATTGAAGTAAAGGTACAACTGTGGTCCTGGCTCGATCAATGTCGAGCCATTTCCATTTTTGAAAACATTACGAGGTAAAGTAAAGTGCAAAGGGCAAGTAATCGGGCCTCGATCGATTCTCGCCATTTTTCAAAAAATAAATTCATTGTTTCTCTACCAAGTAACCCAAAGCGGGATAGAAGTCTAGTTTGAGAGTTGTTCGCTCGGATTAGTATGTCTTATGGTAGGTGCCTCTATGTATTCTTTCAGCACCACTGAGCATTCTTCCTCTTGAAATAGCATCCCTATCCCTTCTTCTATGTCTGCATCATTCGGCATCGGCATTCTATTTGGGAATGAGGCGGTATAAGTTCAGAACAGGCTTGCGGAGCTCCACAATGTTCCTCTTCTTTTTAGTAGCTTGCCAAGACCTCGTCTTCAGTTGGGACGTACCTTAGTCAAAAGCGAAAATTGTCTTGAGGAATGGGGATTGGCTCTGTGATGCCATGAAAATTTCTTCCCAAATCTTTCCCGGGTTCAAAACCATTCTGAAGCATAGCTGATGCAATCATTCTATACACTGTGGGCATGGGTGTGTGTGTGTTATATATCTTGTGAGCTATAAGCTAATAGATATTTTTAATGTTTGGATATTAGTAAGAAATTATTAAGTCTTTTAAGACCTTTGCCGCGATGAACTAACCGAGGTCAAATTGTCCGGAAACTAGAATAAAGTCATAAACATAACTACAACCTTGGACATCCCATACCAATAATCATGACATATATCAAATAGGAATGAAAATCCAAATCATCTTTCAAACTCAAATATATTATCATTCATCATACATAGAGATGTAGGATGAGTAGATGGCATCAAAAGCAATATTAACTATTCTTCAAATTCTATGGAATTGCTCAATTTGAATATTGAACAAACGCTCCAATTTTTGGAATCAATAGAAACTCTTGAAGTGAAATAATCGTATTCTTTAATCAACCGGCATTGACGCATAAAGAATATCCAATTAGACAAGTTCCGATTTATCTTTTACATCTGTTAAGGTATTTATGCAATTATTTTAAATATTAGATTAATAAAATACTCATTACACATCCAAACTGAAACTCCGTGTAGAGAAATTGACATTATATACGTGCCCTCTCATCAGATCTTTCTCATTAATCACACGACTATAAATAAATCCTCGGTCTAGCAACCAATAATTTTGATAGCATCTCTCTTATAGTTGTAACTTCTTTTTTGAACCTTTAATCAAAGCTAAAATTCCCTTAGTATTTGCTAAGAAACCTAGAAATTTAACCGGCTAGGCATTTTATAAACAATTAAAGAAATTCTTTTGTACACATTTCGAACACGGTTGAATTCACGCCTCGACTTGTGGAAGATTCCTAAAACCTCGATTTTCATCAAAAACACTCGTGGTGTTAAACAATCATGAAAATCTGAATATAATAACAACGAGCCTTAGCAAACGGAAGGAACGATTCATCCCATGTCCAAAACAAAGGAGCAATTAATCTTTTTGCAAAACACGACTTAGCAAACAAAGAAAACTTTACTTACAAATCGAAAAGACATAGTTGGTTATAAAAAATATCAAATCGACATAACCTCAAGTGTTTGGGTACAGGAAGGAAATTCTGTGATTCAATCTTTCTTTTTGAAGACAAAAAAAGTGAAGGATATTATTGCGTGATTGGGCAAAGGATCTTGAAACCTACGAAAAGAGAGGATACCGATGAGAGGAGAAGATTGAGACGAATCCGGTATTTTGTACTTTGGCTGATACCCAAAATCAACATTGTTGCTAGAGAATGGTAGGCGACCTCGTTTTCGGAGAGAGAATTGGTTCTTGGGATCGATGACCTTTAAAATTAATTTTGGGCTAGGTTTTCCTTTTATTTTTTCTTAAAATAAGTGGAGGGAATATCAAAATGTTATGAAAAAGAATTGGAGGGAAAGGAAAAATGATAAGATTGGTTTGGTTAGCGATTTTTAATTTGTCTAGGGATTTCTATTATCGGTAAAACTATTTCTTTCATCGGTTAATGTTCATGTGTCGTTAATATTTGGTGGAGCTTGGAATCAACAATTAGCGGCATTTGTCTTATGTAAATAATTGTTGGTAAGTGGGCGGTGGTGTTTTGAAAGTGGTGTTGTGCGTAGTAAACAGAGCCTTTGGGTTGTATAAGATAGTTATCTCGGCATTTGGAGGTGGTAAAGAATATACATCTATCGGAGACTAAAAATCCTCCTTCCTCTTGAGTCTGGGACTGGCGGTATGGGAGACGTTTGCCATGTCTTCCTTCTTCTTTTGAACAAATCCCGTCGAACTTATTCCAGTAGCCCTGCCAGCTACACTCACAATTCACCTTGATTTAAGGCCATCTTCTATGGCCTCTCCCATTTTTACGAGTTCGAAAATGGCCTCCCAGCCATTGAAAGCATTCGATCGTAGAAATCCGTTTCCTGGGAATGGATAAAGACAGAAACCACTTCTTCCTCCCCTATAGGTGGTTGCACTCGAGCAGCTTCGGTTCTCCACTTGCTCGCATACTCGCAATAGTTCTCGGTGGATTTTTTCTTTACTTTCTCTAGGTAGTACCTGTCCGGCACCGTTTCCATGTTGAAGCGGAACCTTTTCATGAAAGCTCTAGGCATGTCTTCCAATGCATCCGTCGGCGTATATCTTGCGTCGTGAACCATTCAGAAGCCTCGCCGGTCAAATTTTGACTAAATAGTTTCATGATGAGTGCTTGGTTGTTTCGTACGCCAACCAACTGGTCACAGTAAGCTCGGAGATGGGCTTTGGGGTTGCCCGTTCCATTGAACAATTCAAATTTTGGCACCTTGAAGGCTTCGGCCAAATTCAAGTCGGGATGCATGCACATGTCATCATTGATTAAACCTATAGCCTTTCGAGCGGATCTCATGGATTGTTCCAATATCTCCGCTATTTTGCGCTCCATTTCTTTGTTGTGCTTGTCCTGTTCGGCCCTCCATGCCTTCTCCATCTCTTCATAGTGGTCAATTTCTTGGTGATTGGGTGAGAAGGTATCTATGGTGATAGGTGTGCGGAAAGAAAAGTTGGGTCTGCAAGGTGATTTCTATATATGTAGGTGGCTTTTGTGTTAGTGGTGGAACAGTGTTTGTTTGTGTAGTGGATCTGGGATGGGCGTTATGTGGCACTTGGTAAGAAGGAATGGAATGTGTGGTTCCAGGGGCTCGGGTAGTGCCGGTTGGCGGTGGGGTTTGGTACGAGGTGCCAATGTGTTTACTGAATGGTGCGGGGGTCCCAGCGGGATAGGTGGGGAAATGGTCGGGTAATGGAGAGCTTAGAGATGGAAAAGGCGGTAGAGGCCTTCTCGTTTCAGTGGCTGCTTCCCGGGCAGCATTGGCTGTTTCAGTTCTTGCTGCCTTCTGCTGAAGATCAGCAACCTTTTCTAACAGTATCTTGATTATATCCTTGAAAGGTGAGGGTCCTTGTGGTTCGGCCACAGGTGACTCTCTGAGAGTGAAGTCAGTTTGGTTCTGCTCATTTTTTGGTATACTAGCCATTCTCCCTTTGCCTCGGTCTTGTTGGGATAGGGATGCTATTAAAGCTTTAGACCTCGTGAAGTATGCCGGTGGCTCGGATCAACTTTCTCTTATATAAGAAAGAATATCACTCAAAGGTAAATAAAGTTAGTAGTTAGACTATGATAAAATACACAAAATATCACATAGAGTTAACACATAAAGCATGTAGCACACAAATTATCATATGTTTGATTTTAATGCTTGATTAATCTCTTGTATCTGATTTTCGGGTATATCGCTTTTGTTAAGTGGGGGAATATATATTTATAATATATATAGGGACCGAGTCTTACGTAGACTGCCTACGTATCCCTCCTTGGGAAATCAGGCGCTTTCGTAGTTCGTTTTACATAAAAGACTCTCCTATTTAAGCTACCCAGACTAGGCCCTATATGGGCTTCTTTCGTATCCCTCCGCGGGACATCAGGTTGGACGTAGTTACTTTTACATAAAATATGGGAGGGGCACAAATCTATGTAAAATTACAAAAGGGGACCCTCCTAAAATATCTGCCAAAAAGGCGACCTCTTCCTAAGATCAAAACTGGTTGTTTGTCCTTTCAACCATATTTCCCGGCTGAGAGGCCTTTACTTTAATATTGAGGAGGGAGTACCACCCAAATTCCTCCCGTATGGACCAAATGCTCCAGCTCGAGCTTGAAAGCTTTGTATTCTTCAATGTCATGTCCCGAAGCCCCAGAGTGGAAAAGACAAATCTTTCTTCGACTTGTCCCTACCGACAAGTCTCTCCAAGTAGCTCTGATTGGCTGAATCTTTCTTGTGCTAGCCAATTTCTAAAAAATACTGGCGTATGAATCTTTGAAAAAGTGAAGTCATAACGCCAAATATGAGTGTTCTACGTGATTCCTTCATTTGGAGAGATGGTGTCATGAACCAACAATGAATGAAGTCCCCAAAGCTTAGTGATGGTCTTGTCATCAATCAACCTTATGATTCTTTTTCTAAGAGCCAAGCATTTGTTAGCGGTATGACCTGACTGCTCGCAATGGGATGAGCACCTTTTATGTGCGAAGACTGGTGCACATGGCTGCAGATTCTCGCGGCTAATGTAGATGGCACCCATGCTCTTGAATTTTTCAAAGATTTCCTCGCATGTCACATGACTTGGCGAGACGCGATATGGACGGCGGACCTTAAGTGCAATTTCCCACCAAGTCGGTGGCGGATGAACTCTCACGTTTCGCTCTTGACTCGCGGAGGCAACGCACCCTCTTCGTGCTTGGTTCTTGTGGATCGGACTTTGTTCCATGCCCCTCAAGAATAGGGGTATGTATCCACGTCTTCCCTTGCTGGCAAGTCTTCTTGGTAGCATCTTATCTCGATCATCTTTGGAAGCTTTCCGCCTACCAAAAATTCTTTGATCTTAGACGTGAACTCCTTTACAAATATTGGATTTTCCTTTTGATGATTCAAACTTTCTTGCGTAGCTCGGTTGTAACCATTTTGGTGTTTTTTTTTTAGATAGTGGTCGATGCCTTATATTAATCAAGCTTTTAAAACGAAATGTATGAAACAAACAAAGCATATATTCACATAATAATATTAACACATACTACGCGGGTTTTTAAAGCTCCTAGTCATATTGAAACATGAATGTGCCAATTATTCCAAACCATTGCCCCAAAAACGCCTTGGAAAAAAACTTTCATTAATAATATTCTTGCCACAAAAGATAAATAAGGACAGAAAAATAAATCATAGATGATGGGCTTCGGCCTTTCGGAAGGCGGAAAGGTTAGTGCCTTGTCATCCATTAGAAACCACTTGGCTCTCGGACACCATCAATCTTCTTATATTCTTCTGAGTGAACTCCAACTCGGGATTCAAACTTTCTATGGTAACTCCGTCATGTTCTATTTTCTCCAAATACTTAGCATCTCGATCATCGACCCTTCTTTGAATCAAACGGGCCCTCGGCCTTGGAGGCCTTATCTTGCCTGTGAGGATGGGCGGCCATTCTCATTCATATTCTTCATAACACCTCGCATCTGCGTCCATTCCACTCAAACACAATCTCCCTCCCTCTAGATCCTATCCCCGTCATAGTCAACGATAAAATCCCCCATGTTCTCGACTTAGGGTATGACTTGGGTCCTCCCGAACTGTTTTAAAACTCTAGAAGGCGCATAAGGGCGGATCTCTCAAATTCCCATAAGTGGCAAAAATGGACATTTTCTCCCTTTGGCTACAACGATGTCGGTTATGAAGTCATCAAACATCCATTGTACATTACCCTCCCGAGGCCTAGAGAATGTAAACACCCAACCTAGTTTGGTCTGATCCCCAAAATTTGGACAAAATTTAAACAAATCGTCTTTTTCTGCCAGTTTACTTAGGCATTGGGAACTCCCCACTCTAATCATGTACTTGAGTATCCACCATTGAAGGAGTAGGTTGCATCCTTGGAAGTATTTATAGTGGTTTCGGCAAAAAGTTAAGGCTCGGCATATATCGGCTAGGATTATGGGGGTTAGGTTGAATTATTTGGTGTGTTCTTGGCATGTTATGCCATAAAAGATGGCATGGGTGATTGAAATGATTCGGGTATCTATGGCTAATCTAGCGTCTTTGGGAAAGACCATGAGTCCCAAAAAGCATATGGCAAAGGCTAAAGGTCGAGTAGCATCCCATCTGGCATAGTTTTCGAATTCGGCTGGTTGTTCCACAAGTCCCTTTTGGTTACCGAATCCTGTGTATAATTCTCTAAAGGGTATAGTTGGTCCAATGGCATAGGATAAGGAAAGCATTTTGAGTATTTGGTGGTTGGTAGGTTTTTGTGGGATTAGGACGTGGTTATCGGGTTTCATTCTTCTTTTTAGACCCAATCCTACACTGGTCAAGGCGTCTCTTAACTCTTCCAAAGTCAGGGCCATTTCCACATTATCCCCAAAGCGGAAAACCATTCTATCCCCATCGTAAAATCCAGTAATCATTTCTATTAACTCTCTACAACCCTTCATAGTCATTATCGAGGTTAGGTTCCCTAAATAGCAAGAAATTTCCCTTTTCTCCTCGTGACTCAACCTATTCCACCACATGTGCAATAAATTCGGTGTGTTGATGACCATGTCAAACTACACATCTATCGACATCTACAAAACAAGAACAAGGTTAACATTCCCCCCCCCCTCCCCAATAGGCAATGGTTCGCACACAGACATATTACATGTTTCCATTTAGCACATAAATGAGATGCGGTGTTTTTCGGGTCATAGACCATACCTGACACGGGGTAGTCTCTATATCGGGTTTAGATACGTCTCAAATATCCAAACCTTTCTAATTCTCCTATGTTTAGATCTAACCTAGGCATATACAAGAGTGGTTTTTCGAAGTGACCTTGGACCAGAGCGGACTACTCGGGGTGAACCGTTGTCGGCTGTTGGGTGACCTCACATAGCCTCCGCGTTCAACGTGTTCCAATGAAAAGGTGTTGTAGGTTTTTTAGTGAAGGCTAGACCGCGAGTCGGCATGTCTCCTTTGAAATCATGCTTTTTGTCAGGAGTACGAAATTTATAATATGAATGCATGATAGTTTATATATTGCAGGAAAGTAAACAAATGAGCAAGTATTCATAATTAATATCACATTATATTGAAACCCTTATGGTTAGAACCTAGAAAAATTCCCAGCGGAGTCAACATCTGTTACGGTTCACTTTTACGCGAGTGCATAAAAGCTACTATGAGGTTCTTGGTGCTCTAATTGAATTTTAGTATTTTAGAGTAGCCACCTAATTTATTAAGGTAAATTAGGAAAATCAGGTAAAAGGCTTAATTCAAGCAAGAGAAAAATCCTTTTTAGTACCTGATGCGTTATGCTATACTATGTTTTGATGATTTGACAAACCTTACTCAACGAACCAGAAAACAACTATGCTTCTTGAGGTCTGAGCTTCAGGGGGAAAAAGTGAGAAGGCGGTTTGAGCTTCAGGGGGAATAAGTGAGAAATCTGGTCCTCAGGGGGAATACAAATTATGTTTCTTTGTCATCATCAAAAAGGGGGAAATAGATGAGTTATGATACCTTATGTTTTGATGATTTGACAAATCCTAAGGAACCAGATATCTCATGTGCTGCTATGTTGACATGCTCCTTGAAGAAAAAGATGCAATCAGTCTCACTGCATAAGCTACAAGATATGTTCATATATGGGGGACCAAATATGTTTTTAGAGGGACCAGATGAGATCAGGTTCCCATCAGGATATGTTCATATATGAAGGACCAGCTACAGATTCAGAGCGACCAGTTGAGATCAGGTCCCCGGCTATTGCGTGGTTAACTGTATAGCTGTAAAGGGACTGACATTGTAGTAGTGTAGCAGCAAAACAATAGAGTTATTGCAGCCCGTTCAAGAACAGATGAGGGACCAAGTTCCTCCAGATGAGAGACCAGGCCCCTGAAGCATTGAAAAGTCAACTCTACAGCAATAAAGCTGCCGACACTGTTGCAGTACAGTAGTACAGCAGCAATATAGAAGCAGAAGACTAGTATGGGTTGTCACCTTCGCACCTGTCACGACCCAACCTAGGGCCATGACAAGTGACCGGGCTTACCCCGTTTGAGAACTCAACCTTTACTACTTACACTCGAATATGGCGATCAATAGTTTTTTTTTAGATTCTCGATAAAATACTAAAGTCGATTTATAACTCAAAGCGTCTTAAAACGTCTTGACAAATATGCACGTACACAAATATATACATGGTACAAGACAAGGCGGGCCGAAGAGGCTACCGCTACTTACGTACAATAACATAGTGTCGACGAAACCAAACGGTACCCATAGCACCCACACTTCGCGGACGTCTAAAAGTACGACTTCTTTGAATATATACACAAAATTATACCAAAATAGGAACGACCTCGGACGAGTGGAGTTGTCCGACTTCTAGAGCTGAATCCCCCTAAGTGCTTGGATCGCCAAGTCGCGTCCACGTACCTGCGGGCATGAAACGCGGCCCCAGAAGGAAGGGGGTCGATGCGGAATATGTACGAATATGTAAAGCGAGGATAGATAATAATCACCGCGCAATTTAGGAAGGAAGAAATCACAATCAATCCAATACACTGCAGCCTTCGTTTAAGGAACACATAAATAAATACACGAGTCCCAAACAAGCTTTAAGTAAATAATGCAATCTAGAACACTTTTTCTAAAAGAGTAATGCAATACATCACACGTGCCGCTTCCGACAAAAATTATGATAGCCCGCCGGGCGGCCGCTTCCGGCTCGATATCAATAATGGCCCATTCGGGCAGCCGGCGGCCGAGCGTAGGAACGATATTCCCGGGCATGCCGCTTCGGTATAATAATAAAAATGGCCCCTTCGGGCATTGCCGCTTCCGGCATAATAATAAAAATGGCCCCCTTCGGGCATATTAGTAATGATAACGTAAACATAAGTAGTAAATGAAATAAAATAGTAAAGCCTCGCACCCCTTTCGGAGTGGTTTTAGAAAGTTTAGAAAATAAAAATCAATTTTATGTTTCTTTGTACACAACTAGTTCTTTAAAAATCATTAGTGAACCACAAACGCGTTTCCGAAGCCATCTTTGGAAAACCAAAGCAATAATTATATTAGTAACGTTGTTACACAACAAAGTATATTATAGAACATAATGAGGTAGTTCAACAACTGTCCTGTAAATGTTGTACCAGAATAAGTCGAATGGAGCATTACAAGAGTCTCGGGACTGTGGGCCCACCTCGGGTCAAGTCGAGGCGGCGAACATAGATTACAAAGATTAGGCTCCCTAAAGCCATCCATAAAGGTTCGGAGCGATTCGGATACATTGGCGACCGTTACAAAGGTTTAAGCATTCTTTTAACCAAAGATGAGGATTTTAGTTCAATTACTTATTTAATGAATAGTATGCAAAATCAAACTCACGATTTCCAAGAGCGAGAGATTATTCCCGAGGTTCCGATCTTCACCTAGTATGACTAGGACATGCCAAAAGAAGGAAAGGTAGGCTTTACATACCTTATTCGCGTCTTACGTCCGTCTGAGCTCCACTCCCGTTTCTACCAAAATCTACAATTGGTCATAATTACCAAATGGGAGTTACAAGCTTTTAAGAATTCAAGTTAAATCCACGTTTGCCTACCGAAATTTTGGCAGCATTTCCCCTATATATATAACATCCCCGAGAATCATCTCGGCTCAAAATATCAACAACAACAACCCAACAATCATCAACAACCATCATAAACTATATTATGGCACAAAAAGTCCCCTTACTACATAGTTCAATAATTTTCATCCAAACTTCACATAATCAAACTAATACCAACATTTTCCATATGCATCAACTACTTCAATATTATTCAAACATATTCCAATAACATTCTATACATTATTCATGAATTCATGTATTTCCACCAATTCCATATTCCATCCAACTCTTCCACAAACACAACAAAACCTCCAAATCACATTGCTTATCCTACAAACTTATTAGCAACAATCATAGTTCACATTTAGAACCTTACTTCCATCATTATATAAAAATCATATAAAATTCACATAAATTCCATAATCACATACAAGCAACTTCAATGCCATTTCAAGTCATTAAACCTTTGTTTGTATTACTAAGATCACAACAACACAACTAACAAACTAATTAAACTTGAATTCATTTCTCTTCCATATCCATATGGCTCACGGCCAACATGCTTTTTCACACACACATACGCCATGCACACACACACCACACTTTCATAATTCTCGTCTAACTCTAATCATTATAACATACTCACATCTCCCATAACATAAAACATAGAATTCTTACCTTTTTCCTCAAATTCCAACTTGTCGCAAACGTAGTTTTCTTGCTAACCAATTCTACCACGTCGAAGAGCGTCTTGAGCTTGTTGCTAATTCAAGAAGAACAAGATTTTGGATTAACCTAAAGGGCTTGGAATTTTTTTTTCTTTACTTCTTTCTCTTTCTCTCTTGGCCGAAGGCCTTTTTCTTTTTTTGTTCTTGATTTCTCCTTTGTTCTCTTGAAGTTTCCAAGGATAATCATCCTTATATAATTGGCACATGGTAAAAATTTGATCAACTTATGGGTTTGGGCCACAAGTTGGCCGGCCACCCCTTCTCTTTTGGGCCTAGTTTTCTTATTTTTTTGGCCCAACAATTTGGCTACTTTACGTAATTCATGAAACGAATTTCCAAAATCCCAATTGTTGCCCTTAGCCTTGCTCGATATCCCCGCATCCATACTTCCATAAGCAACATTCACATATAAAAAAAAGAATCCAAACATGACCTTATTCCTTATAAGTCAAGGTTATTTCCAAATTTTCGAATACGCAAAAATGCCGGATGTAACATCCTCCCCCCCTTTAGAACATTCGTCCTCGAATGTTAAATTAGCCTTATAGGTCTTACAAGTATTTTGGGGAAGGTTCTTTAGGTGGGCGGCACATATAAATCATTCATTGACTAAGACAATCAACTATGAAATTTAGGTTACCTGGTGGTGCATCCTGCGGTGCCTCGGGACCCGGTCTCCCACCCAAAGGCATAGATACGATGTGGCCCCGTCCGGAATTAGGTGCTCTACCTCCGCCCTACCTCGGCCGGAAGAAGTCGAGGTCTGTCTCGGGGGCTCTTACCGAAGGTGACGACGTCGCTACCGAGTTTTCGAACAAGATATGGCCCACTCCTTGTGGAAAATCTCTAGCATAATGCGTCGGATCACCACAAGTATAACACACACCCCGTCGGCATTGTCCTACATGCCGCCTTCGGCAAGTCGCACATCGCGGAGGGGCCATCGCCTCTTGTCCCGACCATGCTTGCTGCTGAGGACCCGGCGCATAGGAAGATTTTGTCTGTCTCAGGAAAAGCCTCCCTACCCCGCTGAGACCCTCGAAACTGCGAGGATGCGCTAGACTGGGGTCTGCTCTCTCTGGTGGAACCTTTATTCTGACCCTCCGACCTGGCCCTCTTGGGCTGACCACTATTCTGCTCCGAGGTAGCCTCTCGCTGACGCTTTCGATCTTCTGACCCCTGGGCATAAGCCTGGATACGAGCTATATCCATACCCGGCTGCATGGCGACTGCCATACAAGCCTCCTCTAGCTCCGTCTCTAATCCCCTTACGAATTGATGGATTCTATCCTCCATATCCTGCACAAGAGAAGGGGCATATCTCGCTAAAGAATCAAACTCCACACTATATTCTGCGACGGACATGCTACCTCCACGCAAGTTAAGGGAACCGGTCAACTCTTGCCCGCCTCAACTCGGGTGGCATATAATGGCGCAAGAAGGCATCTGAAAATTCTCGCCAAGTCGGCGGAGGGGCATCCCTCCCTCTGGATAACTTCCATGACTGAAACCAATTAATTGCTATCCCCTGTAGCCTATAAGAGGCTAGCTCCACAGACTCCGTGGCTGACGCCCTCATTATGTCTAAAGTACGCTGCATGCCATCTATAAACTCCTGGGGATCAGCATTTGGGTCCGTGCCCTTAAATTCTGGGGGATTTAGGGTAAGAAAATCTCGGGCCCTGGCACTAGCGGCTCTATCCGGGTATTCATGGCCCCTACCCTGTTGCCCAACCTGAGTAGTAAGTATCTGGGTTAGCAAACGTATAGCATCCTTCATCTCTCTTATTTCCTGGTTCTGGATATCCGGGCGGTGAGCTGGAGGCACTGGGTGCGGTCTTTGGAGGCCGGGGGTGGGTCCATTGCCTCTCGCGAGGACCTCGAGGAAGTAGGAGAACCCTGGGACCGAATGCGTATCCCAGTGTAAGCCTGAGCTCTGGTAGGCCTGGGGGCTTGGCTACCTGCCTCATCCGCAGCGGCCTTGCCTCTCTGAGCCGCCGTCGCTTTACCCTTCTTAGGCATTGCTGAAATCATACAAATTATTAGATTAGGGACTTTACTTACGACACAGCTCTATCTGCACGATCTTTACCATGAAAGAAAGAATGACACCCTATTAATGTCTCGTAGCTTCGCTATAGATGTGGTGCACAACACACCGATAAACAAGACTCTACTAGACACCGTCTCGCGAACATGCCGAGGATCGAATCGCTCTGATACCACTTTTGTCACGACCCAACCTAGGGCCATGACAAGTGACCGGGCTTACCCCGTCTGAGAACTCAACCTTTACTACTTACACTCGAATATGGCGATCAATAGTTTTTTTTTGAGATTCTCGATAAAATACTAAAGTCGATTTATAACTCAAAGCGTCTTAAAACGTGCTGACAAATATGCACATACACAAATATATACATGGTACAAGACAAGGCGGGCCGAAGAGGCTACCGCTACTTCTGTACAATAACATAGTGTCTGACGAAACCAAACAGTACCCATAGCACCCACACTGTTCGCAGACGTCTAAAAGTACGACTTGCTGAATATATACACAAAATTATACCAAAATAGGAACAGCCTCCGGAACGAGTGGAGTTGTCCGACTTCTAGAGCTGAATCCCCCTAAGTAGCTGGATCGCCAAGTCGCGTCCCTGTACCGCGGGCATGAAACGCAGCCCCGAGGAAGGGGGTCGATATTTTAATATGTCTTGAATATGTAAAGCGAGGATAGATAATAATCACCGCGCAATTTAGGAAGGAAGAAATCACAATCAATCCAATACCGTGCACGCCCCGCTTTAAGGGAACACATAAATAAATACACGAGTCCCAAACAAGCTTTAAGTAAATAATGCAATCTAGAACACTTTTTCTAAAAGAGTAATGCAATACATCACACGTGCCGCTTCCGGCAAAATTATGATAGCCCCTTCGGGCACCGCTTCCGGCTCGATATCAATAATGGCCCATTCGGGCAGCCCGCTTCCGGCGTAGGAACGATGGCCCCGCCGGGCATGCCGCTTCCGGCATAATAATAAAAATGGCCCCGCGGGCATTGCCGCTTCCGGCATAATAATAAAAATGGCCCCTTCGGGCATATTAGTAATGATAACGTAAACATAAGTAGTAAATGAAATAAAATAGTAAAGCCTCGCACCCCTTTCGGAGTGGTTTTAGAAAGTTTAGAAAATAAAAATCAATTTTATGTTTCTTTGTACACAACTAGTTCTTTAAAAATCATTAGTGAACCACAAACGCGTTTCCGAAGCCATCTTTGGAAAACCAAAGCAATAATTATATTAGTAACGTTGTTACACAACAAAGTATATTATAGAACATAATGAGGTAGTTCAACAACTCGTCCTGTAAATGTTGTACCAGAATAAGTCGAATGGAGCATTACAAGAGTCTCGGGACTGTGGGCCCACCTCGGGTCAAGTCGAGGCGGCGAACATAGATTACAAAGATTAGGCTCCCTAAAGCCATCCATAAAGGTTCCGGAGCGATTCGGATACATTGGCAGCCGTTACAAAGGTTTAAGCATTCTTTTAACCAAAGATGAGGATTTTAGTTCAATTGCGCTGAATGAATAGTATGCAAAATCAAACTCGGATTTCCAAGAGCAGAATTATTCCCAAGGTTCCGATCTTCACCTAGTATGACTAGGACATGCCAAAAGAAGGAAAGGTAGGCTTTACATACCTTATTCGCGTCTTACGTCCGTCTGAGCTCCACTCCCGTTTCTACCAAAATCTACAATTGGTCATAATTACCAAATGGGAGTTACAAGCTTTTAAGAATTCAAGTTAAATCCACGTTTGCCTACCGAAATTTCTGCATTTCCCCTATATATATAACATCCTCGAGAATCATCTCGGCTCAAAATATCAACAACAACAACCCAACAATCATCAACAACCATCATAAACTATATTATGGCACAAAAAAGTCCCCTTACTACATAGTTCAATAATTTTCATCCAAACTTCACATAATCAAACTAATACCAACATTTTCCATATGCATCAACTACTTCAATATTATTCAAACATATTCCAATAACATTCTATACATTATTCATGAATTCATGTATTTCCACCAATTCCATATTCC
This sequence comes from Lycium ferocissimum, assembly GCF_029784015.1. Taxonomy (NCBI): domain Eukaryota; kingdom Viridiplantae; phylum Streptophyta; class Magnoliopsida; order Solanales; family Solanaceae; genus Lycium; species Lycium ferocissimum. The sequence continues at coordinate 13,345,719 of NC_081345.1, forward strand.
ATCCAACTCTTCCACAAACACAACAAAACCTCCAAATCACATTGCTTATCCTACAAACTTATTAGCAACAATCATAGTTCACATTTAGAACCTTACTTCCATCATTATATAAAAATCATATAAAATTCACATAAATTCCCATAATCACATACAAGCAACTTCAATGCCATTTCAAGTCATTAAACCTTTGTTTGTATTACTAAGATCACAACAACACAACTAACAAACTAATTAAACTTGAATTCATTTCTCTTCCATATCCATATGGCTCACGGCCAACATGCTTTTTCACACACACATACGCCATGCACACACACACACACACTTTCATAATTCTCGTCTAACTCTAATCATTATAACATACTCACATCTCCCATAACATAAAACATAGAATTCTTACCTTTTTCCTCAAATTCCAACTTGTCGCAAACGTAGTTTTCTTGCTTAACCAATTCTACCACGTCGAAGAGCGTCTTGAGCTTGTTGCTAATTCAAGAAGAACAAGATTTTTGGATTAACCTAAAGGGCTTGGAAATTTTTTTTTCTTTTCTTCTTTCTCTTTCTCTCTTGGCCGAAGGCCTTTTTCTTTTTTGTTCTTGATTTCTCCTTTGTTCTCTTGAAGTTTCCAAGGATAATCATCCTTATATAATTGGCACATGGTAAAAATTTGATCAACTTATGGGTTTGGGCCACAAGTTGGCCGGCCACCCCTTCTCTTTTGGGCCTAGTTTTCTTATTTTTTTTTTGGCCCAACAATTTGGCTACTTTACGTAATTCATGAAACGAATTTCCAAAATCCCAATTGTTGCCCTTAGCCTTGCTCGATATCCCCGCATCCATACTTCCATAAGCAACATTCACATATAAAAAAAAGAATCCAAACATGACCTTATTCCTTATAAGTCAAGGTTATTTCCAAATTTTCGAATACGCAAAAATGCCGGATGTAACAGCACCCCCTTCCCTCTACATATACAATACCATGCTCAAATACAGAAGAACTCTTGCAGAAATCAAATTAGTCCATCCTAAGTGCAAGTCTCCACCTCTCAAGGTTTTCCCCAAGAATAAATACTCAACAAGCCGAAGGACCAGATCCAGAACGAAAATGCTTTAGGTCCTTAGGTTGTTGAGTCTTTATTCTTCAGTGCTAAATTGTAAACCTACTCTTCTCTAAACGGAAGCTAGTTGTAGGTGTTCTAAATTCTCAAGGTTGCTTCTACAAGCTCTTGAATGGTACACGAGGCTAGAATTAGTCAAGGTGTATTAGTATATGGGTGGCTAGAGTTAGTCGCGGTGTTGAATTCTCAAAGAGTGCCTTTGAGTGGTACACTAGGCTAGAGTGATTAGTTTATGATTGGGCTATTATAAGGGTAAGGGGTTATGGGAGTTAATTCCTAGCTTACAATCGATTATAATCTGAAGTTGCTCGGTTAGTGGAGTTGAAATCCTGCAGGGGTAGGTCGTGATTTTTAATCGCTTGAGCAAAGAGTTTTCCACATAAAACATCTTGTGTTATTCTCTTACTATGCTGTCTCAGGGAACTGGTAGAGGACCAGGTCCCTCACAAACTCTTTGGTGAATGCACAGCCTCTAACAATTTGTAGATGAGTTACGATACCTTATGTTTTTATGATTTGACAAATCCTAAAGAACCCTAAGGAACAAGATATCTTATGTGCTGCTATGTTGACATGCTCCTTAAAGAAACAACTGCAATCAGTCTCACTACTCAAGTTGCAAAAAATGTTCATATATGAAGGACCTGATAATTTTTCAGAGGGGCCAGATGAGAACAGGTTCCTAGTAGGATATGTTCATATATGAAGGACCAGGTACAGATTCAGAGGGACCAGATGAGATTAGGTCCCCCGCTATTGCTTGGTTAACTGTACAGTTGTAAAGAGATTTGACATTGTAGCAGTGTAGCAGCAGAGTTGTTGCAGCCTGTTCAAGAGTAGATGATGGACCAGGTTCCTCCAGATGAGAGCCACGTCACTGGAGAGTTGAAAAGTCAATTCTGCAACTGTAAAGCTACCGAAACTATAGCGGTACAGCAGTGCAGCAGTGCAGCAGTGTAGTAGCAATATAGTAGCAGAGGACCAGTATGGGCTGTCACCTTCTTACCCCTTTCCTTCTACATATACACCACCATGCTCAAATAAAGAAGCATCCTTGCACAGATCAAATTGCTCCATGCTAAGTGCAAGTCTCTACCTCTCAAAGTGTTCCCTAAGAACAAAGAATCAACAAGCTGAAGGACCAGGTCAAAAACTGAAGATGCTTTAGGCCCTTAGGTTGTTGAGTCTTTATTCTTTTATGCTAAATTGTAAACCTACTCTTCTCTAAACGGAAGCTAGCTGTAGGTGTTCTAAATTCTTAAGGTTTCTTCCACAAGCTCTTGAATAGTACGCTAGGCTAGAATTAGTCTAGGTGTATTAGAATGCGGATGGCTAGAGTTAGTCACGGTGTTGAATTCTCAAAGGGTGCCTTTGAGGGATACACTAGGCTAGAGTGAGTCTAGGTGTATTAGTTTGCTTGGCTAGGGGTAGTCAAGTGTGAAGGTTACAATTGGGCTATTCTAAGGGTGAGGGGTTATGAGAGCTAATTCGCATCTTACAATCGGTTGTAATCTGAAGCTGCTCGGTTAATGCAGTTGAAATCCTACTGTGGTAGGTCGTGGTTTTTAAACCCTTGAGCAAGGAGTTTTTCATGTAAAAAATCTTGTGTTATTCTCTTACTATGCTGTCTCAGGGAACTCGTAGAGGACCAGGTCCCTCATACACTGTTTGGTGAATGTACAGCCTCTAACAATTAGTAGATGAGTTATGATACCTTATATTTTGATGATTTGACAAGTCCTAAGGAACCCTAAGGAAACAAATATCTCATGTGCTGCTATGTTGACATGCTCCTTGAAGAAACAGATTCAATCAGTCTCACTACACAAGCTTTAGGATATGTTCATATATGAAGGACCAGATATGTTTTTAGAGGGACCAAATGAGATCAGGTTCCCAGCAGGATATGTTCATATATGAAGGACATATATAGATTAAGAGGGACCTATTGCTTGGTCAATTGTACAGCTGTAAAGAGACTGACATTGTAGCAGTGTAGCAGCAGAATGATAGAGTTGTTGCAGCCCGTTCAAGAACAGATAAGGGACCAGGTTCAAAACTAAAGATGCTTTAGGTTCATAGGTTGTTGAGACTTTATTCTTTTGTGCTAAATTGTAAACCTACTCTTCGCTAAATGGAAGCTAGTTGTTGGTGTTCTAAATTCTCAAGGTTGCTTCCATAAGCTCTTGAGTGGTACACTAGGCTAGAGTTAGTCTTGGTGTATTAGTATGTGGGTGGCTAGAGTTAGTCACGGTGTTGAATTCTCAAAAGGTGCCTTTGAGTGGTACACTAGACTAGAGTTAGTCTAGGTGTAATAGTATGTGGATGGCTAGAGTTAGTCACGGTGTTGAATTCTCAAAGGGTGCCTTTGAGTGCTATACTAGGCTATAGTTAGTCTAGGTGTATTAGTTTGCTTGGCTAGGGGTAGTCATGTTATATCCCGCATTTTGTGGGTTCGGACAATTCAAGATAATCGCGGGAAGAGAATAAGCGGGGCCATATTTTATTTTGTTTGGCATATGAGTTGCTTAAGAAGAATTTAGAAGCGGAATTATTAAGAAAGGCTAGGGGTAAAAAGGTAAATTTGCAATACGACTCATGGAAATATGGAGGAAGGCCAAGGGGTGAATTTGGAATTTCAAAAATAATTTTTCATGACGTGCAAAAAAAAAAGAGAAGGAGTGGGCTTGAATTGGGCCAAGGTGGCCGGCCAACATATGGATTAAGGCCCATATGAGAATTAAATTAAAAAGGGCCCAAGAAAGGATGACTTAATAAGTCATCTTAATCACTTAATTCTATAGAATTCTCAAGAAATTTCAAGGACAAAAAAAAGAGAAGGAGGAGAAAAACAACTAAGGCCATTCGGCCATAGAAAAATTCCACAAAAAAAAAAAAAAAAAAAAACCTTGGACAATTTTGCATCAAAAATTATTCCCTCTAGCCAAACAATCCATTAAAGGGTCCTTAGCAAAGTGAAAGGGTTGTTGGAGCAAGAACGAAACTCATATTCATACAAGTGGTGATTTCTAGCCAAGTGGAAACTTAAGGAAAAAGGTAAGGTTTAATCTCTTTCTCACATGTTGTGGATGTTTGTGCATGTTGTAGTGTATGAAAGTGAGTGAAATTCTTGAAGAATATGGGAGTAAGGGGTGTGGCCGTGAGTGAGTAGGGTGTGTGTGTATGGCCGTGTATACTGTAGTATTGTAAAGGGATGTCGAGTAAATTTTATTTAGTATGTTGATTGTTATGTTGTGGATTTTATGTTGCAAATAGAAACTTAATGAGTTTAGCGAAATTGTAGTAGTTGGAGGCTTGTTGTGGAAGATTATGTAAATTAAATATAATGTTCTTGCATGTATGGAAGACAATGTTGTTAGTAAGGTGTTGTTGGAATATAAATTATGAGGTGGTTATTGTTTTTATTGGAGTTGGAAAGTCTTGAAGGAAGTAGTATACTAATTGAATTGTTAGAATGTGTCTTGGGTTGATTATTGAAATTGCTAGTATGATTGTTGGCATTGTTGTTGATTGAAATTGGCCAAGTTGGACTTGGTGGGATGGAGTATTTATAGGGGAAGTGCTGCCGAGATTTCGGTAGACAAGTGTTACTTCAAAACTCAACTTCTATAATGCACTAATTACTGTTTGGTAAATGTGACCAAATTGTAGATTTTGGCGAATTTAGAGCTCGAGTTCGGAGTAGCGGAAAAGGCGAAAAAGGTATGTAAGGCTTCCCTCTTCCTTCCTTGGCATGCCCTAGACATAAAAGGTTTGGATACGGCCCTCGGGGACAACTCCATTTCTAGAAATCCGAGGCTGAATTCGACCACTATTTATTCAATAGAATTGAATTAGAAACTCTAGGTTTAATTGAAAAAGTAGCTTGAAATATGCAACTTTCATCGACGGCACCGGAATGTCCCAAAACTTTGCTAGGTAACTTTATTAAGCCTAGGATTCTAAGGCAAAGTATTCCTTCCAGAAAATTCGTAAATGTTCTCCAGGAGGTCCATACTTTGCAAAGACCAAATTTTAAGAGGTTGAAAGCCCTTATGCCGAAACGATGAATATGACTTTATAATGATAACAATGACGTCAAATATGAGAAAATGCCTATGACGAATATGTCGACGATACGTTTCTACCACGAATGTGATAATACGAGACGGTTAAACTAATTCCTGATTTTTTTTCAACTCTAATTATGGATAATGATTATTCTAAGGATTCCAAGTATATGAAACGATGTCTCATGATCCTGTTCTATGTTGCTCATGATATTACTCTCCATTGATAGTCCCGCCTTATCACTAGTTCCTTCAAGGTGAGACAAAGCGCCCGTGGTTATTTCAAAATATAATCGGAGGTTACCGACCTTACGTCACTCCGAAGGTTACATGACTTTCTTTGGGCTCGTGCGTACGCTATATATGTATATGTATATGTACACGGGGGGAGGGAGGGAGATATGGAGGGGAAGGGACATATGTTGCGCTATAGACGCATTGCCACCCGGTCGGGGCGGCGTCATATCATCCCGGACGCGGGATATGCGGGCGAGCCGACGTATTTCGGCGCTATGTGGGCGAGCCGACGTTGTTCGGCGCTATGATATGATATGATATGATACGATATGATATGATATGATATGATACGATACGATATGATATGATATGATATGGTATGACATGATATGACATGATATGATATAAGTTCTATTTTCTATTCCTATGAAAAGAGATTTTTTTTAACAAAAGACAAAAAAAAAAGGGAAAGACAGGCATGCGTGGTATCCGGCCAAAAAGGCATTCACATGTACAGGTTACTCTCTTACCTCATTATCCGTTCTATGATCCCATGATGTTTTTATTCATGCTTTATGCTGCTCATTATGCTGTTTTCTGTGCCTTACATACTCGGTACATTACTCGTACTGACGTCCCTTCTCGTGGACGCTGCGTTTCATGCCGCGCAGGTCAGCAGGTAGACGGACCGGATTCATAGGAGCTCACGCGCATTTTGGCAGCGCTCCAAATGTCGTTAGGAGTCTCGCTTTTGGTACTATTTTGTGTACATATTCAAGACGCAAGACCCGGCCCTTCTTGTTATAGTATGTATTTTGTTTAGAGGCTCGTGAACGCATATGTATAATTAGATGTTTACATAATACCGGTTTTTCCCGTCAATTTACATTAAGTTAGTAAGGTTTATTAGTACATGTTCATAATGATGTTATTAATGATAATGCTAAGTAAATAACTGATAGTATGCAATTTATTTGGCCCACTTAGTAATAAGAACAAGATACGAAATAAGGGGGTGCTTGGTACAAGTATCGGGCACCCGTCACGATCCCTAATTGGGTCGTGACAAGTCAAGTGTGAAGGTTACGATTGAGCTATTGTAAGGGTGAGGGATTCTGGGAGTTAATTCCTAGCTTACAATTAGTTGTAATCTGAAGTTGCTCGGTTAGTGGAGTTGAAATCCTAGTGGGGTAGGTCATAGTTTTTAATCCCTTGAGCAAGTAGGTTTCCAAAAAATCTTGTGTTATTCTCTTAATGCGTTGTCTCAGGGAACTGGTAGAGGACTAGGACTGTGGCAGATCTAAAGATTAAGAAGAAACCCAGAGTTGAGCGACCTGGTCCCCAAAAAAGAAGAAGGCTAGAGTGAGTGCAGGCAGTAAAAAAAATGTTTTTTTAATAGTGACTGCTCAAAAGCATAAAACTGAAAGAGTGGATGATTTCTTCTCACTCAAGGCCTACCAAGATTTAGGTTAAGGAGAGAAATGAAGAAGATGCAGCAAAATCTCCAAAAGGCGCAGAGGAACCCGGTCCCCATACAGTAGAATCTCCAGAAGGCACAGAGGAAATTGGTCCCTCTATTATCCCACTCGAAGCTGAATAACTGATGCTGTATCAAGCACTCCTAAGGCCGGACAAAGAAGTGAAACACTTATTTTCTGCAACAAAGAAGTGGACGTCAGCCTCTGAAAATGTCAATGATAGACCAAACATGAAGGAACTTGGTCCCTCTATCACTCTATTTGCTGAAAGCTGATTCTGTTCATCAAAAAGGAGGAAATTGATGTGTTATGCTATATTAAGTTTTGATGATTTGACAAACCTTCCTCAAGGAACCAGAAAACAACTATGCTTCTTGTGATCTGAGCTTCAGGGGGGAACAAGTGATTAGGCGGTCTGAGCTTCAGGGGGGGACAAGTGAGAAATCTAGTCTTCAGGGAGAATACAAAGTATGTTTCGTTGTCATCATCAAAAAGGGAGAAATTGATGAGTTATGATACCTTATGTTTTGATGATTTGACAAATCCTAAGAAACCCTAAGGAATTAGATATCTCATGTGCTGCTATGTTGACATGCTCCTTGAAGAAACAAAAGCAATTAGTCTCAGTACACAAGCTACAGGATATGTTTATATATGAAGGACCAGATATGTTTTCAGAAGGACCAGATAAGATCAGGTTCCCAGCACGATATTTTCATATATGAAGGAACAGATATAGATTCTGAGGGACCAGATGAGATCAGGTCCCCGCCTATCGCTGGTCAATCAGCAAATTGAAAGAGACCTATATTGGGCAAGGTAGCAGCAGAGTTGTTGCAGCTCGTTTAAGAACAGATAAGGGGCCAGGTTCCTCCAGATGAGAGACCAGGTCCCTGGAGCATTGAAAATTAAATTCTACAGCTATAAAGTCACCGACACCGTACGGCAAAGAAGGTTAGCAAAAGGCAAGAGTACACAGCCCGCGAGGACCGCATGGGTTGTCACATTTTCACCTCCTTCCCTCTACATATATAGCACCATGCTCAAATAAAGAAGCATTCTTGCACAAATCAAATTGCTCCATCCTAAGTGCCAGTCTCCACCTCTCAAGGTGTTCCCCAAGAACAAAACCTCAACAAGCTAAAGGACCAGATCCAGAACTAAAGGTTCTTTAGGTCCTTAAGTTGTTAAGTCTATTCTTTTGTGATAAATTTTAAACCTACTCTTCTCTAAACGGAATCTAGTTGTAAGTGTTCTAAATTCTCAAGGTTGCTTCCATAAGCTCTTGAGTGGTACACAAGGCTAGAGTTAGTATATGTGTATTAGTATGTGGGTGGCTAGAGTTAGTCACGGTGTTGAACTCTCAAAGGGTGCCTTTTAGTGGTACACTAGGCTAGTGTTAGTCTAGGGGTATTATTTTGCTTGGTTAGGGGTTGTTATATCCCGCATTTTGTACGTTGGGACATTCCGAGCCAATTGCGGGAAGTTATGGACAGAGCTATTTTCCGACTTTGATTTCAAAGATAAGTTGCATATTCATCATTTTATTGGTATGGAGAATTAAGGGTAAATTTGGAATAAGGAAAAATTGGAGGCTAAAAGTTGGGGAAAATAATTTCATGAAATGGCCAAAAGGCCAAGGTGGCCGTCCATGTGGCATGGGTCCCACCCATGGTTGGCCAATTGTCTTGAGCCATGAAGATGTACATGTGGTCATCTCATATTTGTGGGAGACATATATATATATATAGACAAAGATGACAAGGTAAGACAAATTATTCATCTTTTATTACTTAAGAAAAGTCTAGAAAATTGGAGAAAAAAAAAAGGGCACAACCGGCCACACACACACACACACACACACACACACATATATATATATATATATATGGACATGTGATTAAAAAGCAAGACAAGTAGTCATCTTTTGTCCCTCTAGAAATATGAAGAAACATGAAGAAAAGAATGGAGAACCATTCGGCCAAGGGGCTGGCCGAATGGGGTCCCAAAAATTTGATCATGGGAAATTATTTTTCTTCTAGTTTTCTACTAATTGGAAGGTCCTCTTCGACGTGGAGTAGTTGTTGGAACAAGCAAAGCACTCATTCTTGCAAAAACAAGTCCTAGCCGAGTGAAAGAAGTGGGTGAAGAAGGTATGGTTCAATCTTCTCTTTTATATGTTATGAATGGTTTGTGGATGTTGTAGTATGTGGAAATGAATGAAAATATGGATGTTGGTGTTGAACCGTGTGTGTGGGTGTTGGCCGTGTGTGTGTGTGGTGATGTGGGAGTGATGAATTAATGGTATTTAGCATGTTTGCATGTTGTTGTAGTGTGTAGAAATGGATGGAAATCAGGGAAGTGGTATGTTGATGTTGTGGCCGTATGTATGGTGTTGGAACCGTGTATACGTAACACGTATGCCAAGAATGAATTAATTTTATTTAGCATTTTGGTTGTTGTTGTCGTGTGGATTCTATGTTGATAATGGAAGTTTTATGATTCAAGTTGAGGTTGTAATGGTTGTGGGCTGATTTGGAAGTTAATGTGATTCTTATGTAGGTTCTATATTTATGATGATGACATTGCTAACGTGTAGATTGTTGGTGTAGTTAATGAGTTTTGGAAGAAAGAAATGTGTTAGTGTTGTTTATGTTGAGTTGGGGAGATTTCGGGTAAGGTGGTGGTGTGGTTGGATTGTTTGAAATATTGTGTAAATTGTTTAAAGTGTCCTTGAATATTGTTTGAATGATTTCGGATTAGAAATTGAACGTGTGAGTATTGGTGTTAGTTTGATTATATGCGGTTGAGTTGAATATAAGTGAATGTCGTCGCATTATGTGAAAGAAGGTTGTTAATGTTAGAATGCGTTTTGAATCACTTATGGATATTGTTAGTATGGTTATTGGTATGGTTGTTGTTGATTTGGCCGAGTTGAATTCTCGGGGCCGTTGAAATTACAGGGGAAGTGCTGCCCAAATTTCTGTAGACAGAGTGTTAGTTTGGAATTGGATTCTCGAGTGGGTATGACGAATGGTTAATGCCTAATGATGTTGCTGTAGATTGTTGGAAGCCCGAGACTTAAGTTGGATTGGCATAGGAAGCGAACAAGGCATGTAAAGCTCAACCTTTCTTTCTTTTGGCATGTCCTAGTTGAAAGTAAGTTATGACACAAGCCCCGAGGTAACTCTATTCTTGCGATCCGAGCATGCCTATGATTCTCACTTGTTTCTTGATGTTCGTATTCTTAATGTAGTCGAACTATTGTCTTTATGTCTTATGTATGACTAAATTCCAAAAGTTGCGTAAAAGTTTTGTTTTTCAGAAGAGTGTTGTTTTTAAATGATTCCGTAACTACGAACGACCGTAACTTTCGTAGACGAGCTCAGATCGCCTCGAAACGTTCGTAGGAGATTCCATAACGAATAATAACCCTAACTTTCATAGGCGGGCCCGGATTGGGTTGACGCTCGTCCGTGGGTCCCGCGACTTTCTATGTTTTGTCCTAACGACCTATTTTTGAAAGAACTTAGTATGACTATTTTTCCCACCCCCGTGTATGATTATATACTTATCTATTGAGTCTGAAATGATGATTCGTATACTTATGATTCCGATACGTAGTTATGATTTTTAAAGTTCTGTTTGATATGTATCCGAGTAACATCCGAAAGAAATTTGATTAGACTATTGCCTTAGTTTGTAAATGATGGTTCGTTGTGATTAAATTGTTGAGTCTTTGTAAATGTTTAAATTGCATATGTCTCATAAATGTCTTAAATTGCATATAGTTCCCACGATTCTGCTCGTGCACATTATTGTTAATTCCTTCGCCGAGTCCCGAGCCGGTATGTATCGTGCGCATTTGTTAAATTCCGAAGTATGATGAGTTTCGATATCTGATATGATACGAAGTATGATGAGTTCTGAATTATGATGTGATACGGAGGAGGTGTTCGGAGATATGCAAAACTTTCGAAGTATGATGAGTTGTGGCGCCCAAGCGGAGGGCGACCACGTTCCGTCCGCCGGTCCCATTATGGACCGCATATGATATATGTTTTTGATATGCATGATTTATGTTCAGAAGTAAGTATTCTGCATTCTGATTATTATACATGTTCTCTGTAATTCGCATATGATTTCCGATAATTGACATGCATATGATGATTTCATTTACCGAGTCCCTCATTAGAGGGCCGGGACACGCTATATGGTTACACGTTGATTTTACTCACCGAGTCCCTCATTAGAGGGCCGGGTACGGTATATGTGTACGATAATATGATGACATGATTACGATATAGTTTTGCTTACCGACATATGTATATGCATGATAAGTGTTTCAAAAGGCAAGTTTGGTTATCAGGTTATTCACACTTGTTCCTGTAACCCCTATTCCGATCATTATCCTGTTTACTGCCTTTCATGCTTTACATACGCCGTACATATTCCGTCACGACCCCCCTTTCTTCGGGTCGCTTTTCATGCCGCGCAGTACACACCGGGGATGAGCCGAGGATATTAGTAAAGATGTTCCCGGGGATTGGCGAGCTCTATTTTCTCTAGAGGTCGCCGAGTCAGCCGTATTAGGTTATGGTATCATGTTCCATGTTAGAGACTTTGCAGATGGTCATGTTTGATATGTCGCCTTGTAAGCGGCCCATAAGCCGATGTATCATTATGTATTACATTACAAATTTCATACGACTATAGATTTTATTTGATTTGAGAGATGAAAAGCATGTTCGTTTTCTAAAAAACTTTCATTATGTACTTATGTCATGTTTTGCGGGCCCAGTATGGTTATGAGCATCATGAGATTCAGCGGGTTCGCTCTGCCCTAAGTAAGGGTCGGGTGCCCATCACACCCTCTCAGTTAGGGTGTGACAAATTGGTATCGCAGCAATTCGTCCTAGGGGTTGTCTGCAAAAGTCGTGTCCGCAGTAGTCCCGTTTATGGTGTGAAGCCGGCCACATTTATAAACAGGAGGCTACGGGGCATCTAGGATGGTTACTCTTCTTTCACCTCTTAGATCGTGCCATAGAGCCGAGTCATAGGACATGAGATATCTTGCACTAACCTTCGATTGCAGCAGAAGAATGGCATTGACAGAAAAAGATGATTAACGATATGGGAAGCTGTAAACTACGCAGGTAAGTAAAGGTACAAAAGATATATGTTGAGTACGGTATTGACGTATGATTGAAGTGTAAAGTGAGAACTAAAAGGGAAAATAAAGAGGAAAGTGTAACAGGTGCGGTTGAGTTGGACGTACGAGGTAAGTTAATTATGTTCATACTATTGTGGATATTGGGAGCCCTGTGTGGCCGTGATGTGATATGATATATACATATATGTGATGGCCCTGTGAGGCATTGTTGGTATTTCCTACGTGCAGATTTTTGGGATAGTAAGGAATACAGAGGAAACTCTGCCGAAATTTTTCTGGAAATGATACGGAAATAAGATGTAAGTTTGGAATATGTTTTGAAAAAGGGCGTGTTAATAGTAACGACGGGATTTGACTGAGTTGTGAGTATGGCTGCCCTTGAGGAATAAAGTACCGGTGGAATTGATAATGGTAGTAAATAGGAGGTCGATGGGGATATGGTAATAAGGAATTCTGAAAGGACTGGTGATACTAAGAGATGAGTTAGAAAGGACTGGTAGGTTATGATAGAGTGATATATTAAGGCACCGACTGAATCGATAAGTAGGAGGAAAATAGAATGAGATTATGGTTAGAAGAAGTAAGGATACAATTAAGACAAGAGCATGAAGGAAGAGAATTGTGACGAATAGGGATGTACTGCTAAGACGGATGGTGAGAGGTGTTGTGAGGACGTTTTGGAACCTGTTAAGATCTCGATTTACCCCAGATTATGTGATGAAGGTCATGTGGTGAAGTGGATGCGATCGTACCAATATTAATGCACCGAATTTTATTAAGGTTCCAAGGTTAAGCGTGCTGGGGTGAGAGAAATTTTAGGATGGATGACCCCCTGGGAAATTTTCTGAAAGTCTTACAAATTCAGACATAAAAGGCAAATGAGAAGCTAGATTAACCTAAGGAAAATTAGAATCCGGAAAGTGGTTAAACTATAAGAGGTCACGTAGACGGATCGTGTCCGGCGGAAGGAGTTGGCGGAAAGAGGAAATAAGAAGAAAGTGAGACAATAGTGTAGTAATAGGTTATGATGTGTGTGTAATCGAGGACACGAGTACCATGTGACGGACCGCGAGAGACCAATTATAGGAAGACGAGAAATAAGGTAGAATGAATGCTAGAAAATGACTGGTATGATACGGATAAATGTGGGTGAATAGAATACGTTTTGAAAATGAGAGAAGGATTATGTAGGAGTAGTGGACTCTAAATGACACGAAGGTAGCATAAGATTCCGTGTGTGCAGAATAAAAGATAGACACAAGCGGGAGAAATGATAAGGGGATACCAAAGGAAGCACCCGAGATAGGTTGGGATAAAGATAATATTCCGAGAGAACTTTGGATACCTATTGTCGGAGTAAGAGTATTGCCTAATTGAGATTGGAAATAAGGACATGGGGTAAAATATAAATGGATAATGGTATAAGCACCCCCTGCCGGGGAAGCGGGTGAGAGAAATGCAAGGATGAGATAGAAACAATTGACACGGTAATGTGTTTGATATGGATGCCTGAGCTACAAATGAGACCCATTACTGGAATAAGCTAGTAAGATCGAAAAACCAGCAATAAGTGGATAAAAGTTAGGATGGTATTTAAGGAAGAGCGAGAAGTTTTGCAGAAACTTTGAGTAACATGGCGCTAGGAAGTGGACGTGTATGGAGAAAAAGAAATATGAAAAATAGGACGAGTGGGTTTTGGTGTGAGCAAGATAGGCCGAGCAGGGCGAGCCAGAGGAAGAAAGGACCACGTCTAAGATTGAACTTACTTTATATCAGCTGCACCAGGGCAGTGATGCCACCCGCAAGTAAGGGTATGCTAAGAATGATACTGGGTAAGTATTCGATAAGGAGAATAAGGACCTAACAGGGCAATGCAGTTGTGATCTTTTGGGTACATTACGGGAAAATGCAACGATGGTTTAAGCCGGATACTAAAATAGAATCAGTATTGAAGACAGATGAGACGCGACTATGGTTGAACTAAGGGATCGATGAATGCGTTGGAGGCGATAGCTATAGAAAGGGAGCTCCCCCGAGGTGCTTATGGGACCCCGTAAGACTAGTTGAACATTCAAGGACGAATGTTCTAAAGGGGGGAAGGATGGTATATCCCGCATTTTGTACGTTGGGACATTCCGAGCCAATTGCGAAAAGTTATGGACAGAGCTATTTTCTGACTTTGATTTAAGTATAAGTTGCATATTCATCTTTTTATTGGTATGGAGAATTAAGGGTAAATTTGGAATAAGGAAAATTGGAGGCTAAAAGTCGGGAAAATAATTTCATGAAATGGCCAAAGGCCAAGGTGGCCGTCCATGTGGCATGGGTCCCACCCATGGTTGGCCAATTGTCTTGAGCCATGAAGATGAAGACGTGTGGTCATCTCATATTTGTATATATATATATATATATATAGAAAAGATGATGGTAAGACAAATTATTCATCTTTTATTACTTAAGAAAAGTCTAGAAAATTGGAGAAAAAAAAGGGGGCACAACCGGCCACACACACACACACACACACACACACACACACACACACACACATATATATATATATATATATATATATATATGGACATGTGATGAAAAAGCAAGACAAGTAGTCATCTTTTGTCCCTCTAGAAATATGAAGAAACATGAAGAAAAAATGGAGAACCATTCGGCCATGGGCTGGCCGAATGGGGTCCCAAAAATTTGATCATGGGAAATTATTTTTCTTCTAGTTTTCTACTAATTGAAGGTCCTCTTCGACGTGCGTAGTTGTCGAACAAGCAAAGCACTCACTCTGCAAAAACAAGTCCTAGCCGAGTGAAAGAAGTGGGCGAAGAAGGTATGGTTCAATCTTCTCTTTTATATGTTATGAATGGTTTGTGGATGTTGTAGTATGTGGAAATGAATGAAAATATGGATGTTGGTGTTGAACCGTGTGTGTGGGTGTTGGCCGTGTGTGTGTGTGGTGATGTGGGAGTGATGAATTAATGGTATTTAGCATGTTTGCATGTTGTTGTAGGTGTGTAGAAATGGATGGAAATCATGGAAGTGGTATGTTGATGTTGTGGCCGTATGTATGGTGTTGGAACCGTGTATACGTAACACGTATGCCAAGAATGAATTAATTTTATTTAGCGTTTTGGTTGTTATTGTCGTGTGGATTCTATGTTGATAATGGAAGTTTTATGATTCAAGTTGAGGTTGTAATGGTTGTGGGCTGATTTGGAAGTTAATGTGATTCTTATGTAGGTTCTATATTTATGATGATGACAACGTGTAGATTGTTGGTGTAGTTCATGAGTTTTGGAAGAAAGAAATGTGTTAGTGTTGTTTATGTTGAGTTGGGGAGATTTCGGGTAAGGTGGTGGTGTGGTTGGATTGTTTGAAATATTGTATAAATTGTTTAAAGTGTCCTTGAATATTGTTTGAATGATTTCGGATTAGAAATTGAACGTGTGAGTATTGGTGTTAGTTTGATTATATGCGGTTGAGTTGAATATAAGTGAATGTCATGATTATGTGAAAGTTGTTGTTAATGTTAGAATGCGTTTTGAATCACTTATGGATATTGTTAGTATGGTTATTGGTATGGTTGTTGTTGATTTGGTCGAGTTGAATTCTCGGGGCCGTTGAAATTACAGGGGAAGTGTCGCCAAATTTCTCGTAGATGTAGTGTTAGTTTGGAATTGGATTCTCGAGTGGGTATGACGAATGGTTAATGCCTAATGATGTTGTCTGTAGATTGTTGGAATCCCGAGACTTAAGTTGGATTGGCATAGAAGCGAACAAGGCATGTAAAGCTCAACCTTTCTTCTTTGCATGTCCTAGTTGAAAGTAAGTTATGACACAAGCCCCGAGGTAACTCTATTTTTGCGATCCGAGCATGCCTATGATTCTCACTTGTTTCTTGATGTTCGTATTCTTAATGTAGTCGAACTATGGTCTTTATGTCTTTTGTATGACTAAATTCCAAAAGTTGCATAAAAGTTTTGTTTTCAGAAGAGTGTTGTTTTTAAATGATTCCGCAACTACGAACGACCGTAACTTTCGTAGACGAGCTCGGATCGCCTCGAAACGTTCATAGGAGATTCCATAACGAATAATAACCCTAACTTTCATAGGCGGGCCCCGATTAGGTTGACTCTCGTCCGTGGGTCCCGCGACTTTCTATATTTGGTCCTAACGACCTATTTTTGAAAGAACTTAGTATGACTATTTTTCCGACCCCCGAGTATGATTATATACTTATCTATTGAGTCTGAAATGATGATTCGTATACTTATGATTCCGATACGTAGTTATGATTTTTAAAGTTCTGTTTGATATGTATCCGAGTAACATCCGAAAGAAATTTGATTAGACTATTGCCTTAGTTTGTAAATGATGGTTCGTTGTGATTAAATTGTTGAGTCTTTGTAAATGTTTAAATTGCATATGGCTCATAAATGTCTTAAATTGCATATAGTTCCCACGATTCTGCTCGTGCACATTATTGTTAATTCCTTCGCCGAGTCCCGGGTCGGTATGTATCGTGCGCATTTGTTAAATTCCGAAGTATGATGAGTTTCGATATATGATATGATACGAAGTATGATGAGTTCTGAATTATGATGTGATTCGGAGGAGGTGTTCGGAGACATGCAAAACTTCCGAAGTATGATGAGTTGTGGCGCCCATGCAGTGAGGGCGACCACGTTCCGTCCGCCGGGTCCCATTATGGACCGCATATGATATATGTTTTTGATATGCATGATTTATGTTCAGAAGTAAGTATTCTGGCATTCTGATTATTATACATGTTCTCTGTAATTCGCATATGATTTTCGATAATTGACATGCATATGATGATTTCATTTACAGAGTCCCTCATTAGAGGGCCGGGACACGCTATATGGTTACACGATGATTTTACTCACCGAGTCCCTCATTAGAGGGCCGGGTACGGTATATGTGTACGATAATATGATGACATGATTACGATATGGTTTTGCTTACCGACATATGTATATGCATGATAAGTGTTTCAAAAGGCAAGTTTGGTGGTCAGGTTATTCACACTTGTTCCTGTAACCCCTATTCCGATCATTATCCTGTTTACTGCCTTTCATGCTTTACATACGCCGTACATGTTCCGTACTGACCCCCTTTCATGCCGCGCAGGTACACCCAGATGAGCTGAGGATATTAGTAGAAGATGTTCCAACGGGATTGGCGAGCTCCATTTTCTCCGGAGTGCTGCCGAGTCAGCGTATTAGGTTATGGTATCATGTTCCATGTTAGAGACTTTGCAGACAGTGTCATGTTTGATATGTCAGTCTTGTAAGCGGCCCATAAGCCGATGTATCATTATGTATTACATTACAAATTTCATACGACTATAGATTTTATTTGATTTGAGAGATGAAAAGCATGTTCGTTTTCTGAAAAACTTTCATTATGTACTTATGTCTTGTTTTTTATGGTGCCCGCATGGTTATGAGTATCACGAGAGTCAGCGGGTTCGCTCGGCCCTAAGTAAGGGTCGGGTGCCCATCACACCCTATCAAGTTAGGGTGTGACAGGGGTAGTCAAGTATGAAGGTTACGATTGGTATAGGTCGTGGTTTTTAAGGGTGAGGGGTTATGGGAGTTAATTCCTAGCTTACAATTAGTGTTAATCTAAAGTTACTCGGTTGGTGGAGTTGAAATCGTACTGGGGTAGGTCGTGGTTTTTAATCCCTTGAGCAAGGAGTTTTCCACGTAAAAAATCTTGTGTTATTCTTTTACTGCGCTATCTCAGGGAACTGGTAGAGGACCAGGTCCCCCATGTACTGTTTGGTGAACACACAGCCTCTAACAGTACCAGAGTTCAAGGTAAGGGTTCTGATGATCCCTTAGGGAATATTTTAAGCACCCTAGTATTAAGGATCTGTAGAATATGGTTGACCTATGAGCGTCAATGTGTGATTTATTGTGATTATTTGCTAAGATGTTTATTTTACTGCAAAATTGTCATGCTAGTCATAATTCAAAACTTCAGCAAAAAGTCCCCTTGGAAAAGGGGGTTTTGGTTTCAAAAATTCATATAAGTGTTCAACTCACTTTATTGCCGGACCAAGACACACTTGGGATTTCTCCCAAGTAGAGTCACTACTATTTTAGTCCTAATAATATGAGTTTAGTACTTATAGGTTTTCATTAGATATATAAAAATATGGAGTATATCTCCTTTTGATAAGTATATATATATATATATATATATATATATATATATATAGAAATTTGAAAGTTTTTATTTAGCCCATTTTATTAATCAAGCTTATACAATGTCAACTCATATTCATCCAAAACCATCTTATCCTTGAGTTTGGCCCAAGTATAACTCTCTTTGTTTTTGTCCCCTTAAGTATTGGGCTTTTTGCCCCAAAGCCTTTGTTTCCTTTCCCAGAATTACTTCAAAACAAAAGTTACTAGTTTCTTTTAAGTTATCCAGAATCTAAAGTATTTTTCTAACCATACTTCCAAATTGTTCTATCTTCACAAGTAAGTCTCAAATCAGTTTTTTACTTGTATTTGAAAGTTTTTATTTAGCCCATTTTCTTCTTATTATTTTGTCTGTCCAGAATTTGACAAAGGGGATAAGCCCAAAATCCATAACTTGAGTTTCAGATCCAAACAGTCCATGTTTGTCAAAAGACCGATTTTAAAACTTAAGTGAATACCAATTCATGCTTGTGTTTAAGGATTAGCCAATTTTGGAAAAATTCGTTTAAGCTGACTTACTAAACGTTTTCCTAAGTTCTACATTCATAAGGGGCTCCAATATTTCACATATTTGTTTACAATATACATACACACATATATATAAATATAAAATGAAGGAGAAAGAAAGAGAATTCAGCTAGTAAGAGAATTCAGCTAGTGGGCCTACCTAAGCCCACCAAAGATCCATTTTCACCCATGAATGGGCCTCCCATGATATTAGCTTCCCTTTCTCTTATTTTTCAGACTGGATCAAGAAGAATGGTTGGGCTTTCAGCTCAACAAGTTTATGCAAATAAGAGTCGACCCGAGCAGTAATCCCATGCAACACAAAGGGGAAAGAAGGCAATGGTTAGAGAGTTCTAGGCCTTAACAACTAAATAAATAAGAATACTAAGAGGGTAACTATAAAGAAAAACTCAAACATGTTTCAAATGTATTTCTATACTTAATGGACTGATCAGATAAGAAATAAAAGTGTAACAAGCCCAAATACAACTTATCTAGGATGAGTAAGAGGGCAGGCCCAAAACATGAAAAAATAAAGCCCAAATACAACAAACAAAATAAAAGTAAGCCTAAGTAAATTTTCAGTGTATAACTATCAATTCTAAAACTAACATAGGGGGTATACTACACTTATACTAAATATACAAGTTAGCATATACCAAAAGCATATAGAAACTGTGTATACCCAAAGATACCTTAGGTATATTCCTTGCATATTCAATTAGGAGCACCATACTTCAAATCAGGGAAAGGGTTTATCATCATTCTCCATTCAATATATCCAGTTTTTATATAAATGCCCAGGTAAAAACAAGTTAAGAATATACAGAGAAGAGAAATGCAGTTAACTACTCAATTATAGTCACAAACATCAGCCACGACCCTTTTAACATGATAAAATTTCTAAATCTTTAAAATAGATGACTGTGTATACCAGATGATCTATTCCTTAAAATATACGGTTATTTACTAATGCTAAGCCAACTGTTTTGGATAAAGTTTGAGTAAGGAAGGGTATTAATTCTTATTCACGTACACATTTACTTTGTACATAGCAACATACCACGTAATGTGAAAGATATCTAACTTAGATCAAATTCAAATAGTGCACCAGATTGACCCTTCTAAAATTTAGCTAGTGGCTAGTTGACTATTTAAGCTTTCACATAACCAAATGTAGGACTCACCCATTATGATAGTTTCAATTGTAAACCGGTGACTAAAACAGTACCAAATAGGACTTAAGATCATAAAAGATACTTAGCCATGTACAAAATTGAACAAACCTTTTCTTTAAAATCCAACAAAACAACATAAGCGTGTAAATAGTTCATGAAGACAAACAAAACCTCCTAAATGAGACTAAGAACCTAAACATTCTCTTTTTTTAAAGCAAGAGATGAAACAAGAATGCCAAGCACAGATATATGACCAAACAGGGGAACCAAACTGCCTTAGTTAAACTAGTGTACTCATTTTAACAGTATCCAAACAAGGAGTGAAGAATAAAGTGGATCATGGATTAAGGTCTGACTCACTATTTAGTTAGAATCCTTTTTAACAGAAAAGTTTAACCATAATACAAGAGAACCAACTTTAATATAAAAAGGAACTTGTACATGATCATTAGCTTCTAAAGGTGGTAAAAATATAGACTCATAGCAGTTTAGATGCCACATCATACTATAGCAACCTTTAGACTATTAAAACTCATTTCAGATTTATGAACTCCAACACTCACAGACCAAACTTCAACAATTCAAGACCTTCTTTGTTTATGTCCTTAGATAAATGGTTAGAGAAAAACAAACTAAATCAAGCCAACATGACCCTAGATAAAGTCTAGACAAGTTCCCTCATTCTTTAACCAATCAATAAAAGGACATATGGAACATAATAGTTTTAGACTTAGCATGAATAGACTCAACAGGGTATCATTTATTCAAGCAGTTATGACTTAGATAAAATGGGATCGAGGCAGCTTAATCATGGTTCAAATCATACATGTATAGAACAGCCTCCTAGTTTTTTTAAAGCAAAAACAACCAATCCCAATATAGACCATCTATTATCACATGGAACTATATCAGCCAACACTGTTACCAATGGTGGTTTCAACATCTATTATCTAACATAAGAGCTATTTACTACTGATCACACTTATATGATGCATATCTAACTGTCACGATCCGACTAGGGGCTATGAAGGGTACCCGGAGCTGACTACCGAGCACCTCACATTAGGCTAATCATCATACTTAACCTGAACATATGTAATCTCCAAAGAAACATAGGTCTATATACATAAGCCCTGACGGCTGCAAAAATGATATACAAGAGCACAATGTGCTCATCAGGGGACATCAATTACCCACACGTATGTATCTACGAGCCTCTACTAGAGTATAGGCATAAGGACGGGACAGGACCCCATCATATCTGAATATATACACAAAAGAATATGATTATAAGTAGCACCTCCGAAATAGTGGAGTGCTCATGTGAATCAACTAACATGCTCATACGAATCTGCACCGTCTCCCTGTATACCTGCGGGCATGAACACAAAGATCCAAAAAGAAAGGATGTCAGTACGATAAATGTACTGAGTATGTAAGGCATGAATACTACTAACACAATAAAGGAATCACGAAACATGAGCTAAAGATATAACCTGCTTAACCCTTTAAAGAAAACACATATGATGCATATCACAAATACCATTATCGTTAACCCGCGTCCGGGTAACCATCGCACGCCCCTACTGGTGGTGTCATGTCCGGCCCTCTAGGCACGATGTAATCATATGCAGCCCGCCTTCGCGGTGACATGTCCGACCATCTAGGCACGGTGTAATCATATGCAGCCTGCCTTCGCGGTGACATATCCGGCCATTTAGGCACGGTGTAATCTCATCATTATCGTTATCATACTCATGACATATCCCTTATTTTTATCTCATAGGAAGCTCTTTATAAACATCGACTCATATTTTTGGAATGTAAGAAGGTCATGGAACAATAGAGGGAGTCATGCCTTAGAAAAAAAGGGGCTAGCCTTACATACCTTTACGTTTCGCTAACTTTGTCACTTGAACGCTTCCCTCCAATATTCACGTTTCTACCTTCAAGAGAGTTCGTACTAAAATTAGATAATCGAAGACATACTTAGTCTTAAGCTAAAGCTAACGAAAATTGGGTAACATCTTCCTTTATTTCGATGACATAATAAATAACTCCCAATATCAATAACAACACCCACAATATCTTAATCAACAACTTCATCAAGCTAGACATTATGGAATGTTCAACATTCCCTATCAAACTCCTTTATAACCCTAACTATAGCACCATACCGTATCCGTCCTCATACACTGCCTCTACAACATCTTTAATACTATTTATAGTAAGATTATACTTATTCATATCAAGAACTATGATTCAAGTCAAGTCATGATTCAAGAATATCATTATTTTCACATTTGTAATCCATATTCTCCTCCTTTCCATAATCCAAGTCTTTCAACCCCTCAATACTCTCAAAAATATGAAATAAACATAAAACTAACATTAATCACTTAGGAATAAGCCTTGAGGAAACTCTACTCCATTAGAATGAAATCCTCCACTCCTCTTGCCCAAGAAATTCTTACTCTTCACAAACCTTAAAGAGCTTCCTAGCACATGATTTCTTGTCTTTGCTTTGATCTTTGATTCCTTGGTATAGATTTGTTGTAGAAAATATGTAGAACCTTCTAGGGTTCTAGAGAGATATAGGATTTGTTTTTGGAGAAGAATGAAAAATAAAAATGGGATCTTATATTTATACTTGAAAGTTCCGCATCACGGGTCGACAAGGTTATACGGTCGATAATATTATCGACGTGCCTAAGTCCGTATTTCACCGCCCGAAATGTGTTTTCGTGTAGAACCTCATCAACGGTTCCAGATGACGGCTTGTCGACGTGTCGATGGTCCGTCCCTTGGGCCGTCGATCCTTATGGAACCTTCTTAGCACTTGTTTAGCACTTCATTAGCAATCGCTCCGTTTTTTTCTCGATTCGATTCGTTAAATCACTTCTAATTTGCAAACCCGTAATGTCAAAAATGCATACTTATACTCCTGTACACATACAACGTAAAATATCTTGTGACCAAAGCTCTAGTACGGATTACGGAACCAAAGGTACACACCGCCAATAAGCCAAAGTCTCCTTGTAATAAAACGGGAGGTGTAACATTCTTCCCCCCTTTAAAAACATTCGTCCTCGAATGTTAATGTTCTCGGGAATCCTGTAAAAATTTTGCCAGAGTTTCTTCTGTAATATAGTGCTACCATCTTATCACAACAGCCCATAATAGCATTGGCTCATAAGGCCACAACACAATAGCAGGAAATTATGACCACACACGATCGAAATCATAGAAAGAAAGCATACATACCTCTTAATATTGATGTCTCATCTTGGATCTCTTTCGGGAGTTGGAATAAGTGCAGGTACTTAGAATTCATGTTTTCTTCCGCTTCCCAAGTCATTTCCTCTCGATTATTGTTCCACCACAAGTCCTTAACTGAGGTTACTTCTTTGTTTCTAAGTCTCCGTCCTTGCCTATCTAGTATAACAATAGGTACCTCCTCATAAGTTAACTTTTCTGTAACTTGAACATCACTTATCGACATGATCCTAGTAGGATCTCCGACACATTTACGGAGCATCCATACATGAAAAACTGGATGGACTGATTCAAGTTCTGAGGGTAAGTCCAATTCATATGCTACTTGGCCTACCGTGCGGACAATCTTATAAGGTCCAATGTATCGAGGACTCAACTTTCCCTTTTTACCAAATCTCGTCACGCCTTTTATCAGTAATACCTTCAAGAATACCCAATCATCAATTTGAAACTCTAAGTCTCGTTGACAGTTGTCCGCATAAGACTTTTGACGGCTTTGGGCTGTCAATAGTCGGTCTCGGATAACCTTGACCTTTTCCACCGCTTGTTGAATCAACTCAGGGCCTATTTGTTGTACCTCTCCTATTTCAAACCACCCAATTGGGGATCTACACTTCCTTCTATGCGGAGCTACATACGGGGCCATTTGAATACTGGAATGACAGTTGTTGTTGTATGCGAACTCGACGAGAGGTAAGTGGTCATCCCATCTACCCCCGAAATCTAACACACATGCCCGTAACATGTCCTTCACGATCTGAATAGTGCGTTCAGCTTGCCCATTAGTTTGTGGATGAAACGCTGTGCTAAGCCTTACCCAAGTACCCAAACCTTCTTAGAAAGACTTCCAAAATTTAGCTGTAAATTGTGCTCCTCGATTTGTGATAATAGATATTGGGACGCCATTAAGTCGCACAATCTCTTTGAGGTACAACCTTGCATAAACTTCTGCTGCATATGTGGTTTTGACCGGAAAAAAATAAGCTGATTTCGTAAGTCTGTCCACGATCACCCATATAGAGTCATACTAGCTTCGAGAATGAGGTAACCCTACAATAAAATCCATGTTGATCACTTCCCATTTCCAAGTTGGAATCTCCCTTGCCTGCAATAATCCTCCCGGCTTTTGATTCTCAATTTTCACTTGTTGGCAATTCGGACATTGAGCCACAAATTCCGCTATGTCTTTCTTCATTCCATCCCACCAATATATCAACTTGAGATCATGGTACATCTTTGTCACTTCTGGGTGAATAGAATACCGAAAATAATGAGCTTCTTCTAGGATCCGACGACATAATTCAACAACATTCGGAACACATAGCCTGTCTCGGTATTTAAGAACTCCATCTGTAGAAATTTCAAATGGCGACTTCACTTTCTCATAAAACGTATCTCTAAAATGGCTCAACTGAGGATCTTCATATTGACACTCTTTCACCTCCATATCTAAGGATGAAACAGTTGGATTGTGAATATCAATTCCCGCATTGCCTGAATCAATTAAACGAACTCCGAGGCTCGCTAGCTGGTGCAGCTCACGGATTATTTCTTTCTTCTCCAGAGGGCCCTCACATAGGCTACCCATTGATTTGAAGCTAAGTGCATCAGCTACTACATTCGCCTTCCCAGGATGATATAGAAAACTCACATCATAATCTTTCAGCAGTTCTAACCACCGCCTCTGCCGTAGATTTAACTCCTTCTACTTGAAAACATATTGGAGACTCTTGTGATCTGTATAAATATCAACATAAATGCCATATAAATAGTGTCTCCATATCTTTAGCGCATGAATAAATCGGCCAATTCAAGATCATGGGTCGGATAGTTCTTTCCATGCTTTCGCAACTGCCTTAAAACATAAGCAATGAATTTACTGTGCTGCATCAACACGCAGTTTAACCCAACACCAGAGGCATCAAAATACAAAACATAACC
Organism: Lycium ferocissimum; assembly: GCF_029784015.1. Lineage (NCBI taxonomy): Eukaryota > Viridiplantae > Streptophyta > Magnoliopsida > Solanales > Solanaceae > Lycium > Lycium ferocissimum. The sequence goes on from NC_081345.1 coordinate 13,370,936, forward strand.
ATTCCGGTCCTTTTGGGGAGGTGTCGATCGGGGCCGAAGTCAATTTATCTTTCAATTCCTGGAAACTGCATTCACAAGTATCAGTCCATTAAAATTTTATCGATTTCTGAGTTAGCCTCGTTAATGGTGCTAAAATGGAGGAAAACCCCTCTACAAATCTTCTATAGTAACCTGCAATCCCAAGAAACTACGGACCTCCGTAGGCGTAGTAGGCCTTGGCCAAGTCTTCACAGCCTCAATTTTCTGCGTATCCACTTGAATGCCATCAGCTGAAATGATATGACCTAGAAAAGTTATAGAATTCAGCCAGAATTCACATTTCAAAGATTTTGCATACAATTCACGAGCCCGAAGAATCCCAAGGACAATGCGTAAATGATCTGCATGCTCTGCCTTTGTCCGAGAATATACTAGAATGTCATCAATGAACACGATCACGAACAGATCTAAAAGAGGCCTGAATACATTATTCATTAAATTCATAAACATTGCCGGGGCATTAGTCAATCCAAATGACATCACCCGAAATTCATAGTGGCCATATCTCGTTCTGAAAGCTGTTTTAGGAATGTCTTCTTGTCTAACTCTCACTTGGTGATGATAACCCGATCTTAGATCAATTTTGGAAAACCATTTGGAACCCCGTAATTAGTCGAAACAAATCATCAATTCTAGGTGGCGGATATTTATTCTTTATCATTACCTTTTTCAAATACCGCCTATAATCAATACACATCCGTAGGAATCATCTTTCTTTCTCACAAATAAGGACAAAGTGCTCCCCACGGCGATGAGTCGGGCCCAATAAACCCTTCTTAAGTAAATCTTTCAGTTGTGCCTTTAGCTCCTTCAATTTCGGCAGAGCCATTCAAGGAGGAATAGATTGGTTTAGTATCCGGTAACACATCAATAGAAAAATCAATCTCTCTTTCCGGAGGAAGACCCAGAGTTCATCCGAAAATACATCCAAAAATTCATTCACTACCGAGACGGATTGAAAGGTCGGTGGCTTTGCTTCGTGTCATGAACTTGGACTAGATGATAAATATAGCCTTTAGCTATCATCTTCTCGCCTTGATATAGGAAATAAACCTACCCTTGGGGAGACGCTGTATTACCTTTCCATTCTAGTACGGGTTCTCCTGGGAATTGAAATCGAACTACTTTCATTCTGCAATCGATATTAGCATAACAAAAGGCCAACCAATCCATACCCATAATCACATCAAAATCTAACATTTCCAACTCAACTAAATCAACTTTAGTCTGACGATCACATACCACAATTACACAATTCTTGTATACTTGTCTAGCTATTACGGGATCACCAACCGGAGTAGATACCTCAAAAGGTTTAATTGGCTCGGGTTTCACCCCAATACGACCAACAATATAAGGACTAATATAAGACAACGTAGAACCCGGATCTATCAATGCATAAACGTCACGAGAGAATATGGATAATATACCTGTAACCATATCAAGGGAGGACTCCAGATCCTGTCGTCCAGCTAAAGCATTAATACGGGGCTGAGTACCGCCTGAACTGGATGCTCCCCCTCCACCCCTACCATGGCCTGCTGGAATCTAGGGAGTCTGCCCTATCGGGCGCACAGACGAGGAAGAACCACCTGCTAATTCTGTAGGCTGAACCCCGCCTCTACCGTACCTCGAGGGACAATCACGCATCACGTGCGCAGTCTGCCCATAAACATAACAAGCATCCGAACCTTGGCGACACGGGCCCGAATGTAACTTTCTACATTGACTACATTGTGGTACTGGTGGTCTCCTCTGACTATAATCACCTCCAAACTAGGAAACCAAAGCCCTCGAGCTCTGACCCTATCCTAAATTAATGGGGTGGTCAAATCTCCTGCCCGCAAACCGAGGAGGTGCACTAGTCCCTGACTGGCCCGAATATCTAGAATATGACTGCCTCAATCCTCCTCTATAGTTGCTGCCAGCACCAGCAGATCTGGCCCTCGTACTCTGCCCTCTATCAATGTCGCGCTCACCCCTTCGCGGAGGTTGTTGCTCTTCTAAGTTCTGGGCATGGGCCTGAATATAAAAAATATCCATCCCTTCCTGCAATAAGCCTGTCAAGCAATCTTTGAACAAATGTGGCCCCAAGCCACTCACAAACCTATGTACTCTATCTCTCATGTCAGCCACTATAGTCGGAGCCTATCTATCCAATGAATTAAAGTGAAGGCTATACTCCTGAGCACTCATATTCCTTTGTTTTAAGATTCAGAAACCTATCAGCTCGGGCCCTTCGAACCTCAGGTGGCAAATAGTGACGAAAGAAGCATCCACAAATTCTTGCCAAATCGGGGGAGGCGCATTTTCCTGTCTTGAAGATATCTAGTTATTATACCAAAGGACCGCTACATCCCGGAGTTTATAAGATGCCAACTCCATAGATTCAAAAGATCGAAGGCATGAATAATTCTCAATGTTCTCAATATCTCATCAATAAAACCTTGCGGGTCCTCATCCGATTTTGACCCGAAAATTTTTGGAGGATTTAAACTCATGAAATCACGGGCTCTAGCACTAGTTGCCCTATTACCTAGACCCGTACCCTGCCGCTGGGCCTGGGCGGCAACTAACTGTGTCAATAACTGAATAGCTTCAGTCATTTGTTGACTCGAAGCACCCGGTGGAGGTACTGGAGGTATAGGAGCCGGAGCTGAAGCCTCCTCTTGCTCTTCTAGATTAGGCGGAGTGTGAAAGGTATTTGATGGAGCCTCATTATGAGATTCACCTTCTCCTATATTCGTTGGCAGCTTCCTTTCCATCCGCCTTCGTCGTAGCCTTGCCCTTCTGGGCGGCTGTGGCTTTCCTCTTTACCGGCATCACTGAAATTATAACGCACAATTAGGGAGGAGAAAATCATATAACATGGCTCTATGGCACGATCTAATAAGAAGAAGAATGGTCATTTTTCCTAAATGCCCCGTAGCCTCTTGTTTATAAGTTTGGCGCACTTCACACCCATAAACGAGACTCTGCTGGACACAGCTCATAGACACACCCTAGGATGAAACTGCTCTGATACCACTTTTGTTACGACCCGACTAGGGGCCATGACGGGTACCCGGAGCTGACTACCGAGCACCACTCATTAGAGTAATCATCATACTCAACCTGAACATATATAATCTCCAAAGCAACACATATTTATATACATAAGCCCTCGCGGTTGCCAAAATGATATACAAAAGTACAATGTAGTCATCACAGGACATCTATTACCCACACGTACGTATCTACGAGCCTCCACTAGAGTACTAGACATAAAGACGGGACATGACCCCATCGTGCCCAAACATATACACAAAATAATAAATCAAAATGGCACCTCCGGAATAATAGAGTGCTCCTATAAGTCTTCTGATCAGCTCCTATGAATCTGGGTCACCTCCCTGTCTACCTGTGGGCATGAACACAACGTCCAAAAAGAAGGACGTCAGTACGAACATTGTACTGAGTATGTAAGGCATGAATAATACTACCATAATAAAGAAATCATGAAACACGAGGCGAAGATATAACCCGCTTAACCTTTAAAAGAAAACACGCGTTATGCATGTCAGATATACCATCATCGTTAACCCGCGTCCGGGTAACCATCGCATGCCGCCTACTAGTGGTGTCATGTCCGGCCATCCAGGCACGGTGTAATCATATGCAGCCCACCTTCGCGGTGGCATGTTCGGCCATCCAGGAACGATGTAATCGTATGCAGCCCGCCTTCGCGGTGACATGTCCGGCTATCTAGGCACGGTGTAATCGTATGCAGCCCGCCTTCGCGGTGTCATATCCGGCCCTCTAGGCATGGTGTAACCTCATCATCATATATTTATCATGAAGCATGCATAAGAAATTAATTAAATACTACAACTCTATCAGAGTGGCGTAAGGTCGAGAACCCCCGATTCCATTAAGGAGTAATCATAATCATTATACTCCACCTTGAAGGAACTAGCATCATAAGGTGGGTCTAGCAACAATGAATAACATCAAGGAATTGTATAAGAATCATTGGCTTCATGGAAATATCATATCATGAACTTTAGGATCTCTAGGCTTAGACTCATCATCATCAGTATCATATTCATTACATATCTCTTATCTTTATCTCATAAGAAGCTCTTTATAAACATTGACTCATATTTTCCGGAATGTAAGAAGGTCATGGAAAGATAAAGGAAGTCATGTTATAGGAATCATGCCTTAGAAAATAAGGGACTAGCCTTACATACCTTTACATATCTTCCACTTTATCAGTCAAACGCGTTCCTCCAATGTTCACGATTCTACATTCAAGTGAATTCGTACTAGAATTAGATAATCGGAAACGTACTTGAACTTAAGCTAAAGCTAACGAAAATTGGGCAGTATCTCCTTTGTTTATACAAATTTCTCCATATAACGTAACAACTCCCAAACATCAACAACACACCCACAATATCATAATTAATGAACCTTGTTAAATTAGTCATTATTCATTTCTCAAAATCTCCTCTTAAAGTCATCCATAGCCATGGTTATCACCCAACGTCGCACTCATTCACAGATAATGCTTCTCCAATTTTCTTAATACCATTTATAACATGATTCTACTCATAACATCTCAAGAACCATGGTTCATGTCAAACTATTGTTCAAGAATATCATTATCTCACATTTGAGTTCCATATTCTACTTTCTTCCATAATCTAAGTCTTTCAACCATTCAGCATTCTAAATAACATGAAATGATCATAAAACTCACCTTTGATTGTGTAGGAATGAGTCTTAGATGGAAATTCTTCACTTGAAGAAAACCCTAGTTCCTCTTCCAAAGAAATTCTTGACTCATAGCAACCCCAAAGAGCTTCCTTGCACTTGATTTCCTTGGTTTGATGAAGTTGATCTTTGATTGGCCTTGAATTTATGTTGATGAAATATGTAGAACCTTCTAGAGGTCTTGAGAGAGGCGGAGAAGTGGAAAGAATGAAAAATTAGAAATAGGAAAATGTATTTATACTTGAAAATTATTCAGCTCGTCAGGACTTATACGGACACCATATACGGTCCGCATAACATTATACAGTCCTTATAAGTGTCCGTATTTCACCATCGGGGAAAACATCTTTTCTGTTGGGTTATACGGACCGTATAAGTGGTCGTATAACTCCACTTTTCTGAAATTGTCTCCATCGTTTCGTTTGATCTCCAATCCTTGTGGAACCTTCTTAGCACTTGCTTAGCACTTCATTAGCAATATAAGGAGCGTTATATCTTTTCCTCAAGACATTATTAAATCAACATTGGCTCGGTACTTTGCAAACCCTTTTTCAAAACACGACTTATACTTTACATTCTTCAACGAACTTTCTTCTCTTACCTCAAATGTCTTTGATTTCTTAATTAGGATCATTAAGTAACCTTTCTTACTTGTAGAAACATCACATACTTCTCACCCTGTGTTAGTCTATCTACCATGCGACAATATGAAATTTTTCAAGGTGTGACAGATCATCACGAAAGAAAACCCAAGAAACCCTTAAAGAACCTCCGAGCCACGGATCCTGGAAAAAAGCAGCAAAATCAGAATGTGAGAGGCAACGCAAGAGTCAACCAATGTCAACCCTAAATTGGGGCCCTTCAAGACAATTGACAAGAGAAGACGATGGATGCAGATTGTACACTAGGCCAGAATTTTTCAGAGGACCTCAAAAATTCCTTCATAATAACTCGGTACAAAAGTCAGCCGACACGAACCCTCAACTGGGTTAGAATTTTTGAGAGACGGTCTCAAAAATTCCAATTCATGGTTCGACATAAGAGATCGTTGATGCAACCTAGACCGGGGAAACTTGCTATCCAATCGAATCCCTCAGATGTCTAAAGTGCTTCTAGAAAACCTCTTCTTTTTCTTTTCGTGTAATCTGAACAAAGTAGGGATGCACCTTATGTGACATCCCGAAATCAGCCATTTTAGCCTCTACCATTCGAAACAATTCCTCAACGCGTAACGAGTTACGAAATGATGATGCCAAATCAACATGACGTTGTCACAAGTGTCCATCAAGATGAAGGAACGCCGCCAAGCATCATGTTTCTCGATCAAACTGAAGAGAAGCTTGATATGCTTGGTGAAATGGAAGTCAAGTTTTTAACAAGGAACAGAGACGTCAAACAAAGCCCATCTGACTATACAATCCTAGTCTACGCTAAGTCACCGATGACTTTCCCTGACCATAAGCTGGGACAACTCGCTCCACGTTAGTAAGTATTGTAGAAACCATAAACTATGTCAAACACATGGTTCTCGGTATCTCAGTTTATTTTTACCCACAAGTGGGATATCTACTATTTGCCCGGAAGTGGGATAACTTGTTTGCCCGGAAGTGAGATATTTGTTATTTACCTGTAAGCTAGATATCTACTTTTAACACACTTGCTCGTCCAGCTTAAAAAGGGACGAATATGTGCTAGTCCACCTTAGAATGGGACGAATACGTGTTGATCCACCTTAGAAAGGGACATGTACATTTTCCTACCTCTACAACAAACAAATGATGCTCAACGGTCTCGTATATGCCATTAAAGCTCATTTAAGATTATTTTTTACTAAATTCATTGACAAAGCGACGACGTAGCTACTAACCGCTTTCTTTAAGTAAAGATTTTATGGTAATTTCCATACGTTCAAAGGCATCAGGGTTATGGCCGCATGGACAGGTCGTCAGATGAAGACAATGGTGGTCTAAATCTTCTAGAGATAGCATTTCGCCACTCACATCATTGAGGAATCATAAACTATGTCGAACACAGGTTTTTTGGTATTTCGATTTATCTTTTACCCGCAAATAGGATTTATTACTTGTTTCCCGGTGGGATTTATTACCTGTTTAACCAACAAAGTGGGACGCTAATCACTGGAGTGAAACGCTACCCGGTAACACGGAACGCTAGTCACCATAGTGAGACGCTAAGCGATAAAGTGTTATGATAATCACTAGGGTGAAATGCTACCCGGTAACACGAAACGCTAGTCACCATAGTGAGACGCTAACCGATAAAATGGGATGCTAGTCGCTAGAATGAAACGCTACACGGTAACACGGAACGCTAGTCACTATAGTGAGAAGCTAATCGATAAAGTGAAACGCTAATCACCGAGGTGAAACAATAGCCAGCAAATGGGACGCTAATCGCCAAAGTGAGATGCAACGTAATGATGATAAAACAATTAGTTAAATTATTTTATTGCTCCTTTCAAATTTGTCTTTCCCATCTTTAAGGCTTTGCAACTACTATGTTGCATTTTTATACTGATAAGTTCATTTTAGATTTTCCAGTAATTTCAAACAACCAAGAGGTGAACTTTTCAAAAAATCGTGAAGACAACGATGCCAGAACATCAGGGCAATTACCGTAAGACTTGAGGGCGTCAGGGTGACGACCCTTCTCAATAGCCAGAAAGGCCATATTAATGTATAAAATGCCATAAGGGTGGAACAGTCTAGCTAGAAGGGTCATATCAAAGGACAAAGCACTACAAGGACGACGCAATATAGCCAAAAAGGACACAAGAGGACAAATCGCCATAAGGGCGGCACAGTTTAGCCAGAAGGGCCATATTAAAGGACAAAACACCACAAAGGCGACATAATCAAAACAAAGAGGGATATAAAGGACAAAAACGGCACATCTGACCAACAGGGCCACAAGACGGATGGACGAAAGAAAATACATCTATAATGACCCTCTCGATTGTTATGGAAAATATAGGATTACCCCACCAAATAGAACATTGGCAAGGGCAGAACGAGCTAAGAAAAACTCGATTATATAAGTCTAAGAACTGAAAACTTGACTTGTTTGTGATTATTGTTTGATTGTATTGAGTCCATCGGGGGATGATGTAGGAAATTAGAACTCCGTTGGAAATTTCGAGGCCACCGGTGAGTTTGTATGGTGTTTTTATGGCTATATGCATGTTTTGTTTGTGTTTGTGAGGCCAAGGATGAAATGTTGGGTGGTGGAGTTGAAAAACTGTGAAATTAGCAAGCTCACTGGTTCAATGGTACCGCTGCGGTGAAAGTATTACTGCTATGGTGAAACCGCAGAAGCGGCCAGTTTCTTGCCGCAATGAAATCTGGACCGCTATGGTGATGTCGCTACAGCAGGATCAGGCCCGCTATGGCGGAGGTCAGTTTTAGTGTGGTCCGCTATAGCGGGCACTTGGCCACTATAGCAAGACTGCTGCAGTGATGATTTGACCGTCTCAGTGGTCGACGGGAACAGAATGTCAGCTTTTAAATACTTAGTTCCGAATTCTTTATTCATAAAACTCCAAAATAGTTCCCCACAAGCACCTAGGGAGAATTTCCAAGCTAGGGAAAGAATAACCTTGAAAGATAAGTGTCAACCATTCCTTCTATTATTACATTATCATCTTCATGACTATCATCCCTTTTATGGGTCTACAATGGTAAATTAGAAATAACAACCCTAGAACCTAATAGACTTCTATAGTTGATGGGTTATGATTATTATCATGTGTTTATCATCTAATGGCTTGGGTTATCACCTTTTAATCAAGAATTGAACCATTAGAGTCATGAACTAAGTAAATTAAGACTTAGGGTTTCATAAAAATAGTAGCTTGACCATGGAAACAGCTTGTAATAGATGTTTTGATTAAATAGCCTTATAAATTGACAATTGGTGGTTGCTAAGGAAAATGTTAGGATGATTTACACCTAGAAATCATTCACCCATTGGAATGGGGCTAAAGGGAAGGGTGTTCTTAAATTGATTTTGTGACTAGAGTAATTATGACTTATTGAGCATTCTAATTGTTAGACTTTGAGCGTTCTGAGGCTTTATGGAAGGGAAAGGCTATAGCGGAGTAATCTTCATTGTTCCAGCTCTACATTTGATGTAGGTTACAGTGTGCTTGAGTTAGACTTTGATTAGTTGATTGTATGTGTTGTGAAATTGATAGGAGGAAGCATGTCTAGTCTTCAAGCATGATTGTGTGTGTGGTTGAACTTCCTATACATGTTGATGTTTGAGTGATTATATGGTCTTCGTGCCCCTATTCATTGTGTTGGGACTTACTGGTTGATGGTGTTGTGATGAGAAGTTAATATGATCTTCTTGGTGGAATTGAGATATATATATATATAATATATATATATATATATATATATATACATGAAAAGGCTCATTTGACCAGGGGTGGGGGTGGGGATAAGGCCTAGATATAAATAGGCACATTTGATCGGGGGTGAGGATGTGGCCTAGTTGTGAGCTCGGGTCCGAGGAGTGAGTCCGGAATGAGTGGTACATGGACACCATGGGTCCCCTGCAGGTCATGACTACTGAGCAATGACATCAGTTAGCATGTGTGTACAGCATGTATATGGTTATTGTTAGTAGACTTATTTTCGTTTCTTGCTTCCTGGATTTGACTCTTGATATCATTGGGTGACTTGATTGTTAATACCCGTGGTTGTCTTGTTGATTGGGTTAATTGATTATGTGTTATTGGCTGGCTTGTCTATTTTATTGATTTTATGATGTATGCATGATACTAATCTTAGTCGACCTATGATATCTACTAGGCCTATAATATCTACTGGTATATAGTGTTTGTACTGATACTACCTCGCTATATTCTTTTGAGTGCAAATTGTGATCCAGAGACTACTAACCGACCTCATATCTAGTGTTGAGGCCGTCTGCTGACAGATTTAGGGTGAGCTTCTATCCATGTCAGGCTACCCGAAGATCTTCCTTTATGATGTCTATTTTCATTTCAGACATTGTTGGTTATTTGTTTAGACAGCTTACATTCCTTATACATGTTTTGGATTAAAGTCCTTGTACGGTGACTTTTGGACTTTGGGGTTTTACTAGTTAGGACTTTCGCATTTGCTTCATTACTTTATGGAATGACTTAATTTTGTTTTATCTTGTGCTTGAATGGCTAATAACTGATTGAAATAGTTTTTATAAAAATTGGACTTGAACTTGTAGATGGCTCACGAATTGGTTCGCCTACTAGGAGTTAGTGTAGGTGCCACTCATGGCGGGTTGGGTCGTGACAGAGTTAGTATCAGAGCTTTAGGTTAATTGATGTCGTCGTACAAGGACATGTCTAGTAGAATCTTGCGGCTCGGTATGGAGTGGTATGTACTTATCTTCGAGAGGCTACCAAACACTAGGAAAATTCTCTTTTCTTTCTTTCTTTCTTTCATGCTACTTGATTCTAATTGATATCTAGATGATTAAAATTAATATCGACTATCCTTCATTCTCTCACAAATGGCGAGAACATCGCGCGCAAGAGCGGTAGGTAGTGGTAGAGGCAGAGGGGTGGCACCACCGGGGCGCAGCCCCGAAGAATGATCCCATGCCTCTAGTGGCTCCTAATGAGGCCGCGGGAGATGCAACCGCACCAGCTCAGCCAGCGGTAGTACCAGTTTTCGCCGAGGTCGGCATATATCTGGCTCTGGTATAACGCGATGGCACGGTGTGCTAAATTGGTTACATGGATTAGCACAAACGGGGCTATACCGACCGGCTCCGGCGGTAGGGGCACGAGGATAGTAGCCCCGGTGTCCGGATAGAGTTCGGGCTTGGGAGTTCAGAAGACGCGGCCGCTGGCACCTCGCTTGGATGAAGTTTTGAGTTTTTAGGCATTTCTGAGGCCAGTTGCAAGGCCCAGTGACGATCGGTGAGGAGCATGATTTATGTTGAAAGTTCACTAAAATAAAGCCTCTGGTTTTCTATGGTACTAAGTCAGAGCATGCGTACGAGTTTATTATAGATTGTCATGAGAGACTCCACAAGATGGGGGCTGTACATAAGTATAGGGTTCAGTTTGTGACTTTCTAGTTCTTGGGTGATGCCAAATTATGGTGGAGGGCACATGTGGAGTGCAGGCCAGCTGGGTCACCTCCATTGACTTGGGTTCAATTCTATTCAGTGTTCCTACATAAGTATGTCCCGCGTACTTTGAGGGACAAAAGGAAAGATGATTTGCTAATATTAATCAGGGGAACTCGTTTGTTGCTATTTATGAGTCCCGTTTCCATTCCTTGTCCCGATATGCTCTTCAGTTGTTGCCTATTGAGGAGGAGTGGATCAGGCATTTCGTTCGGGATTGAACATTGGACTTCGGCCATCGCTCTTCAAACAGTAGCCACTAGGCTTCATTCCAAGAGGTAGTGGAGCATCTCCGTGTTGTTGAAGGGATTAGACAGGATAGTCATGCAAAGCAGATAGAGTAGAAAGCTCTAAAGAGTGGGAATTTCAGCAACTCCTTTTCGAGGGGTCAGAGTTCACAGGTGTATTCATAACATCTGATTCAGTCCGCTATGCAGGTGTGTGCTCCCATCAGGGGCCAATTATCAGTCTTCAGGTTAGCATGGGGGTTATACTACTTCATCAGCTTCTGTTCAGCGACCTACGCTGGACCGTGCATGTTACGAGTTTGGTGAGGTAGGGCATATTAAGAGGTTTTGCCCCAGACTCAGACAGAGTGGATATGGGACTCAGTATCTAACTTTCCAAGCTCTATCTGCACCAGATAGAGGAGGTAAGGACTGTACACCGGTAGGGGGCGACCACACCATAGCTAGGGGTGGTGCCCATCCTAACCGAGGCGATCCTCAGACAGGCAGAGGCGGACAGCAGCCCGGTAGGGGCAGGACTCAGACTGGACAGGGTAATCGCAGTGGTTCATAGGCTACAAGAGAGCGCAATCATTTGTATGCTTTCCCAGGTAGACCCGAGGCTGAGGCCTCCGATGCTGTCATCACATGTACTATCTCAGTTTATGATCGAATGGCTTCTATTTAATTTGATCCTGGTTCTACTTTTTCGTATGTGTTTTCATATTTTGCTGTGGGTTTGGTGTGTGATACTCTTGATGCCCCTATTTATGTATCTACTCCGGTTGGGGATTCAGTGGGTGTAGATAAAGTCTACCCTTCTTGCGCGATTACATTTATGGGATATAGTACTTCGGCAGATTTGATGATCCTAGACATGGTAGATTTTGATGTCATTTTAGGCATGAGTTAGTTGTCCCCGCGTTATGCAATTCTTGATTATCGCTCTAAAACCGTTACCTTAGCTATGCCCGGGGCACCTATACTTGAGTGGAAGGGTAACCTTAAGGGTAACCTTAGTCCCCTCTCTAAGAAAGTTATATCCTTCGTTCATGCTAAGAAACTAGTGGATAAGGGTTGTCTGTCTTATTTGGCACATATCCGTGATACCAACACAGATACTCCACCTATTGATTCGGTTCCAGTGGTACGCGAGTTTGTGGATGTGTTCCTCGCGGACTTTCCAGGTATGCCATCTAGCCGTTACATTTATTTTTGGATTGATTTAGACCCAGGGACTAGTCCTATCTCTATTCCACCTTATAGGATGGCGCCAGCAGAATTAGGAGAATTGAAAGAACAACTGTGAGATCTTTTGAGTAAGGGGTTTATTCACCGAAGTGCCTCTCCATGGGGTGCTCCTGTGTTGTTAGTTAAAAAGAAAGATGGGTCTATGCGCATGTGTATTGATTACCGTCAGATGAATAAGATGACTATCTAAAACAAGTATCCCATCCCTTGTATTGATGACTTGTTTGATCAGTCACAGAGAGCTTCTGTGTTTACAAAAATTGACTTAAGGTCAAGGTACCACCAGTTAAAGATTCGGCTAGAGGATGTTCCTAAAACAACTTTTAGGACCAGGTATGGGCACTATGAGTTCTTAGTTATGTCTTTTGGGCTTACAAATGCCCCAGTTACATTCATGAATTTGATGAACAATGTTTTTAAGCCCTTTTTAGACTCTTTCGTAATAGTGTTTATTGATGATATTCTGGTGTATTCTAGAAGTAAGGAAGAGCATGAGAAATATTTCAGGATTGCTCTTGGGGTATTGCGGAAGAAGAAGCTGTATGCTAAGTTCTCCCAGTGTGAATTTTGGTTATCTTGTGTGTCCTTCTTAGGGCATGTAATTTCGAAAGAGGATATTATGGTGGATCCGCAGAAAATTCAGGCAGTCACGGAGTGGGCTAGGCCTACATCTGTGACTGAAATTCATAGTTTCATGGGTCTGGCAAGTTATTAGCGTCGGTTCGTGAAAGGGTCCGCTTCTATTCCTTCTCATTTGACACGACTGACTCAGAAAGAGGTACTGTTTTAAAGGGTCCAACGAGTGTGAAGAGAGATTTCCAAAAGCTCAAGACATTGTAGACTATAACGCCTATCCTAGCATTGCCCATGGAGGGCAAGGATTTTATTGTTTATTATGATTCTTCACGTTCTGGTTTAGGTGCTATTTTGATGCAGAAAAAGAAGGTGATTGCTTATGCATCTCGTCAGTTGAAAGTGCATGAGAAGAACTACCCTACTCATGACTTAGAACTGGTCGCAGTGGTGTTCGTGCTGAAAATCCGGAGGCACTACTTGTATGATGCCCATTGTGAGATGTACACTGACCATCGCAGCTTGCTGTATGTGTTCACTCAGAAGGATTTGAACTCTAAGCAGCGGAGGTAGATCAAACTGCTGAAAGATTATGACATCACCATTCTGTATCATCCTGGTAAAGCAAATGTGGTGGCTGACGCATTGAGCAGGAAGTCGGCTAGTATGGGAAGTCTGGCTCGTTTGATCTCTTCGGAGCATCCATTAGCTAGACAGGTTCAGACTCTGGCTAACAGTTTTATGAGGCTGGATATTTCTAACACGGGTAGGGGTTGGCTTGTGTTGAGGCTCGGTTATCATTTCGATTTGATTAAGATTAAGGCTCTAATTCGGTTTAAGGATGCTAAGTTATGTAAAATTTGTAACAAGGTGTTGCGTGGGCGAGGCCAATATCTATATCATCAATAACATCTATGCCCATATGAATGTACATGCGCCGACAAGGCGATCAAAACAACATCCAAAATATATAGGCCGACAAGGCCGAACATATCTAACCACATACACAATGTCTACGAGCCTCTAAGAAGGGTACATCATATCATAACGTATGGGCGGGACAGGACCCCGCCGTGCCCATGAATATATACACAAAAGAATCTATACCAAAAGCTGCAGCTCCGAATGAAATGGAGCTCTGCTATGTAGTCTCTGAGAAAAATACAGCTATGGATCAAATCTGTCTCCCTGGCCACCTGCGGGCATGACGCAGCGTCCACAAACAAAAGGACGTCAGTACGAAGAATGTACTGAGTATGTAAAGCATGATCAATATCAATATGGAAACATAAAGGATAACATATGAAATAATATAGCGGGAGATAATAGTATCATCATCATAGCACTTACCGCTTTCCATAGGGACGTTCCATTTCTATTTCGTACTTGTGTACATACATTTGTATTCTTGCTCATTTACCTTTCGTATCTACTTTCATGTTCGTATTCATGTCTCCCTTCATACTCATGCTCATATCATATACATTGCATATTCATAGCCCTTACTTGGCACTTACATAGTCTCAACATATTCGTACTCTAATCGTTATCATACACATAGCATAGTCGTACTCATATAGATGTCATACATATAGCTTATTCGTACTCATATAGATGTCATACATATAGCTTATTATATTGCGTACCCGACCAATAAGTTCGGTGTTTCTCGTACCTGGCCCTACCAAGGCTCAGTGTTATCCTACCCACCCTACCAAGGGTCGCGCGTTATTATATATATACCATAGGCTTCATTTATTCGTACCCAACCATATAAGCGCGGTGCGCGCGCGTCGTCATATATATATATATATATATATATATACTTATATATATACATACTATATTCTACCGGGCCGTATAAGCTCGGGGTTCACAATAGCCTCTCATAGGCACACATACATGCTAACTCATATCTATCTCTTAGCCTTCTTATTATCGTCATTCATTACATTCTATCCTTAGAGCATTACTCGCCGTATAAGGAACTTAGTACAATCGCATCATTGGCTTAATAGCTTCTCGAGCTAGGATCATCAGAAAGTATCATGGACTCATAAGAGATGAACAATTGGTCCAAGAACCATGCCTTATGAAAGAAGGGTTAGCCTTACATACCTTTCGTGCAACTATTCTATCACTTGAGCGTTCTTCTTCAAAGCTCACGTTCTACCTTCATTGAAGTGCATACTCATATTAGATGATGGATAGCATTTAGCATTTATGACTAATTCTAGAGAAAATCGGACAAAGATCTCCTTTATTTATACGACTTTCCTCGTATTACATGTCAACTCCCAAACATCAATAATAACGTTCATAATATCATCACAATAGCCTTTAGTCAACTAGATTACTCTTACTTCACAATTCTCTTCACTTCATCTATATTCATAGTCATAACTCGACAACACATTCATTCATATACAATGTCGATTTCCATACTCTCAATATCATTTATAACATGATCATATTCATAAAGCATCAAGAATCATAACTCGTTCCAAACGTTTACTCAAAAGTGCTACTATTCACACATTCATGACCCATTTCTTATATTCTTTCGTAATCCGAGTGTTTCATCTTCTAAACACTTTATAATACATGAAAAGCATCATAAAACTCACCTTAGATGGTGTAGGATTGAACCTTGGTTGCATAAACCTCACTTGAGCCAAACCCTAGATTTTCCTTCACTTGGATTTCTTGCTTTTGATGAACTTTAATGGTTTCTCTTACTTTGATTCACTTGGTTTGATGATAACCACCTTTGATTTCCTTTGAATCCTTGTTCATGAAATATTTATGAAGCCCTAGAAGTCTTAGAGAGAAGTAGAGAGATGTTGGAAATGAAAATATGAAGTTGGGAACACATTTAAACACTTAAAACATTTCAGCCCGTCGGGTGTTCCACGGTCCGTGGAACCCAGTGCTGTCCGTGGAGCTGGTCGTGGTTCACGACCAGCCAGCTGCTCTCTCTCGCTGGCAGTTCCACGGACCCATCCACGGTCCGTGGAACGCACTGCTGGCCGTGGATCCGGCCGTGGAACTAACTCACTGTTCCACCAAGTTTGATCCCGTCGTCTCGTTTGATCTCCAATCCTTATGGAACCTTCTTAGCACTTGTTTATCACTTCATTAGCAATCTAAGGGGCATTATAACTCTTCCCCAACACATCATTAAGTTGTCATCAACTCACTACTCATAAATCCTTTCCGAAACTTATCGCTTACATAGCCTTCTCTTGGCAACTTTCTTATCTAACATCGAATGTCTTTCGAATCTCATTTAGAATCATCAATTGCTATGTCTTACTTACTGAAACATCGACTACCTCATATCTCTCATTAGCCTACTCACTGTACATCAACGGAAAATTTTCCGAGGTGTAACATTCTTCCCCCCTTAGGAACATTCGTCCTCGAATGTTAAGCACTCGGGGATTCTACGAAAATTTCGCCAGAGTTTCCCCTATAATATGGCACTACCGCCCGTCACAACAACCCATAATATCAATGCCTCACAGGGCCATAACAAAATAGCAATATAATTTGGCCACACACGACCCAAATACATAAAAGGAAAGCGTACATACCTTAGGATCTTGACGTCTCATCTTGGCCCTCTTCTGGGGGCTGAAATAGGTGTGGATATTTGGATTTCATGCTTTCTTCCGCTTCCCATGTCATTTCTTCTCGATTATTATTTCTCCATAAAACTTTAACTGAGGCCACTTCTTTGTTTCTAAGCCTCCGTACTTGCCTATCTAATATGGCAATGGGTGTTTCATCATAAGCTAACTTTTCTGTTACTTGAACATCATTTAATGGGACGATCCTAGTAGGATCTCCAATACATTTACGTAGCATCGAGACATGGAAAACTGGATGGACTGACTCCAAATCAGGAGGTAGATCTAATTCATAAGCTACTTTGCCCACTTTGCGCACAATTTCATAAGGCCCAATATACCGGGGACTAAGCTTCCCCTTTTTGCCAAACCTCATAACGCCCTTCATTGGCGACACTTTCAAGAACACCCAATCTTTAACTTGGAACTCTAGGTTCCTTCGACGATTATCCGCATAGGACTTTTGACGACTTTGGGCTGCTAACAACCGATCTTGTATAAGCTTGACTTTCTCTATGGCTTGTTGGACCAAATCCGATATCAATTTAGCCTCTCATGTTTCAAACCACCCAATTGGGGATCTACACTTTCGCCCATATAAGGCTTCATACGGTGCCATTTGAATGCTAGAATGATAGCTATTATTATAAGCAAATTCAATGAGTGGCAAATGATCATCCCAATTTCCTCCAAAATCTATCATACATGCTCGCAACATATCCTCAAGAGTCTGAATGGTACGCTCAGCTTGTCCATCAGTCTGTGGATGAAATGCCGTGCTAAGGCTCACTTGAGTCCCTAAGCCCTCTTGGAAGGACTTCCAGAAATTAGCCGTAAACTGAGTGCCTCTATCGGAGATAATAGATACTGGAACACCATGAAGTCGCACTATCTCTTTAACATAGAGCTTTGCATAATCTTCTACTACATACGTCGTTCTGACTGGCAAGAAATGAGCTGACTTGGTGAGTCTATCCACAATCACCCATATGGAATCATACTTACGTCGAGAACGAGGTAAACCTGTAATAAAGTCCATGTTAATCACTTCCCACTTCCAAGTTGGGATTTCTATAGCTTGTAACAATCCGCCCAGCTTTTGGTGCTCTATTTTCACTTGTTGACAATTGGGACATTGAGCTACAAATTTTGCTATATCTTTCTTCATCCCATTCCACCAATACATGGATTTAAGATCATTATACATTTTTGTTGCTCCGGGGTGGATAGAATAACGGGAACAATGAGCTTCTCTCAATATTTGGTGGCGCAATCCTGCCACATTAGGAACACACAACCTGCCTCGACATCGGAGAACTCCGTCTCCTGTAATCTCAAATGGTGACTCCTCTTTCTGAGGGAGTGTATCTCTGTACTGCACTAGCGTGGGATCTTCATATTGTCGCTCTTTCACTTCTACTACTAGCGACGAAACTGCTGAATTCTGAATGGTGGTTCCCCTGCTACCTGAGTCCACTACTCGAACTCCTAGGCTAGCTAGCTGCTGGAGCTCACGAGTCATTTCTCGTTTCTCTGATTGTACATCACATAAACTTCCCATAGATCTGCGGCTAAGAGCGTCAGCCACAACATTTGCCTTTCCGGGGTGATATAGAATATCAACATCATAATCTTTTAACAATTCTAACCATCGTCGTTGCCGTAAATTCAACTCTTTTTGCTTGAAGATATACTGAAGGCTCTTGTGATCCGTATAAATGTCTACATGAACACCATATAAATAATGTCTCCATATCTTTAATGCATGAATCACTGCGGCTAATTCAAGATCATGGGTTGGATAATTCTTTTCATGTTTTCTTAATTGCCTTGAAGCATATGCAATCACCTTGCCATGTTGCATCAATACACAGCCTAACCCAACGCCTGAAGCATCGCAATAAACAACATAACCTTCCAATCCCTCTGGAAGTGTCAGGACTAGTGCAGAAGTCAATCTGTCCTTTAGCTCTTGGAAACTACGTTCACAAGCATCTGTCCATTGAAACTTTGCTGATTTCTGAGTCAACTTTGTAAGTGGGGCAGAAATAGAAGAAAAACCTTCAACAAATCTTCTATAATAACCTGCTAAGCCCAGAAAGCTACGTACCTCCGTAGGAGTTGTGGGCCTTGGCCAAGTCTTTACGGCCTCAATCTTTTGGCTATCTACCCGAATTCCATCGGCTGAGACAATGTGCCCAAGAAATGTCACTGAGTTCAACCAGAACTCACACTTAGAAAATTTTGCAAATAACTCTCGAGTCTGAAGAACTCTGAGGACAGTACGCAAATGATCCGCATGTTCTGCCTCGGATCTGGAATATACCAAGATGTCATCGATGAACACAATCACAAACAAATCTAGAAAGGGCCTGAACACATCATTCATTAAATCCATAAACACTGCCGGTGCATTAGTTAGCCCAAATGACATTACCCGGAACTCAAAATGGCCATATCTTGTTCTGAAAGCTGTCTTAGGGATATCTTTCTCCCTAACTCTCACTTGATGATATCCGGATCTCAAGTCTATCTTGGAAAACCATTTGGCACCTTGTAATTGATCAAATAAGTCATCAATCCTCGGAAGAGGATATTTATTCTTAATCGTCACCTTATTCAATTGCCGATAATCAATGCACATTCTCAAAGAGCCATCTTTCTTTCGGACAAACAATACGGGTGCTCCCCACGGGGATGAACTAGGCCTAATAAAGCCTTTCTCGAGCAAGTCTTTCAATTGCTCCTTCAACTCTTTCAATTCTGCGGGAGCCATTCTATAAGGAGGAATAGATATAGGCTTAGTGTCTGGCAACACATCGATAGCAAAATCAATCTCCCGCTCGGGAGGAAGGCCTGGGAGCTCTTCCGGGAATACATCCGGAAACTCATTCACTACAGGAACTGACTGAAAAGTCGGCGGTTCGGCTTCTACATCTTGAACTCGCACTAGATGATAAATGCAACCTTTTGTAATCATTTTCCTTGCCTTTAGATAGGAAATAAACCTACCCTTTGGTGATGCCGTATTTCCCTTCCAATCGGAAGCGAACCATTTTCATTCTACAATCGACATTGGCGTAGCAAGAAGCCAACCAATCCATGCCCATAATAACATCAAAATCCACCATTTTTAACTCATGCAAGTCAATCATAGTACGGCGACCACAAATCACAATTACACAATTTCTATATACTCGGCTAGCTATTACCGATTCACCAACGGGTGTAGAAACCTCAAAAGGCTTAATCGACTCCGGTTTGATTTTAAACCGACCCGCAATATACGGAGTAACATATGACAATGTGGAGCCGGGATCTATCAAAGCATATACATCATGAGAAAGTACCGATAATATACCTGTGACCACATCAGGAGAAGACTCGAGGTCTTGGCGTCCAGCCAAAGCATAGATACGGTGCTGAGGACCGCTAGAACTGGGGGCTCTCCCCTGCCTCTACCACGGCCGACTGGCGCGTGTGAACCTGGCCCCATAGGGCGTATAGATGCTGAAGATCCGGCTACTGACCCTGAAGGCTGGGTCCTACCTCTGCCACTAACTGAGGGGCAATCTCGCATAATATGGCCTGGCCGACCACATGAATAGCAACCCTCTGAGCCCAATCTGCACTGACCCCAATGTAACTTCCCACACTGGGAGCATCGTGGTACGGGTGGCCTCGCCTGACCCGAATCACCTCTAAACTGGGATCCCGAAAAGCTCTGACTCGGCCCGGGATGAGTAGATCTATCAAATCTCTGGCCTGAATACCGTGGAGGCGCACTAGTCATAGAATAGCCCGACTGTCTAGAAGACTGCTGTCTGTGCCCACCTCTATACTCGTTCATCGGACCCGAAGATCTAGCCCTCTTGCTATGCCCTCTATCATGCTCGCTTCTTTGTTGTTGCAAGCTTTCTTCTAAATTTTGAGCGTGGGCTTGGATGCGTGCAATATCCATATTGTCTTGGAGGGACGCGGTCAAACATCTATCCATCAAATGTGGCCCTAGGCCTTTCACAAACCCGTACCTCGATCACCCATATCCGCTACCATGGCCGAAGCATACCTAGCCAAGGAGTTGAAGCGGAGGCTATACTCTAGAGCACTCATGCTCCCTTGTCTCAAATTTAGGAACTTATCGGCTCTAGCTCGCCGAACTTCCGGGGGCAAATAATGTCGGAGAAATGCATCTACAAATTCTTGCCATACCGGAGGAGGTGCATTGGCTCCCCGTGAAGCCATCCAAACCGTGTACCAACATACCGCGACATCCCTCAATCTATAGGACGCTAGCTCCACCGATTCGGTGTCTGAAGCATGTATCAACCGAAGCGTCCTCAACATACCATCAATGAAATTCTGAGGGTCCTCATCCGGCTTTGATCCAAAGAATTCCGGAGGGTTCAAACTAATAAAATCACGGGCTCTTGCACTAACAGCCCTATCACCTTGCCCTGAACTTGGCCTCTGAGTCTGGGCCGCAACCAATTGAGTCAATAAATTAATGGCCTCTCTTACATCTTGGCCTGAAGCAGGTGGAGGAGCCGGAGGTGCTGGAGCTGGGGCTGAGGCTCCCTCACGCTCCTCTAATATAGGCCCTGAACGGGAAGACTGAGATTGAGCCGCACTCTGGGACTCACTTTCTTCTACTACCGGTGGCGGTGCTCTTTCAGCCCGCTTTTCTGTCACCGTCTTGCCCTTTTGGGCTGCTGTAGCCTTTCTCTTTACAGGCATTTCTGAAATACACAACATATCGTTAAGAAACAAGAAGTTCTTACATCAAAGCTCTATCGCACGATTTCTTATGAAGAAAGAAGGTCATTCATTCCTAAAATGTCCGCGCTTCTTGTTTATAAGTGTGGCGCGCAACACACCCATAACCAAGACTCTACTAGACACGGCTCGTAGACACACCCTAGGACCGAACGCTTCGATACCACTTTTGTCACGACCCAACTCAAGGGCCGCGACGAGCACCCGGTGCTAGCCCACCCAGGCACCCCTTAACACACTTATACATCACATTCTAGGTGAGCCACATAATTATATCATGCTTTTCATTCTTCACCATTCTAATCACATCGGGTAATAACATATTTATATCATCAATAACATCTATGCCCACATAACTGTACATGCGCCGACAAGGCGATCAACATAACATCAAAAATATATATATATCTGACAAGGCCGAACATATCTAACCATATACACAATGTCTACGAGCCTCTAAGAAGGGTACATCATATCATAACGTATGGGCGGGACAGGACCCCGCCGTGCCCATGAATATATACACAAAAGAATCTATACCAAAAGCTGTAGCTCCGAATGAAATGGAGCTCTGCTATGTAGTCCCCGAGAAAATACAGCTATGGATCAAGTCTGTCTCCCTGGCCACCTGCGGGCATGACGCAGCGTCCACAAACAAAAGGACGTCAGTACGAAGAATGTACTGAGTATGTAAAGCATGATTAATATCAATAGGGAAACACAATAGGTAACATATGAAATAACATAGCTGGGAGATAATAGTATCATCATCATAGCACTTACCTGCTTTCCATAAGGACGTTCCATTTCTATTTCGTACTCGTGTACATACAATTGTATTCTTGCTCATTTACCTTTCGTATCTACTTTCATGTTCGTATTCATGTCTCCCTTCATACTCATGCTCATATCATATACATTGCATATTCATAGCCCTTACTTGGCACTTACATAGTCTCAACATATTCGTACTCTAATCGTTATCATACACATAGCATAGTCGTACTCATATAGATGTCATACATATAGCTTATTCGTACTCATATAGATGTATACATATAGCTTATTATATTGCGTATAGATGTCATACAATAAGTTCGGTGTTTCTCGTACCCGCCCTACCAAGGCTCGGTGTTTCACGTTATTCGTACCGCCCTACCAAGGCTCGGTGTTATTCGTACCCAACCCTGGTGCGCGCGTCGTTATATATATATATATATACGTATTCATTATATTCTACCCGGCGCGCTCGGGGTTATATATATATATAGGCATATATATATATACATACATACTTATCATATTCTACCCGGCCATATAAGCTCGGGGTTCACAATAGCCTCTCATAGGCACACACACATACAAGCTCATATCTACCTCTTAGCCTTCTTACTATCGTCATTCATTACATTCTATCCTTAAAGCATTACTCGTCGTATAAGGAACTTAGTACAATCGCATCATTGGCTTAATAGCTTCTCGAGCTAGGATCATCAAAAAGTATCATGGACTCATAAGAGATGAACAATTGGTCCAAGAACCATGCCTTATGAAAGAAGGGTTAGCCTTACATACCTTTCGTGCGACTATTCTATCACTTGAGCGTTCTTCTTCAAAGCTCACGTTCTACCTTCATTGAAGTGCATACTCATATTAGATGATGGATAGCATTTAGCATTTATGACTAATTCTAGAGAAAATCGGACAGCATCTCCTTTATTTATACGACTTTCCTCGTATTACATGTCAACTCCCAAACATCAATAATAACGTTCATAATATCATCACAATAGCCTTTAGTCAACTAGATTACTCTTACTTCACAATTCTCTTCACTTCATCTATATTCATAGTCATAACTCGACAACACGTTCATTCATATACAATGTCGATTTCCATACTCTCAATATCATTTATAACATGATCATATTCATAAAGCATCAAGAATCATAACTCGTTCCAAACGTTTACTCAAAAGTGCTACTATTCACACATTCATGACCCATTTCTTATATTCTTTTGTAATCCAAGTGTTTCATCTTCCAAACACTTTATACAACATGAAAACATCATAAAACTCACCTTAGATGGTGTAGGATTGAACCTTGGTTGCATAAACCTCACTTGAGCCAAACCCTAGATTTTCCTTCACTTGATTTCTTGCTTTTGATGAACTTTAATGGTTTCTCTTACTTTGATTCACTTGGTTTGATGATAACCACCTTTGATTTCCTTTGAATCCTTGTTCATGAAATATTTATGAAGCCCTAGAAGTCTTAGAGAGAAGTAGAGAGATGTTGGAAATGAAAATATGAAGTTGGGAACACATTTAAACACTTAAAACATTTCAGCCCGTCGGGTGTTCCACGGTCCGTGGAACCCAGTGCTGTCCGTGGAGCTGGTCGTGGTTCATGACCAGCCAGCTGCTCTCTCTGCTGGCAGTTCCACGGACCCATCCACGGTCCGTGGAATGTAATGCTGGCCGTGGATCTGGCCGTGGAACTCACTGTTCCACCAAGTTTGATCCCGTCGTCTCGTTTGATCTCCAATCCTTATGGAACCTTCTTAGCACTTGTTTATCACTTCATTAGCAATCTAAGGGGCGTTATAACTCTTCCCCAACACATCATTAAGTTGTCATCAACTCACTACTCATAAATCCTTTCCGAAACTTATCGCTTACATAGCCTTCTCTTGGCAACTTTCTTATCTAACATCGAATGATGAAGGGACTACCTCATGATGACATCAACGGAAAATTTTCCGAGGTGTAACATTAGTCTACATGGGGTTGCTATCTCCATCATGTCTAATAGGGACGCGACGTTCACTTCTAGCTTTTGGGAGCATTTGCAGAGGAATCGGTTGGACCTTAGTATTTTTCCACCCCTCGAGATTTATTGTGTTCTTGAAGATATGTATAGACTTTAGTGGGTAGCTTGCCATTGGCCGAGTTTGCATATAATAATAGCTACCACTCGAGCATCGACATGGCTCCATTTGAGGCATTGTATGGGAGGAGGTGTGGGTCTCCTATTGGGTGGTTTGATGCGTCTGAGGTGAGACCTTGGAGTATGGACATTCTGAGAGAGTATTTCACAAGCCAAGCTTCAATGTTAAAGGAGGTATCAGATTGTGAGGAAAACAAGTGTTGTTCAAAGTCTCACCCATGAAGGGTGTGATGAGGTTTGGGAAGAAGGGCATTGTCCGAGATAGATCGGTTTTGATTCTTAAGAATGTGGTAGCTTGAACTTGGCGTATGACATTTCAATGTTAAAGAGGTATCATTGTGATGGTTCATACATAATTCATTGGGATTCGGTTTTGCTAGATGTGAACTTGACGTATGAGGAAACTCCTGTTGCTATCTTAGACAGGGTTGTCTGCAAGTCGAGGTCTAAGGAAATAGCCTCTGTGAAGGTTCAATAGAAGAATCGCCCAGTTGAGGTAGCTGCTTGGGAAACAGAATCAGATATGCGTAGAAAATATCCTCAGCTTTTCGCTGAGTCAGGTAACTTTCCTTGATTCCTCATCCTTATCTGTTCGGGGACAAACAAAGGTTTTAATTGGTATCTGGTGTAATGACACTCCCAGTCGTTATGGAAAATATAGGAGCACCCACCAAATAGAACCTTCCCAAGGGTAGAACGAGCTAATAGAAACTCGATTGTATAAGTCTAAGAACTAAAAACTTGGCTTGTGTTGTGATTATTATTTGTTTCTGTTTAGTCCCCGGGTGGGGGGGGGGGGGGGGTTGATGTAGGGAATTAGAACCCCGTTGGAATTTCGAGGCCATGAGTGAGTTCGTATGGTGTTTTTATGTCTATGTGCATGTTTTTTTTTGTGTTTGTGAGGCCTCGGATGAAATGTTAGGTGGTAGAGTTGAAAAACTGTGAAAATAGCGAGCATACTGGTTCAGCAGCACCGTTGCAGTGGAAGAAGTGCTACTGCGGCGGGACCGATGGAGCGGCCGGCTTCTCACCGCAGCGGTCAGTCGGAGTTCGTTGTGTCCGCTATGGCAATGTCGCTATAGTGGGATTAGGCTCGCCATGGCGAAGGAAAAGTTTGGTGTGGTCCGCTACAGCGGGCACTTGGCCGCTATAGCGAGGCTGCTGCAGTGCCGATTTGACCGCCACAGCGGTCAACGGGAATAAAATGTCGGCTTTTAAACACTTAGTTCTAAATTCTTTATTCATAAAACTCCAAAACAGTTCCCCACAAGCACCTTGAGTGAAATTCCATGCTAGGGCCAGAATATCCTTGAGGTAATTCTCAACCATTCCTTCCATCATTACATTATCATCTTCATGATTATCATCTCTTTTATGGGTCTACAATGGTGAATTAGAAATAGCAACTCTAGAACCTAATAGACTTCTATATTTGATGGGTTATCATTGTTATCATGTGTTTATCATCTAATGGCTTGGTTTTCACCTTTTAATCCAGAATTGAACCATTTGAGTCATGAACTAAGTAAATTGAGAGTTACGGTTTTGTAACCATGGTATCTTAACCATGGAAATTGCTTGTAATATATATTTTGATTGAATAGCCTTATAAATTGATAATTGGTGGTTGCTAAGGCAAATGTTAGGTTGATTTACACCTAAATATCATTCACCCATTAAAAAGAGGTAAGGTGGAAGGGTGTCCATTTTATTGATATTGTTAACTAGAGTGGTTATGACTTATTTAGCATCTTAATTACTAGACTTTGAGTGTTTCGAGGCTTTACAGAAGGGAAAGGATGTAGCGGAGTAATCTGCTTTGTTCCAGCTCTACATTTGAGGTAGCTTACAGTCTACTTGAATTAGACTTTGATTAGTTAATTGTATGTGTTATGAAACTAATAGGAGAAAGCATGTCTAGTCTTCAAACATGATGTGTGTGGTTGAGATTCTTATATGTTGTTGATTGAGTGATTATGTGGGCTTCGTGCCACTATTCATTGTGTTCGGATTGGTTGATGGTGTTGTGATGAGAAGTTAATATGATCTTCTTGGTGGAATTGCGATACTAATGATCATTTGATAATTGAACATAAAATGACACTAGATATATATATATATATATATATATATATATATATATATATATATATATATATATATATATGAAAAGGCTCATTTGACCCGAGGGGGGGGGGGGTGAGGATGAGGCCTATTTATGAACAGCACATCCGACCGGGTGTGAGTATATGCCCTAGTTATGAGCTCGAGTCCGAGTAGTGATTCCGGAATGAGTGGTACATAGACACCATGGGTCCCCTGCAGGTCATGACTACTGAGCAATGACATCAGTTATCATGTGTGTACAACGTGTATGTGGTTATTATTGGTAGATTTATTTCCGTTCATTTGACTTTGATATCATTGGGTGACTTGATTGTTAATATCCTTGGTTGTCTTGTTGATTGGGTTAATTGATTATGTGTTGTTGACTGGCTCGTCTATTTTATTGATTTTATGATGTATGCATGATAGTAATCTTAGTCGGCTTATGACATCTACCGGTACATAGTGTTTGTACTGATACTACCTTGCTGTATTCTTTTGAGTGCAAATTGTGATCCAGAGACTGCTACCCGACCACATATCTAGCGTTGAGGCTGTTTGCTAACAGATTTAGGGTGAGATTCTATCCATGCCAGGCCGCCCGAAGATTTTCTTTTATGATGTCTATTTCTATTCCAGACATTGTTGGTTATTTATTTAGATAGCTTGCATTCCTTAGACATGTTTTGGATTAGAGTCATTGCATGGTGACTTTCGGATTTTGGGGTTATAATAGTTAGGACTTCCGCATTTACTTCACTATTTTATGGCATGACTTAATTTGATTTTTCTTGTACTTGAATGGTTAATAACTGATTGGATTGATTAATAAAAAATGGACTTGAATAACAGATGTCTTACGTGTTGGTTCGCCCACTACGAGTTAGGGTAGGTGCCAGTCATGGCAGGTTGGGTCATGACATATAGTCAAAAGAAAGGAATAAACTACAATGAAACAATTTCACCAGTGGTAAAGATGGTCACAGTAAGGTAAGTCCGTGCACTAGTTGCTTCAAGAAATTGGTTCATCCATCAAATTGATGTGTTTAATACTTCTTTACAAGGGGATCTTCATGATGAAATCTATATGCAACTACCTCAGGGCTTTGCAAGTCAGAGGAGAAAGTATGCAGACTTGTCAAGTTCTTATATGGTTTGAAACAGACTCTAAGAGAGTGGAATGACAAGCTAACAGAAGCACTGTTATTAATGCAGTTTTCACAAAGTCAGCATGATTATTCCTTGTTTACCAAAAGCACTTTTGAGGTAATGGTCATTGTACTTGTCTATGTAAATGACACATTGATAACGGGGAGTTCATTGGCCCTGATTAAAGAAACAAAAAAGAAACTGCAAAAGGCCTTCAAAATGAAGGATGTAAGAGAACTAAATGTTTCCTCGGAATAGATTTTGCAAGATCAAAGGCTGGGATCATTATGCATCAAAGAAAGTATTGTCTTGAACTTATCTCAGAAGCAGGACTTGCAGCAACTAAACGAGCAATCACACCAGTAAACATCAATGTCAAACTCACTTATGCGCAGTATGATAATGGTCTGAGTAAATCAAAAGAAAGTACAAAAAAAAAACACCTGATCCACCTGCTGACCAAACTATATCAGAGATTGATTGGGAAACTTATTTACCTTACTATCACGACCCAACTAGCATAGTCGTGATGGCACCCACTCTAACCCCCATGGTTGGCGAACCTTCCCCTTAACCAATTACTTATACAAATTCCAAATTTTTATCCATAATAATAAACACGAAATATAGTCTAATTCAATGTAATAGTTATCATAAGTGCGAAAATACCAATCATAATACAACCCCAAAAATGAAGTTACCATACGAGAACATCTACGAACACATGTCTAGGAATAATACATCTATTTGAGCATAAATAAATACTTTCTAAAGATAAAGTAATAGACAATAGAAGATGAGGGTCCAGGCCTGCAGACTGGAAGA
Organism: Lycium ferocissimum; assembly: GCF_029784015.1. Taxonomy (NCBI): domain Eukaryota; kingdom Viridiplantae; phylum Streptophyta; class Magnoliopsida; order Solanales; family Solanaceae; genus Lycium; species Lycium ferocissimum. The sequence continues at coordinate 13,399,385 of NC_081345.1, forward strand.
TGGCTCACCCTCGAAATCTTAATCAAATAGCCTCAAGGATAGAAATCGGGTCTCGAGAACGGTCACCCTTCCAATATGCACTTAGAAAAGTGTGCAGTAAAGTAGTATCAGTACACACACATATTGGTAAGCATCATAAGCCAGCTAAGATTAGCTCATGCATACAAACACAGAATCAAACAAGATAAGCAGGTAGGCACAAACATTCACATAAGTTACAACTGATAAATAACCGAATCATAGCCTAAGGTGAAGCATCTAAACACAAGTCTGCCAAGTCTTCCACTATTCCTTAGAATAACCATAATATAAGTACAACCACAATCTAATCAATAGGAGTAAAATATGATAATGATAGATGCCATGCAATGAGATGAGTGCTAATGCAATGCAATGGCCAACAACAAAAGTTGTACACACATGCTTTGGATGGAATCTCGAAGTTTAGGAAATCATGACCCGTGGGGGACCCATGGCGTCTGTGTACCACTCGTTTCGGAACGAACCTTGGACTCAAGTCATATGCCCTCCGCTTCAAAAATAACCTTGAACTTAAAGTCATATACCATACTTTCCTCAAAAGTGCCACATTTTCTTTCATGGTTGCCATAAGTCTCTCATCAAGCATTTGTGAACCATTTCCATCATGTATGAGTGAATGAATACAACAATGGTAAATAAATGCAATGCACACCAATGAATATACAATAGAAGTCTGAACCCAATAAGCCACATCAGGAATCGTACCAATCAACTCAACCATGGAATGAAATCAACAAGCTAGTTCAATCACCAAGGTAAATCTATCATATCACCTCACTTCCAACCATCACAAGTACACCATAATCGTAATGTGTAAAAAAACGGCGACAAGACCACATAATAAGAAATCATACCAACCTACGATTCAATCCATCCCAACATCATGTATGATGACCTAATCATGATGTCTCCCATCAATTCTACGCATATATACATTTTGCTAATCAAACTCTAACTAAATTATGCTGTAACGTACCTCAAATGCCGAGCAGAAGCCACGCACTACTTCACTTGAGCCTTCCCCTTTCGAAGTGCTTCAGAACGAATGAAGTCTAATATTAACAATGCTAAGTAAGTAAATAACCACAACAAGCCAACTAATCGAAAAGAGAAACGGGTGGAGAATTACTTCAAAATACCCTTATCGACTAAATAGGGTAAAATAAAAATTAAGGGTGCAATTACACTATTCATAGTCTCATTAGTCATTATCCATAATTTCATGGAGTTCTAACCACAATTTGTCCTTCAAGTTCATCATTTAAGCTAAAATCCCCAAATTTGTAAAAACCCTAATTTCATGAATGTCACTACCCAAATAGCCGTGAGTGGAACCCACACTAAAATCTTCTAGTGGGCAAACCATCCCCTTAACCAATTACTAAACCATTCAAATAATTTAAATCAAGAACCAGAATTAAATCATAGATTTGTCTAGTCATGCCATAAATAAATAAAGGTGCGGAAATCTAACTATTACAACCCCAAAATTTGAAAGTCATCGTTCAAGGACTCTAAAAAATAACTATCAAAAGAATGAACAATTGTCCATAAATATAAATAATGTCTGGAATAAATTAGACATCAATTAAGAAAGATCTTCAGGAGGCATAGCATGGATAGAAGCTCACCATCAGATCTGATCAGGAGCTACCCTCAAGCTAAATATGAGGTCTGGAAGAAGCCTCTGACACACAATCTGCACTTAAATAAAAAGTGCAGCAAGGTAGTAGCAGTACAATCACTATGTTCCGGTAGATATCATAGGACGACTAAAATTAGTATCATGCATAATTTCATAAAATTAATAAGATAGGCAGATAGGCACAACAACACATAATCAATTATTGTCATCAACAAAAATCAACCAACACGGGAATAAGATAAGTCCAGCCACAACCATCAACGGGAATAATACAAGTCTGATGCAATGCAATGGAACAACGATAGTATCTCAATCGTGTATAGACATGCCAAGTGGTAATGTTTAGCCAATTAGCCATGACCTGCAGAGGACCCATGGTGTCCATATACCACTTGTTTCGGAATTGACCTCAGATCACGAGCCCATAACTAAGCCACATCCTCACCCCCTGTCAAATGTGCCTTTCTATATACATTCTTTCTGTATCTCATCATAATATGAATCTCAACATATTTTAGTCCAACAGTCAATATGGAATATGATCAGCCAACAATATCATGTCAAGAAATGCAAGGCATCAAGCCACAAGTCATATCAAGACCCAAGTAAATTAACTCAACATAGTGAATGTGCAATCATCTCAATCAACAAGCAGAATATATATGAACTCCTTCCTTCTTATAACTCAATAATTACACCTCAGGTTTTAGCACATAAAGTAATGGCGACAAGCCCACATAATCAATCAATCAGTACCAACCTAGGAATTTCCAACTAGACTTCATGTCTGAAGACCTATACATGCTTTCTCTGATCAATTCTATTATCTATACATTTAACTAATCAAACTCTAACTCGAGTAAATCGTAACCTGCCTCAAATGTAGAACTAGAATAAGACACGCTTCTCCGCAACAACTTTTCCCTTTCGCAAAGGTTCAGAACGTTCAAAGTCTATCCATAGAACGCTAAGTGAGTATTGAATCATCTACTCAACAAGAAAAACTATTAGGGAAGAAAACCCAATTACTTCTACCCTTTTCAAATGGTGAAATCATCATTTACTAATGAACTTATCATAATTTTAATCCCAACAATCATACTACTCCAATTCATGGGTTTCTAATCAATTCAACTCCTTTCAAGTAGTTTTTATGCTAAAGTTCTCATTTTTATTAGAACCCTAAGTATCAATATGCAATTTCCATCATTAATAACCACATTCTAATCTTAGAAAGTGATGCTCTCCTAGTTGAATAAAACTTGATAAAATCAACAATTCATTCATTATTTGTTACACCTCGTAGTTTTGTACGTTAAGATCGTTAGGTGTTAGCTGTGTAATTGTGGACACTGGAGCACCTTCTTGGATATATGAGATTATAGTCGCCCACCTTATGATTATGAGGGTTTAAGTTCATATGATAAGCTAGGGAAGGATTGGAGGGCAAGTGGATTAAATAAATTAAGTTTGTTGGAACTTTGGAGAGAAGTTGGGCAAGATTTTGTACGATGATTTTTGTCGGTCTTGGGGAAAGAATATCTTTTAGCATATGAAGAGTTTTGAGGTAAAGTAAATGCCTCAATTGAAGTTCAGAAAGCTTAGTTTCCAACGCAACAAATCGCGCATTAATCCGACATCGGAATCGAACGTTATGAGCATTTTAAGACAGACTGCTAGAGCACTTATTAACTCTGCGCGAACGTTCCTGGAGGTGGCGCCAACGCGTAGAGGATCCAGGGGATAACTCAATTGCGAACGCGCCCCCTTGGGGCGTGAACGCGCTGAGCAAAATCTAGATCGGTGCAACCCGACTCTAGAACATTATAAAAGGGGGCTTACTCCCTCATTTTTCATCCAAACTTCCCAAATATTCTGGAAATTTCCCCCAACTTCCAATCATCAAATTTTAACGCGAATTAAGTATAATCTCCAAATTCAAGTTCAGACAGCATATAGTTGCGATTATAATATCGTATTGCGGTGAATCTTGGCTGAAATTCAAGGTGAATATTGAAGATATTGTGGTTATAGCGGGAGTAAGGTATGAATCATCACTTATTGATATTGATTTAGGTTTATTTATGAAGGTAGAGCTCTTAAATGATCGTATAACGAAATGGTCGGTCGAGAAATTGGATAAACATCGTGTGGGATGTTTTATAAAATATTTTGGTATGGATGAAGATGTTGTTGGCGTTAGAGTTTTTGTTATTGTATTGGATGTTAGTATTGTGATTTCGGGCTAGGGATATAAACAGGGGAGATGCTGCCCGAATTTCGATAGATTCTAAAGAAGCCTAATTTAAAGACTTGAGATAGGCATATGTCAATAAGACTAACTGCAGTATGAATTCTCTTAAATGTAGATTTACAAGCTTAGGAGGACAAGCGTTAAGTAGTAGGATATCAAACAGGTATGTTAAAGTTATTCCTTCTTTTCATTGGCATATTCCTACTATTGAGACATCCTTGACTGTTCGCACAAAGATGTGCTAATCACGAAGATTATACTTGGGTTACCACAACTCTATTGTAGTACTCCCCTCTAGTTAAGAGAGAGTATAAGAATGATTGAGTTATATAAAATGATTGAATGACAGGAGGTATAATTAGTGTATATGTTTCTTATAGGCTATTGTGTCGCGTTCGAGTTATTGTTATGTGTTTGTATAGGCCTGGCCTATGGGTCATGGAGTTGATTATACCTAACCTACGGGTCATGGAGTTGATTATACCTGACCTACGGGTCATGGAGTTTATTATACCTGACCTATGGGTCATGGAGTTGATTATACCTGGCCTTTGAGTCATGGAGTTATTTATGCCTAACCCTCAGGTCACAGAGTTATATCTATAGAGTTATATTATCTTGCCTCAGATGAAAGGCAACCTAGGTAGAATACCTCCAGATGCTTTTGTCACACCCTAATTTCCGATAGGGCATGATGGGCACCCGACCCTTACCTAGGGCCGAGCGAACCCGCTGACTTTCTTAATACTCATAACCATACTGGGCCCGCAAAACATGACACAAGTACGTAATGAATTTTTTTTTGAAAACAAACATGCCTTTCATCTTTGTCAAATCAAATAAAACTAGCATCGTATGAAATCTGTAAACATATGAAGTTCGTAGCATAATGCATAATAATACATCGGCTTACATAGCCGCTTACAAAACTGACATATCATACACACGACACTGTCTGCAAAGTCTCTACCATAACTTCAGATACCATACAAAGGCACTCTGACTCGGTAGCACTCCGAAGGAAATGGAGCTTGCCAATCCAAATTCGGAACATCTTCGCTAACATCACCTACTCATCCGTATATACCTGCGCGGCATGAAACGCAGCCCCCGAAGAAAGGGGGTCAATACAGAATATGTACTGAGCATGTAAAGCATGGCATACAGAAAATGAAGTCATAATCGAATAAGGAGTACAAAACGTGAGCATAATAGCCAGAATACCAAAGCGCTTGCATCTGACATACAAATCATACATAAGAGATACAAAAGACAAATATGATAATCAGAATGCCAAAATGCTTCGCTTTCTTTGAAAAACATTTCTGTCTCATACATACGGAAAATCAAACACATCATATGAGCTGACATTAACCGAATGCCGAGAAACGTACGGCCCGATCCATAAATAATATAATAATAATAAACATACCGTACCCAGCCCTCTAGTGAGGGACTCGATAAATCAAATCATATCGTCATATTATCACATATCATATCGTATCATCAGATCATCACATATCATATCATATCACGTACGGTCCGTAATGGGACCCGGCGGACAGAACGTGGTCGCCACTCCATCTGGTCGCCACTCCATCTGGGCGCCACAACACATCATACTTCGGAATATTGTATACCTCCGAACACATCATACTCCGTATCACATCATATATCATATCACATCATACTTCGAAAAACACATCATACTTCGGAATCACATCATACTTCGGAATCACATCATACTTCGGAATAGTGCGCACGATAACATACCGGCCCGGGACTCGGCGAAAGATATAACAACAGAAAGCACGAGCAGAATCGTAAGTAACCATATGCATACAAAACACTTACAAAGACCCAATAGGGTAGTCAGAACGAACTATTAGTTCAAAATCGAAACAATAGTCAAATCAGGTTTTCTTCCGAATATCACTCGGGAACATATCAAACCGAACTTCAAACCATAGTCACGTATCAAAGTCATATGCACAAAAATCCTCATTCCAGACTCAACAGATAAATAAGTAGTCATACTCGGGGGTCGGAAAGATAGTCATATTAAATTCTTTCAAAAATAGTTCGTTAGAACCAAACATAGAACGTCGCGGGACCCACGGACGAGCATCAACCCCAATCCGGGCCCGCCTATGAAAATTAAGGTCATTACTCGTCATGAAATCATTTGCGAAGATATCAAAGCGATCCGAGCCCTTTCTTGAAAGTTACGGGCGTTCGTAGTTTCGTAATCATTTAGGAACAAAACTCTTTTGAAAAACAAAACTTTTATGCAACTTTTGAAATTTAGTCATACAAAAGACATAAGGACCATAATTCGACTACATTAAGAATACGAATATCAAGAAACAATTAAGAATCATTTACGAGCTTATCAAAGCAATCCGGTTCTGTCCATGAAAGTTACGGACATTTTTAGACATAAGATCCTTTCGGAACATACCGTTTACACAGCATTTCAAATCCAATCATATCAAAGATATACGGACCATAGCTTGACCATATTAAGGATGCCAACATCACAAAGAAAATATGAATCATAAACATGTTCAGATTTTACGAATAGAATTACCCCCAAGGCTCATAACATATCACAACTTACTTGCGTCTAGGACATGCCAAAAAAAGAAGGATAAGCTTTACATACCTCGTTTGCTTCCTAAGCTAATCCAAACTCAAGCCTCGGCTTCTCAAAATCTACAACAACGTCATTAGGCACCAAACATTAGCCATAGGCACCTCGAACCCAATTCTAAGCTCGCACTTTATTTACAGAAATTTGGGCAGCATTTCCCCTGTAAATTCAACATCCCGAGAATTTAACTCGGCCAATTCTTCAACAACAATACCAATAACCATATAAACAACATCAATAACCAATTCAAAATGCATTCTAATATTATTAATTCTTTTCCATATAATTTGACAACATTCCATTCATTCAATTCGACTACATACGTTCAAACCAACATCGATGCCCACATATTCAAATACTAATCCGAGATCATTCAAACAAGATTCAAGAATGCTTCCAACAATCCACACAATACTCAAAACAACTCAACCATTATACTACCTTACCCGAAACTTCCAAATGCCATAAAACAACAACAATACATTTCTTTCTTCCAAATTCATCCACTACTTCAATAATCCACACGTTCACAACATTAATCTCATAAATACAAGAAACTATATTAAGATCACATTAGGTTCCAAAACAGCCCACAAACGATTATAACTTCAATATGAACCATTAAACTCTCATTTGCATCATAGAACCCACAACACAACAACCCAAACACCAAATAAAATTTGTCCTTCATTCTTAACCAACACCACATATATACTACCAAATCCACAACAATTACAACTTCAACTTAAATCATTCAATACCTTCATTCTCATCACATAATCCATGACAACAACAACCAAAATACTAAGTAAAATCAATTCGCCATAACTTGCCAAAAACAGCCCCTACACGGCCAACATCAACATATATAATTTCTCAAATTTTCATCCATTTCTACACACTACAACCACACTCAAACATGCTAAAAATAATTAAGTCATCTTCATCATTCTCCACCCCTTAGAATTTTGTAGAACCTTGGAGAGAAAAAAAGGGGGAGGTTCGGCCATGACCAAGGAAAATTGGTGTCCAAGAATTGACCAAGAAAAATTATTTTCTCCTAGCTTTTCTACTAAGTGGAAGGTCCTTATCAACATGGGATAGTTGTTGGAGAAAGCAAACTCTTATTTCTTGCCAAACACACCTCTAGCCGAATGAAGAAGTGAAGTGGAGAAAGGTAAGATTCCATCTTTTTTCATGTGTTGTGAGTGATTTGTACATGTTGTGATATGTGGAAAAGAATGAAATTCATGAAATTATGGTGTGGAAGTTGTAGCCGTGTACATGTTGCTTTGGAAGTTCATGCTATGGTCCGTATGTCTTTGATATGATTGGATTTGAAATGCTGTGTAAACAGTTTGTTCCGAAAGGATCTTTTGTCTAAAAATGCCCGTAACTTTCATGGACAGAACCGGATTGCTTTGATAAGCTCGTAAACGATTCTTAATTGTTTCTTGATATTCGTATTCTTAATGTAGTTTAATTATGGTCCTTATGTCTTTTGTATGACTAAATTTCAAAAGTTGCATAAAAGTTTCGTTTTCAAAATAGTTTTGTT